>NC_090438.1:336651641-336951641 GCF_031143425.1 Pleurodeles waltl | reverse complement strand
TGTAGTAGGCAGGTTTGTATTCTTACCTGTGTTTCACCGGAAATATTGCTGGATCACTGAGCCCCTGCTGTCCATGTCTTCTTCTTCTGCTTCCTCGTCTTCACTGTCCACAGGCTCCACAGCTGCAACAACACCACCATCCGGACCATCCTCCTGCAGAAAAGGCACCTGTCGTCGCAAAGCCAAGTTGTGAAGCATACAGCAGGCCACGATGATCTAGCACACCTTCATTGGTGAGTAGAATAGGGATCCACCTGTCATATGGAGGCACCTGAACCTGGCCTTCAGGAGGCCGAAGGTCAGTTCGATCACCCTCCTAGTTCGCCCAATGGGCCTCATTGTAGCATTCCTCTGCCCTTGTCATGGGATTCCTCACTAGGGTCAGTAGCCATGACAGGTTGGGGTAACCACAGTCACCTGCAAATGGCGAGGGACAACTGTTAGACACACACTAACCTGTAGGGATATCCCCAGACCCAGACAACCATTCCCACTGTCTTGCTTCCAGGTGCTCACCTAATAGCCACACACAGTGCCTCTGGAGTTGACCCATCACATAAGGGATGCTGCTATTCCGCAGGATGTAGGTGTCATGCACTGAGCCAGGGAACATGGCATTCACATGGGAGATGTACTGGTCGGCCAAACATGGGAGATGTACTGGTTGGAATAACTGCATACAAACATGTGATACACTACGATGTTCAGGGAGCAGAATATTAATGAGTTGAGTTGAACACTTCAGATAAGCTTTGATTTACTGCACACTAAAATGCACATTTCAATTACTGTGGCAGATTTACACAACAATGTTCAGTAAAGCAGGAAAAAACTATAAATGAGCTAAATTTCTCAGATTATAAACTCAGTGCAAATATAATAATCAATCATAATAATAGAGCAGAGAAACGAAAAGCCTTTCATCCCTGGGTGGAACTTAACTTAGTCACTTAGTCCACGAGTGCTGGGAAGCCCTCTACCGCCCACTTGGACCTCTCTCCCCCTCGAGCGTCACGGTCTTGGAACAGCAAAACAGGGAGGCAGCGCTGGGTCTGAAGATGACAGTTTCATAACTCCATCTGTGAGCTTCAAAATTCCCTCACCCACCTTTCAGTGTTTAAATAATCTGAAGCTTGGATTCTACCCCCTTCCAGTATTTTCTAGCTATGTATGTTATCAGTAAATGTCTCTTGGCTGCCTTGCCATCCCTGGCCATTGTTTTCATTCCATCTTTTACCGTGGTCTCGTTTTCAAGGCTGAGACTGACTCTCCTTTACAGCCTGTTTCTCACACATGCAGCTGCGAATGAGTTTATCTACGGAATGTCAAAAGAAAACAAGCTTGAAAGCGAACATCGTGAATTTCTTTCACGTTGTTCTGGCTTTGGCAGGCATCACGCTCATCTACACTGTTCAAGCTAATTAACCCTTCGCGTTACAATGTCTTCCGCAACTTTCCCTACTGCTACACTGAACAGTCATCAACATCTCCTTCAAGACCTCGACTTACCCCGAGAGCTGGAAGCATGCTGAGATTAAACCCCTACTCAAGAAACCCATGGCGGACCCGAGAGACCTCAAGAACTTCCGTCCCATCTCCCAGCTCCCATTCCCGGCCAAAGTCATTGAGAAGATCATCAACAGACAACTGACCCACTACCTCGAAGAAAACAACATCCTGGACCCTTCGCAGTCAGGGTTCTGCAGCAACCACAATACCGAAACCACCCTCATCGCCGCCACTGACGACATCAGAGCCCTGCTTGACAATGGCGAAACCGTGGCCCTCATCCTTCTGGACCTCTGGCCGCCTTCGACACCATCTGCCACCGCATCCTATGCACACACCTCCACAATGTAAGAATCCAGGACAAAGCTCTAGAGTGGACCACCTCCTTCCTCTCCGGCAGAACCCAGAGCTTCCGCCTCCCCCCTTTCAGCGCCAAAGCCTCCAAGTTCATCTGCAGTGTTCCCCAAGGATCATCCCACAGCCCTACACTATTCAACGTCTACATGGCCCCGCTCGCCCACGTCACCTGGCTACACAACCTCAACATCATCTCCTATGCCAACGACACCCAAATTATCCTCTCCCTCACCAAGGACTTCCTCACCCCCTAATCCAACCTCCATGAAGGAATGAAGGCTATCGCCGAATGGATGAGGAACAGCAAACTGAAGTTGAACTCAGACAAGACAGAGGTCCTCATCCTCAGCACCAACCCCTCAGCCTGGGACGACTCCTGATGGCCGACCGCTCTGGGAGCAGCCCCAACACACACCAACCAAGCACGCAACCTGGACGTCATCCTTGACTGTACACTCTCCATGACCAAGCAATCAGCGCCGTCTCCTCATCCTGCTTCAACACCCTTCGCATGCTCCACAAGATCTACAGATGGATCCCCAAGAAGAACAGTCACCCAAGCCCTTGTCAGCAGCAAACTTGACTACGGAAACACCCTCTATGAAAGAGCCCCAGGCAAACTCCTCAAACGACTGCAACGCATACAAAACCCCTCTACACACCTGATCCTTGATGCCCACCAACACAGCCACATCACTCCCCTTCTGAGAGACCTACACTGGCTCCCTGTCAACAAAAGGATAACCTTCAAGCTCCTCACCCACGCACACAAGGCGCTCCACAACACCGATCCAGCCTACCTCAACAGATGACTCACCTTCTACACCTCATCCCGCCAACTCCAATCAGCCGACCTCGCCCTCGCCACCATCCCCCACATCTGAAGAGCAACTATTGGAGGCAGATCCTTCTCCCTCCTCGCCGCCAAGACCTAGAACACCCTTCCCTTGCCCCTGCAACAGACCGAAGTCCTAATGATTTTCAGGAAGCGGCTCAAAATCTGGCTATTTGAGCAGTAGAAGCAGCCCCCCGCGCCTTGAGACCCTCGCGGGTGGTAGTGCGCTCTACAAATAGACTGATTGATTGATTGATTGATATCTCTTGCCATGGTGACTGCGATTATTTCACAAATAATTTGCGAATATTCATGACTTTGTGAATACGTGTGCAAAAAGAAGCGCTGTGATTGGCTGACCGCAATCTGACTAGAAGTTTGTGGCCGCTATTTTATTTAGGTCTGAATTTCTTTTTCGATATCATGCGTGATATTCGTGAATGTTAGACCTGAAAGCTTTAGGGTGGTCAACCCCCAACTTTTTGCCTGCCTCCCTCCATTTTTCTGACTCTGTAATTGCTGGCTTTAGAACTCTGCACACTTTTCCAGTGCTGTCCATTGCTGAAGTGCATATGCTCTCTCCCCTAAACATGGTAACATTGGATCCTACCCAATTAGCATATTAAATGTACCTGTTAATTCCTAGTAAAGTGCACTACGTGTGCCCAGGGCATGTAGATTAAATGCTGCTATTGTGCCTGCAGCACTGACTGTGCCACCCACTTAAATAGCCCTGTAACCATGTCTCAGGCATGCAATTGGAAGGCCTGTGTGTGCAGTTTCACTGCCACTTCGACTTGGCATTTAAAACTGCTTGCCAAGCATTAAACTCTACTTTTATACATATATATCACTCCTAAAGTAGGCCCTGTGAAACCCATTGGGCAGGGAGCTCTATGGGTAATAAGGAGGACATGTACATATGTGTTTCACATGTCCTGGTAGTGAAAAAACTCAAACTTTTGTTTTCCACTACTGTGAGGCCTGCTCCTCTCAAAGACTACCATTAGAACTGCACTCATATACTTTTGAGTGGTAGATTCTGATCTGGAAGAGTAGTATTTAGTATTGCCAGAATGGTATTAGAAAATCCTGCTTACCGGCGAAGTTGGATTTAATATTACTATTTTAGAAATGCCACTTTTAGAAAGTGAGCATTTATCTGCACTTATTGCCATCTGTGCCTTACAGCCATGTCTACAATCCACATCTGATCTGTACTTGTTGACAGCTCCCCTTGTGCATTCCACCCGAGACAGTTATAAATACAGGACACTCAGTCTCACCTGCATTAATTTGCGTACTGAATGGGTATCCCTGTGCAAGAATGGTGGGGGCCCTCTCTTACATTTAAAAGTCCAAAGGCCTGCCCTCACTCAAAAGACTGATAACCACCCACAGGGATCCTGGCAGACAGGACTGGGTTGAAAGGTGAACTTGTGCACTTCAAAACCACTCTTTGACGTCTCCCCACTTCAAAGGCATGCTTGGTTATGTAAAATGGGTCTCTAACTCCACCAAATCAGACACTCATGGATCTACACCTGAACTCTATCAGAGGAACTGTCTGGCTGCCCAAAGGACTCATCTGGATTGCTATGCTGAGAAGGACTGCTGCTCTGCTTATTCTCCTACTGCCCTGCTGGCCTTTGACCTTGCTGGAAGAACTCTGCCTTCCCGAAAAGTGCTCTTCAAGGCCCTCCTGTTCTGAAATCTCAGGCCAACAAAGATTTCACCAGCTAGCTTTTAGCTAGTTTTCTGATTTCAGAGACGCCAGGAACAACTTCAAGGATGCCAGCACTGACGCAGCAGCTGCTCTTGCCCCATGGACCTCGATGCATGCAACGACTGCAGCTTGCAACATATTGCTGCAACGCTACTGATATCGCGCAGTTTGATCGCACTGGATTCATTGACCCATGCCAAGACACCAGGAACCAACGTCTCACCATCACCACGGCACCAGCTCCATCTGCAACCATGCAGAACCAACACCTTGCTTCGCAATAACAAATCAATGTCTCCCCTCCTTGGATGTTGTAAGGGACTGATGATGCACTGGCTCCAGCGACGCTTCACCTCCATGACTCCATGCGGCACCTTTGTCTCTTCATTTTCAAAGGTACTGTGCCTGGCTGTCCCTGTGAATCCGTGACTGCTACCTGTGGCATTGGATTATTGGGAACGACTCCGTCAACGACGCTGTGATAGCCCCAGTTGAAGTTACAGAGTTTTTAAGCACTTTAGTGGGATTTAGCAGGTCATTACAACATTGGCGGTAAAAGCCGCTTACCGCCGTGCAGAAGACCGCCAACATACCACCGCGGCCGCGGAAATCCGCCACAGCTATCATGAGCCACAACACGGAATCCGCCAATATTCAGACACCCACACAAGTCCGCCACACCAAAGGTCAGTGATAAACTGGCGAAAACAAAACCTCCACCGTCACGGCAACAGAAATACGCCCACACCATCACGACCTACGAATCCACGCGGCAGTCTTTCAACCACGATATTCCATTGGCTGTTCACACCGCAGCGCTCAAAATACACACACACTTACAAAACACAGAAACATTGGACAAATCGAAATACACACACCTGATACACATACACACACCACTCCCACACACCCAATACAATATAAAACACACACCCACATCACCCACAAACCCCTACGACCACAATTACTGAGAGAAGGCCAGAGAGATACACCACCATCAACAATACAAGCATCCACAGGCACATAACACCATCGCCCACATAACTTCCACGCACCTCACACTACACACCACTACATATCAGCACACTTATCCCCCCACACACCACCCCACACATCACCTACACCACCCCCATGGCACGGCAAAGACACCCCAGGTTTTCGGAGGAGGAGGAGCTCAGGGTCATGGTGGAGAAATCGTTCGGGTAGAGCCACAGCTATTCGGAGCACAGGTGCAGCACACCTCCATTTCAAGGAAGATGGAGCTATGGCGAAGAATAGTGGACAGGGTCAATGCAGTGGGACAGCACCCAAGAAATCGGGAGGACATCAGGAAGAAGTGGAACGAACTACAGGGGAAGGTGAATTCCATGGTCTCAAGACACCACCTCGCGGTTCAGCAGACTGGCGGCAGACCCCCACCTCCTCCCCCACAACTAACAACATGGGAGGAGCAGGTCTTGGCGATTCTGCATCCTGAGGGCCTCGCAGGAGTAGGTGGAGGAATGGACTCTGGTAAGTCAAATCTTAACTATTACATCCCCAACCCTACTTGCATGCCAGCACATACCCCCACCCTCACCCTCACCCCATCACTCTAACTCCTCACAAATGTCCCAACATCACAAACCACACATCCTACCACCAAGCCCTGCATGCAACAGCAAAGCATGGACACCCATCACTAAAGCATGGCCACTGCACATACCCATACACCCCCCTAAACCATCATCACACAAGGTCCCACACAGGAATGCAAGCACTGGGGTACAGGGTCACCAACCCATTGCACACCATGGCACACACAGATGTAATAAACATCCTTTTATACCCCTGCAGGGCCCCTACCCAACGTCACCGGGCAGGAGGATCCACACCACCAACAGAAGAGGCCCACAGTGATGACAGCACCTCTGTCCAACTGGATCTAGATGACCAGCCCGGCCCATCGGGGACCTCGGGACAGTTGGTTCCCCTCACACTGGCACAGGCCACCACAGAGCTTCCCCCCTCTGGAAACACCAGCACAGCACCCACCCAGCGGGCCCATTCCTCTGTCCCCAGGACAGATCAATCAGCAGTGTGTCCACCATTACAGGGAACCCAGGCTAACCCACCACCCCAACAACAACAGGGACCTGGGGGCAGTAGCAGTGGGCACACGGTCCAGGGGACGGTGGCCCAGGAACACAGGGGAACTGGGAGGGCTGCTGTGAGACAGGGGGAGGACAGGCCAAGGGAACCCACTCTCCACGAGGCCCTCTCCAACATCATGGGAGCCTATCACCACTCCCAGGAGATGATGGCAATGGTACTGGGCAAGTTTCAGGAGACCCAGCGCCTGCAGCAGGAACAGTATTTGGGGTTCAGGGAGGAACTCAGATCCATCAATTCCACCCTGGGCAACATTGTAGGGGTGCTGAAGGAAGTACTCAACACCTGGAGGGACACTGTGGCACTACAAGGGGCCCCTGACACTAGCCTGGACGATGAACTGCCCACCACCTCCGCCGATGCTAGTGGACAGGAGGCACTGCCACAGGACCACCACACCAGCACCCCACCCCCTGCAGAGGGAGAACCACCTCACAAACGGTCCCTGAGATCCAGGACAAAGACAGAGAACGACGCCAAGACCCCTGCCAAGAAATGAGACTACCCTGAATGTCATTCTTCTGTCCCACTTTGTCACCCTGTCCATCCTTAAACTGCGCCAGCTCCACTTCCTATGACCATTTGGGCAATGCACCTGTGAAACTAATAGACTGGACTCTGCCATGGAGATTCCTCCGCTATCACCCCTCACCATTTTACTACCCCCTCCAATAATTGAGCACTAAAATAAACACCCTTAAAGCACAAAAGAATCTGGAGTCAGTCTGTGATTTCGAAATAGTGTATTAGCAATTACTGTGGCAAAAAGCTCTTTCATTTGTAATGTCAACATACCTATGTCACACAGCTGTAGTCCATGATGAATCAAAGCAGAAGTCACACTGTGGGACACACATCTGTGAAATTGTAAGGGAAAGTGACAACTCAGTGACCATACACTGGGTGAAAACGACAAACAGTAGAGAGGTAGTAGTGTTAAAGTACATGTAGTAGGCAGGTTTGTATTCTTACCTGTGTTTCACCGGAAATATTGCTGGATCACTGAGCCCCTGCTGTCCATGTCTTCTTCTTCTGCGTCCTCGTCTTCACTGTCCACAGGCTCCACAGCTGCAACAACACCACCATCCGGACCATCCTCCTGCAGAAAAGGCACCTGTCGTCGCAAAGCCAAGTTGTGAAGCATACAGCAGGCCACTATGATCTAGCACACCTTCTTTGGTGAGTAGAATAGGGATCCACCTGTCATATGGAGGCACCTGAACCTGGCCTTCAGGAGGCCGAAGGTCAGTTCGATCACCCTCCTAGTTCGCCCATGGGCCTCACTGTAGCGTTCCTCTGCCCTTGTCCTGGGATTCCTCACTGGGGTCAGTAGCCATGACAGGTTGGGGTAAGCACAGTCACCTGGAAATGGCGAGGGACAACTGTTAGACACACACTAACCTGTAGGGTATCCCCAGACCCAGACAACCATTCCCACTGTCTTGCTTCCAGGTGCTCACGTAATAGCCACACACGGTGCCTCTGGAGTTGACCCATCACATAAGGGATGCTGCTATTCCACAGGATGTAGGTGTCATGCACTGAGCCAGGGAACATGGCATTCACATGGGAGATGTACTGGTCGGCCAAACATACCATCTGTACATTCATCGAAAGATAACTCTTCTGGTTTCTCTACACCTGTTCAATCCTGTGGAGGGGACCAAAGCCACATAGGTCCCATCAATGGCACCTATGATGTTCAGGATATGTCCCAGGGCATAGAAATCACCTTTCACTGTAGGCAAATCCTCCACCTGAGGGAAAACGATGTAGCTCTGCATGTGTTTCAGCAGGGCAGACAACACTCTGGACAACATTGGTTAACATTGGACCCTATGGGTCCCAGGAGCCAACGACGATGTATGCCAGCTGTGACGTCCGCTGCGGACGTGACTGCCATTTTCTATCTGTTCAATCACTCGATACCTGATCTTCGACAGGAGAGGACATACACTGCAAGTGCTGCTGTGACCTCGATCTGGAAGAGACAATGGCTCGAGTGTCTGGGGAAAGGGCCCCTGCCTTCACATCAGAGGAGTTGGAGAAACTTGTGGATGGGGTCCTCCCCCAGTACACGCTACACTGCGGTCCTCCAGACAAACAGGTAAGTACTCTGGAAGCATGCTGTATGGGCTATGCCTGTGTGGAGAGGGGTGGATGTAAGAAGGAATGGGGTAGAGTGCGGCCTTTTTGTGGTGTCCCTGTTCTTATGTGCATTAGCATCATCAGGCGGAGGAGCAGTGGCACCGGAGCAAGAGGGAGCTGCATTCCACATGGCCCTGGAGGGCGAAACTACGGACTTGGAGTTCACCAGTGGGATGGAGGGCGAGGGGAGCTCCACGGCAGGGACAGGAGCTGACACCAGTGACACAGACTCGTCCTCTGATGGGAGCTCCCTTGTGGTGGCGGCAACATCTGCGCCCCCCGCATCTACAGGTACAGCAGCCACCCACCCTACCAGCACTGCCCTCCCAGCAGCCCCTCAGCCTTTGCCCCGTGCCCGCTCACCCAGGAGGGTGGGCATCACCTTCGCCCTAGGCACCTCAGGCCCTGCCCCAGTCACCCCTGATGCCCTCAGTGAGGAGGCCATTGACCTCCTCAGGTCCCTCACTGTTGGGCAGTCTACCATTTTGAATGCCATCCAGGGTGTAGAAAGGCAGTTGCAACAAACAAATGCATTCCTGTCACCACCCCCACTACATTCAAACGTCCCCTGTATCCTCTCCCAGTGTGTCTGTGATGCCCCCTCCCAAGATACACAAACGCAGGCACACACCCACCCAACAACCATACACCTCACGACAGCCTCCAGCACATGCACCTTCACCCAAAGTCAGCAAACGAACACCTCCTACAACCACAACCTCTTCCTCCACTCGCAAAACCCCCTCCAGCTACCCATCCCAGTGTCTCCAAAAAACTTTTCCTGTCCAACCTTGACCTCTTTCCCACACCTCCCCCTCCCCGTCCGTCTCCTAGGTCCCGTACTAGCACCTCAGCCACAACATCTCCGGGGCCAGTGATGCCTGTAGTCACCGGAATCTGGAGTGCACCGGCCACCAGGGCAGCCAGTGTGGCACGGAGCCACAGCACAGACAGTCCCCCACCTGTGAAGTACCAAAGGTTGGCCAGTGCCTGGCGGGAGAGGGGGAAGACTCCAGCCACCAAAGCCACTCCCAGGGTTCCCGTGGGAGTGTGGAGTCAGCTGCGACACCTTCCAAGGTGGGGAAGGGACACAAGAAACCAGGAAAGTCTGGGAAGAGCAGCACGGCGGAGGAGACCACCATCATCCCCGCTGCCCAGGAGGCCACAGCCGTCATCCCCACTGGCCAGGAGGCCGCAGCCATCATCCCCACTGCCCAGGAGGCCACAGCCATCATCCCCGCTGCCCAGGAGGCCAGAGCCATCATCCCCGCTGCCCAGGAGGCCACAGCCATCGTCCCCGCTGCCCAGGAGGCTACCGCCATCATCCCCACTGCCCAGGAGGCCACCATCATCATCCTCGCTGGGTCAGAGAGGACCGCCAGCACAAGCCCAGCTGGGCTAGAGAGGACCGCCAGCACAAGCCCCGCTGGGCTAGAGAGGACCGTCAGCACAAGCCCTGCTGGGCCAGAGAGGACTACCAGCACAAGCCCGCTGGGCTAGAGAGGACCACCAGCACAAGCCCCGCTGGGCCAGAGAGGACCGCCAGCACAAGCCCTGCTGGGCCAGAGAGGACCACCAGCACAAGCCCCGCTGGGCTAGAGAGGACTGCCAGCAGCTGAGTCACTGCAAAGGAGCCAGCCGCTTCAAGCACCGCTGAACAGGGCACCACCGCCTCAAGCACCGCTGAACAGGGCACCGCCGCCTCAAGCACCGCTGAACAGGGCACCGCCGCTCCAAGCACCGCTAAACAGGGCACAGCCACCTCAAGCACCGCTGAACAGGGCACTGCCACTCCAAGCACCGCTGAACAGGGCACCGCCGCCTCAAACACGGCTGAACAGGGCACCGACGCCTCAAGCACCGCTGAACAGGGCACCGCCCGTGAGTGCCAAGGGCACTGACGCTACTGAGTCCGTCACGGGCAGGATGAAGCACTCTGGGCACAAAGCCCCCTCCAGAACCAGTGGAGAGATACATCCACTACCTCTGTCCTTAGCAGGATGAAGCACTCTGGGCACAATGCCTCCTCCAGAACCAGTGGAGACTGTTATCCACTTGAGAGACTGTGGCTTTGCACTCCCCAGGATTGAACAGTGGGCAACCCACCCACTGTAGAGACTTGAGAGACTGTGGTTTTGAACTCCCCAGAATTGAACAGTGGGCAACCCACCCACTGTAGAGACTTGAGAGACTGTGGCTTTGCACTCCCCAGGATTGGACAGTGGGCAACCCACCCACTGTATAGACTTGAGAGACTGTGGCTTTGCACTCCCCAGGATTGAACAGTGGACAACCCCCCCACTGTAGAGACTTGAGAGACTGTGGCTTTGCACTCCCCAGGATTGAACAGTGGGCATGTGAACCTCTCGTGGATTTGGCATTGTGCACTCAACCGGCTGAGGTGCCCCCCCTTTCCCTTCCCCTGAGGTGCCTGTTTTCTTGCTCTCTGATGCCCCTGCAGTGTTCTCTCCGTCATGGTCGGGGATCTTGTGTGGGCCTCACCCATACCGTATGGGCCCAGTGTTCCACTGACTTAATTGGAGCACTACCTGGACTACTATGCTTGGTGTATATTTTGTTTATGGTGTATATATATATATATTTTTGCCTACTTAATTTTAATATATTACAATGGTTCCACTAATTTCCTTTTGTCTTTGCATTCTTTATGGGGGGTTGGGCGGTGTGACTATCATGTATTAATACGTATTATTGTGTGTTTTATAGTGGGTGAGGGTGGGGGTGGGGTGTTGCGTGTGTGTGTCCCTGTTTTTTCCCTCCCCCGTGTTGTAGGTGCACTACTCACCGTGGTCTTCGCTGTCGGCGTTCGTGCTCCTGGTAGAGGAGCAGGAAGACTATCGCAGGGAGAATTTGGAGTTCCAGCTCCATGGTGTCCTAGTTCCTCGTGGGGTGTGTAGAGGTGAGCATTTTCCCTTCGGAATCCTGTTTCCGCCGTGTTTTTATCCACGGTGAATCCACCCCGGAAAAGATAGCGGATTGGCCTGTTGTGATACTGTGGACGGTACTTTGTCTTCCGCCTGTCTGTTGGCGGTGACCGCCGCGCTGTTTGTTTGTACCACTGTGGCGGTCGGAGTGTTAAAGTGGCTGTCTTTGTTGGCGGTTTCCGCCACGGTCGTAATTGCAATTTTTTTACCGCCAGCCTGTTGGCAGTCTTACCGCTGCTTTAACACCGACCGCCAGGGTTGTAATGACCACCTTAATCTTTACATTTCCATAACTTTGCTTGGGTACATTGGATTTTTATAGTTTTGACATTATTTTATTCAGATAAATAATATCGATTTTTCTAAACCTTTGTGGTGTATTTTTGTGGTGTTTCACTGTGTTACTGTATGAGTTATTGCATAAATACTTTACACATTGCCTTCCAAGTTAAGCCTGCCTGCTCTGTGCCAAGCTACCAGAGAGTGAGCACAGGATAATTTGGATTGTGTTGTGACTTACCTTGACTAGGATTTGGTCCCTACTTGGACAAGGGTGTATACCTCTGCCAACTAGAGACCCAATTTCTAACAGTGAAAATTCACAAATGTTCACAAATTTCAGAAAATATTTGTGAATGTGATAAAAAATCTATTGAAAGAAAAACCACAGCCTCTTTCATACACTAATTCATTCACTCATACCTGTACTCAAAGACTTAGGCGTCTACTCACACACCTGCTCAAACACTCATGCACCCACTCAGACCCACTCATAGACTCACACACCCACTTTCAGACCCACTCAGACACTCATGCACCCACTAACAGAGACAGTCCCTGTGACCAACCTGCACTCAGCACAGCCAAAGGTAAGGTGCGGCGTGGGTTGGGTGGTTATAAGGGCGGTGAGGTTGGAGTAGTGTATAGTAATCAAATTTTCTTTATGTTAAAAAAACATAGAAATTCACTGAAAAAAAATAAAGGCTAAAGGGAGGTTATAGTTAGGTTATAGTTACCTTATTCGGCGAGTCATATTTGCTTGAAAGAACTCTACCTATAACTGCTGAATTTCTATGGTTTTGTATGCGTAAATTCAGAACCTGACGTAACTATAACCTCCCTGTAACCTTTGTTTTTTTCAGTGAATATATATATATGTATATATATATATATATATATATATATATATACATATATATATATATAAAAGCATGTACCTTTACGAAATTTTCAAAACTAAAACGACAGTCGGTTTCTTGAAAGTTTTGGGGTGATTTACCAATTGGGGGTCGAGAAAAAGGGGGATCCCAAAGCTCGTTTTCTAAATGTAATTTTCCATAGGGTCTTTAGACACACCTACAGCCAAAGCTGCTGAACAGAATTAGACCAAATTTGTAAGGTCACCAGATCATGTTCTGTGAAAAACCCTTCAGTATTTTTGGAGTTATTTAAAGCCAAAATATATGGCTATCTAGAGACACAGATCCTCTGCTGATCCCCCAGGTCAATCTGCAGATACACAAGCAACAGGAAGGCTCTGATTGGCTGGCTGTAACGGCCGTAACCTAACAGAGAAGTTGCAGCTGCCATTTTGTTTTTTCAGGGAAATGGTCCTTGGGGCTGAAATGTGAGGGACAATGTAGATGATGGGATCAGGGCAGAGGTTCCCTGACCCCATGGGGGTGACATAGTTGTAATAAAACACTAAATAGTGGGCTTAAAATGCTTTAAAACATGCTTTTTAATGTTTTTTTAGTTCCAGGGGGATCGATGTGGCCCGCGGTATAAAACAGTGGGTGGATCCTCAGATATCATGAAATATCGAAATTATATATATATATATTCATGCACCGACTCAAAGACCCAGGCAATCACTCCTCTCGTAACCAGACAGACACTCTCGCACCTACCCACATATACATTCTCACACACAGACAGGTACTCTCACACCCACTGTCACTCCCAGACAGATGCTCTCACACCTACTCTCACAAACACATAGACCTTCTCCCACTGACTCTCACACTCAGACAGACGCACACGCACTCTCACACCCACATGGATCCCTTCACACACTCTCTCATATGCAGACACTCTCACACCACTCTCAAAGCCAGATAGATGCTGTCACCCCCACTCACACACCCTGAAAAAATGAAAGTTTGCAGGAACGTTATAGTTATGAAATAGAATAAAAAAAACATAGAAATTCACAAGTAACTATAGCCCGCGGCCTAAGGTAACTACAACTTGTGTCTTCGTCATGCACTGCTAAGTACCCCAGATATTACAGCACTCATGACAATTTTTATGACGTCAATAAAAATATCAATAAAATATTAGAAGTCAACTTATCGAAGAAAAAACTGTGCACGGCGAGGGTGTGAGTTAAAGTTACCTCAGGCCGCGAGTTATAGTTACTTGAAATAACTTTGGCACTGCTTGAAAAATGTTCACAACATTTGCAAAACTTTTACTTTGCTATATTCAGCTTCTGTGTTGAAAGTTTTGGGGTGATCTGTCAAGCACAGGGCGAGAAAAATGGGAGGGATACTAAAATATTTTCCCAATTCATTATTTCCATAGGACATTTAGACACGCCTACAGCTCGAACCACTGAATGAAATTATACCAAATTTGGCATTGAGCTAGACTTTGTTCCATAGATCATGCTTTTTGTGATTTGCTGGAAATCTGTTTAGTAGTTTCTGAGAAATTTAAGGCCAAAAAATATAGATATATAGGGATGCAGATCATCCACAGACCCAAATGTCCCTGTGCTGATATCTGATTGGCTGCCCACACTTCAGCAAGGAAGTGTTGGCAGCCAACTTGGGACTCGGCTTGCCAGAAAAAATGATAAAAAAAGAAAAGTTGTCAGGGTAGAATCACCCTGACCCCTTAGCTCTTGTGCTGGGATTCCTGAAGGATCCCACCAGGGCTAAAACAATTTTTTTTTTTAACTGGAAAAATCCATGGATACATCTGCAGATTTTTCTGAGATTTAAAAAAAAAAGAGGTCTCCTGTGCTTTTTTGTGTTTGCCCTGGAATGGACCAGGTCCCAGGGGCATCATAGAGGAGGGGGACACATGGGGCCCCCTGCTTGGGATTTAATAAGCCCTGGGGACCACCACCTCCCCTTGGGGGAATTTTCAAATAAGAGTGGGGGGGCCATGGCCCCCGTTCCCTGGGGACCACCACCCCTGAGGCACACATGTTTTTAAGTAAGTGGGGGAGGCCTGGTGGCCTCCCTCATAGCCTTGGGGCTGCCCTGCCCATGCACTTGCCATAGGAAGTGCAGGGGTCCCCCTGGCCAGCACTCTTGCAATGTTCTCTGTCTGCTTTGCAGACAGTGACCATTGCAAGGGTGCTGGTGCAACCTGCATGCTACAGCATTGCCGCTGGCTTGATACGAGCCGGAGACAATGCTGTAGGCTATTTCCCACTAGCCCAGCGACCGGAAACCGTGTTTTCCACCGGCTCACCTAGCAGGAAATTCTTAATAGGCCCAGCAGGGAGGTAGCCACTATGGCGGCAGTTTAGTGGACGGCCTAAACTATCTGCTGACCTCATAACAAGGCCCAGAATCTTCCAATATGATAAATAATCTTGTAATTCTTGCAGAAGCAGCCACACTCCCTTCAGAGGAAAGTAATTTGATTAGGGATTTATGATCACATTGTATGGTGACTGATTTACCCTACACAAATGCACAAAAATGTTCTAAAGCCCATACACAGGCTAATGCTTCCTATTCTATAATGGGGTACTTTTCCTCTGACGGTGAAGGATGTAGAAGGAAACAAAATTATGATTTCTTTACCTTTTGCATTTTGTGTGATAGTACTGCCCCTAACCCCTTATTACTAGCATTAGTCGTCAAAAAACAATCTAATCTAGGGTCAAAACGTCCTAATTTATGTAGTTTACCCAATTCCCTTTTGATTCTGGTGAATTCCGTCTCACACTGCAAATCCCACACAAATTGCACATCCTGATTGAGCAATTGCCTAATATAGTAAACCTCATCCGCAAAATTCGGAATGAATTTCGTACAATATTTAGTCATTCCTAGAAATGACCTTATGTCATCTTTGCTTGTAGGTGCTGAAGTAATATCATCGATCAGTGATGATTTGAGTTTTACCCCAGTCACTGTTACATTGTCTAAATAAGTTATGTTCCTTTCAGCGAATTTACTCAATTCTTCCATTAGACCTTTGCTTTCTAAAACTCATAAAGCATTCTGTAATTTCTCATCATGTATCTTCTCTGTTCTCCCAGAACACTAATATATTGTCTTGGAAGAACATCACAACCTTCACTTTTCCAAAATGATTGTGCATTTAACGTT
This sequence comes from Pleurodeles waltl, assembly GCF_031143425.1. Lineage (NCBI taxonomy): Eukaryota > Metazoa > Chordata > Amphibia > Caudata > Salamandridae > Pleurodeles > Pleurodeles waltl. Next base: position 336,935,615 of record NC_090438.1, on the reverse strand, counting down.
CAAAAACAGCTGCGGCCAACGCCATTCCAAATGACATCCTTTTAAATTGAAAGCACCCAAACGGAGTGATGAATGTTGTTTCTTTGATCTTGAAGAAAGCTAGACTTGATGATAGGCTGCTGACAAGTCTATTGTGAAAAAACATGTTGCTCCCTTAAGACATGAAACCAACTCTGTGATATTTAGTAATGGAAATTGATTGATAGCAATGTTATTGTTGAAGTGTCATAAGTCTACACATACACATATCTTTCTGTTGCTGCACCATGCTATTACGATCCTTCTACACCCCGAACCAACAGCTTCGCTCCGCTGACCTTGCCCTCGCCTCAGCACGTACAGTTTCCCTCTGGCTTGTCTGCCTTTAAAAGAAAATGATAACCATCTGTGACCTAATATATCTATTTTCTCACCTGTATAACTTTCAGGATTTATGCCAGATGGCAACAATTGTGTAACAATTTTCTCCACAGTTTTTTTTCCATACCTCTTCAATGATTATAGTAAAAAGTGAGCCTGAATGCGCATATACCTTAATAGGAACACATTCTATAATCATTTCACATACAGGTTAGTTTTATATACTGTTGTCGTTTATGATTAATACAAACTTTTCATGCAAATTCATGACATTTTCCGACTTTGCATTCTTTTCTTCCATGTCACTATCGCTTTGGCTCCTGACATCATATATGCATTTTGCACTTTTTTTTTTTTTTTTTTTTTTTTTGTATATGCAATGTATCCTTTCAGTGCACAATTGCTACACTTTTGTTTCAGAGCAGAACATGTTTTGGCATATGCCAAATGTTCCTTGCTATCACATTGGTAACATCTTTCATTGTTAATGCATTTTTCTTTGTTTCCAAATTTTTGTTGTTTCGTTTGTTTACAGTTTACTATTTTGCAAATACAATCTGACTCTTTATCGGATTGCTTCAGTTCTGTGGCACACATTCCTGATATCTCCGCCTTGTGTACTATAGCCAAAACGTCTTCTAAAGGTGAGTCTCCATTAATCCACAGTTGTTCTTCTATGGTTTGGTTATTAGTATGCATAACAAGTTGATCTCTTACCAAATCATCATGAATTACACTAAATTTACAAATTGCAAGTCTCTTTAAATCCCCTAAATATTCATTCACTGACTCACCCTTTCCTTGCTTCAGTTGAAATAATTTATAGCTGGTAATACAAAAGCACACTTCTGGTGCATAGTATTTATCAAGATCTTGTAGTGCAGTAGCAACATTTTTTAATTCCCCACTTACAGTGACTTTTAGCATTTTATTGTACGTTTTCAATCCTTTCGTACTCAACGAATGCCAAAGAATAATTTTTTTCTGGTCTGCTATCATTTTGGTTGTTTCATCTATAGCATTGATATAATTTATAAAATAGTCTTTCCTTTTCACCTTTTTTAAAATAGGTTCACTTCCTGAACACCAAAATACTTGCAGTGGATTAATATTAAAATTTTGTTGAACCATATTATGTTAGATGCAATGGAACTATGTATATTGCAATTTTTAATCCTATGCACGCAGATGTAATATGCAAAATACAGTTGTATATTTACTTCAAAATTTCATAAATGTCAATATCAAAAAGCAAAGTATATTTATTTGTTTAGATATATTATTAATTTGTTTTTTTTATATTTTCATTTTGTTTTACTTTGTGATGAAATGTTGGCACCGGTTTCGTTAACGAACAATGCCCCTCATTATGACATTGGTGGTAAATCCCACTTACTGCCATTCCGACTGCCGCCAACATAACGCCACTGCGGCGGATAACCGCCAACCATATTATGACACACATATACCAATCTATCACTATACAGCCACAAACACAAGTCTGCCAGCCCAAAGTTCAGTGATAAACTGGCGATATCAAGACCCACACCGTTACGCTAACAGAACAATGCCCATCACATTATGACCCACGAATCACCGTGGCGGACATTCAATGATGGTAAACCATTGGAGGTACATACTGCTGCACTCAAGATACACACACACATACAAAACAACACCACATTGGTCAATTCAAACTACACACACCTGACACCCATACACACACCACACCCACACACCCACACACCCACACCACTATAAAACACACACCCACAGTACCCACAACCCTTTATGACTACAAACTGTTGCCAACAGAGAGATATAGCAAGAGCACCCATACAACCAGAGCCACATACCACCATCACCTATACACAACCCACGCACATTACATCAGACACCCCAACACATCACCCTACACACCCTCACCCACACCACTCACACTACACCCATGGCACCACAACAACACCCCAGGTTCTCAGAGGAGGAGCTAAGGGTCATGGTGAAGAAAATCATCTGGGTAGAGCCACAGCTGTTTAGATCATAGATGCAGCAGATATCCATTGCTAGGAAGATGGAGCTATGGCTGAGAACTGTGGACAGCTGTCAACGCCATGGGACAGCACCCCAGAACAAGGGATGACATCAGGAAGAGGTGGAACGACCTACGGGGGAAGGTACATTCCATTGCAGCTTGACACCAGCTTACAGTACAGAGGACTGGCAGTGGACCCGCACCTCCTCCCCCACAACTTACAACATGGGAGGAGCAAGTCTTGTCAATCATGCATACTGAGGGCCTGGCAGGAGTAGGAGGAGGACTGCACTCTGGTAAGTCAACTCTCTATTACTAACACCACCCCTACCTGCCATCATATACCCCCACCCTCACTCCCCTTACTCCACCACCTCCCACATACCCCACCATCACAACCCATTCATCCCAATACCAAGCCTTGCATGCAACACCAATGCATGGACACCCATCACAGACCTGCATGGGCACCTATCACCACTGCATGCACACTGGAGAGAATCACCTAGCCCAACAAATAGCAATTCACACAAGGCAAATCTGCCAGGGCAATAACAACCATATAGGGCAAAACAACCATGCACAATATGTCACACGCAGAAACAATAACATTGCAATTACATTCCCACACGTATCCCAGCCAATGTCACAGGAGAATAGGTGCCAGCAACATCCAGTCCCCCACAGAAGAGGCCCACATGGATGACAGCAGCTCTGCTTACCTGGAACTGGATGACCAACCTGGCCCATCAGGGATCTCCGAACAGTCGGTTACCCAGGCACAGTCTCACACCACCACAGAGCCTCCACTCTCAGGAAACACCACCACAGCACCCACCCAGCAGGCCCATATCTCTGTCCCCAGGACACGTCAATCAGCAGTGTGTCTACCACTACAGGGAACCCAGGCCACCCCATAAAGACAGGACAATCAGGGACCTGGGGTCAGTGGCAGTGGGCACACGGTTCAAGGGAAAAGAGGAACAGGACAACAGGGAAGCTGTGAGGACTGCTGTGCGACAAGGGGAGGACAGGGCCAGGGAACCGACTCTCCAGGAGGCACCTATCATGATCCTGGGAGCATACCAACATTCCCAGGATATGCTGGGCCGGATACTGGACCAGTTGCAGGGGATATGCGGCTGCAGAAGGGACAGTATCTGGCGATCAGGGAGGACTTGAAGGACATCAACACCACCCTAGTCTCCATTGCAGGGGTTATGGCAGACATGGCCAACACTATGAGGGAGGCAGTGGCACACCACCGGGCCCCTGACATTAGCCAAACCGCCAAACAGCCCTCCACCTCCGCTAGTGGACATGAGTCCCCACTGCAGGAACAACAGGCAACCAGCACCCCTCCCCTTGCAGAAGGAAAACCACCACGCAAACGTTCCCTGCGGTCCAGGCAGAAGCCAGAGACTATTGCCAAGACCCCCGCCAGGAAATAAGATTCTCCTGATTGTCACCCTTGTGTCCTACTCAGTCACCCTGTCCACCTTGAACTGCCATTGCTCCCCTTCTAATGCCCCCTTGGCCAGTGCACCTGTGATACAAATAGACGGGGCTCTATCCTGGACTTTCCTCCATCATCACCGCAGCCCATTGCACTTCCCCCTCTACTTCTTAGCACTTAAATAAACACCCTTTGAAAAAATACAAGTATGGAGTATGTCAAATTATTTAATTATGTATTAGTTTAACAAGGTTTAAACATTGCAATTTAACTGTACAGTAATGTATACATAGGAAAGACCTGTAGTTGGCTGCAGTGAAACCACCAGGAGCGATAGTGGGGCACCAATATCTGCAAAAAGAGTTGCCAAAAGGTACAGTGAGTGGCCATAGAAGTGGGAAATCACAGCCTACCAGTGACAATGTCAAACACAAAACTGTCATTTAAATGTGAAGTTACACTGTCTTACCTGTGTGTCATTGGAAGTATTGGAGAATAATTGCACTTCTGTTGTCCTCATCCTCATCCTCTGCCTCCTCATCTTCACTGTCCACAGGGTCCACTGCTGCCACACTGCAATCTCCAGCCTCCTCCTCCTGCAGAAAAGGCACCTGGCGATGCAAGGCAAGGTTGTGCAACACACAGCATGCCACGATGATCCTGCAGACCTTCTTGGGTGAGTAGAACAGGGATCAACCTGTTAGATGGAGGCAACTAAACATGGGCCTTCTTGTTCGCCCATGTGCTTCATTGTAACATTCCTCTGTCCTTGTCGTGGGATTCCTCACAGGGGCCAGTAGCCATGAGAGGTTGGGGTAACCAGAGTCACCTGCAAATATCGAGGGACAACTGTCAGCCACACACTACCCCTTAGGGTCCACACCATACCCATACACCAACATATACTGGGTGGGAACCTGGGCTCACCTATTAGCCACACCCTGTGCCTCTGGAGTTGAACCACCACATTTGGGATGCTGCTATTCCTCAGGATAAAGGCATCATGCACAGACCCAGGATACTTTTCATTGACGTGGGAGATGTACTGGTCTACCAGGCACACCATCTGCACATTCATGGAGTGAAAGCTCTTTTGATTTCTGAACACCTGTTCATGTCGCCGGGGAGGGATAAATGCAATATGTGTTCCGTCAATTGCCCCAGTAATGTTGGGGATATGTCCCATGGCATAGAAATCAAATTTCACTGTGGCCAAATCCTCCAGCTGGGGGAAAACCATGTAGCTCCACATGCGTTTAATCAGGGCAGACAACACTCTGGTCAGCACTATTTAGAACATTGACTGAGACATTGCTGCTACCAAGCCCACTGTCACTTGGAAGGAGCCAGTTGCCAGGAAATGGAGCACTGATAGCAGTTGCACAAGAGGGGGGATCCCAGTGGGGTGACAGATAGCAGAGATTAGGTCAGGCTCCAATTGGGCACACAGCTCCGTGACTGTGGCCCTGTCAAGTCTATAGGTGAGGATAATGTGCCTGTCCTCCATTGTTGCCAAATCCACCAGGGGTCTGTACATGGGGATGTCTCCATCTCCTATTCATTCGCAGTGGTTGCAAACTATGGGGTAAAATAGTGAGCAACTTGTCAGTATCTCAACATTCTAACCACTGCAGTTCAATGCATATTGTGATTGTAACAGTATTTTGTTGGAGATGTCCAAATGGTGCATTTGAGAACTGTGACGCAGTTAGGATCCATGGCCTGCACCCCCCTGAAATGGCATCTCCCTGTCCTGTATGGAAGGACAGGTGGAAATTAGGTAATTCCGCTGACATTGTGCGCTGTTCTGGGAAGTGGTTGAGAACTGCCTTGCAACTCCTCATTGGTTAACATTGGGCCCTATGTGGTAGAGTGGCCAATGTTGCAAGCGGTGACGATATGCACCGGCGCAGACATCACTGCCATTTTCTATCTAATCCCGCACTTGTTATCTGACCTTCAACAGGAGAGGACCTACACTGCATGTGCTGCTGTCACCTGTGTGTGGAAGTGACCATGGCTCGTGTGACTGAGGAAAGGGCCCCTGCCTTCACCTCGGCAGAGTTGGAGTGACTGGTGTATGGGGTCCTACCCTAGTACCCACTGCTGTATGGGCCTCCAGACCAACAGGTGAGTACACCGTGAGTACGACGCATAGGGCGTGAATGCATTGAGTGCTGTGTGTGAAGGCCTCATGTAGGGGGTGGGTAGTGGATGGACCCTGGGCAGTGTGCAGCATGTATGGTGGGCCATGTCTGTGCTAATGGGAATGGGAAGGGGCATGGTGGGCCATGAGTGTCGAGCAGGACGGTCGGACTAATACCTTTCCCTGTGTCTATTTCCCTGCAGGTCAGCGCCATCAAAAGAAGGGTATATGACGTGCCATTTCCAAGGACGTGCAGGCCCTGGGGGTCTACGGCAGGTGGAGCACCCACTGTCAGAAATGGTGGGAGGACCTCAGATGCCGGGCATGGAAGACGGCAGAGGCCCAGCTGGGGATGGCCTCCCAACAAGGAAGGAGTGCTTGTCGAACCCTGACCCCCCTTATGGCCCGCATACTGGTGGTGCCTATCTGGAGCTGAATGGGCGCTTGGGGGCATCACAGCAGCCACAAGGGGGTGAGTACAGTGCCCTTCATTACTTCTTATGCCTGGTGGGGTGGTATCCGGGTGGGGGGTGATGGCCCTGTGGGTGCCCCTTGCCCAGGCCTGGCATTGCAGGGTAGGTCCCATGTTAGGCAGGGTTCTGATGTGAAAGTACTCCAATCAAGCTAATAGGCATCCACTACTGGTCAGGGGTCTGTGGATCCCAGGTATGCTGCAATTGGCGTTAGGTGTCCCAATCCATGGGCGGGTGACTAGCATTGTGACTGGTGGTGCATTGCCTAGTGCGTAGGGCTGTTCCCTGTGTGTGAGTGTGTCATGTATGCCAACTGTGGTGTTGTTGGCGCCGTTGACTAAGTGTATCCTTTGTCTCTTCCCCCTCCCTTTTTGTTTTGTCACCTTGTCCTTATGTGCATTAGCATAATCTGGTGGAGGAGCAGAGGCACCAGCGACAGAGGGAGCTGCATCCCACAGGTCCCAGGAGGCCGAATCCACTGGAGGCAAGGGGAGCACCACAGCGGAGACAGGAGGGGACAGTTCAGACACGGATACCTCCTCCAATGGGAGCTCCCTGGTGGTGGCGGACACTTCTGTGACCACTCCAGATACAGGTACAGCTGCCACCCAGTACCAGCACCGCCCTCCCAGCAGCCCCTCAGAGAGTTTCCCGTGCCCTCTCACCCAGGAGGATGGGCATCTCCTTCACCCCAGGCATCTCAGGCCCTTCCCCAGTTAGCCCTGCTGCCCTGAGTGAGGAGGCTATTGACCTCCTGCGATGCATCTCAGTTTAGCAGTCAGACATTGTGAATGCCATCCAGGGGCTGGCAGCCCAAATGCAACAGACAAATGCATTCCTGTGGCATTAACACTGGTTTGGCGGCCCAACATAGATCAATCCAGGCTCTGGCCTCGTGTCTGATGGGAGCCATTGTCCCTGCTTCCAGCCTCTCCCCTCCAACTTCCTTTTCCCAATCCCATTACCCTCAACTCTAACCTATCCCAAGCACACAGTCAGATGAGGATGCACCCAGGACAACACACAAGAGTGGACATGGCAAACACATGCACCACACTTCATCCCACAGGCGCTCATACCAACACCATCCAGAAGCAGACATACCAACATCCACTGCCTCCACTGTGGCTCCCTCCTCCTCCTTGTCCACCTCCCTCCCATTTGTGTCTCCACTCACACCTGCATGCACTACATCCTCATCCACTAACACCATCACCAGCACACCTAACAGTATACACCCCTCACTGGCAGTCACCACCCTCACATCCATGCAAAGTCCCCTGTGTCCTCTCCCACTGTGTCTGTGCCCCCTCCTCCCAAAGTACACAAATGCAAGCACTCAGACAACCAACAGCCATTCACCTCACAACAGAATCCAAACCATGAACCTGCACCCAAACACAGCAGACAGACACCTCATACCACCACTCCCTCTTCCTACACTCCCAAACCATCTCCCTCTTCTCACCCCAATGTCCCTAAGAAGCTTTTCCTCTCCAACACTGACCTTCCCTACACTTCCCCCGTCCCTCACATCAGGCCAGGGTGGTCAAAACCCAGGCAAGCACCTCAGCAACTTAGTTCACGGGCACAGTAGTGTCCCCAATTACTCCAGGTGGGAAAGGATCCCAGCCACCAGCCAGCCAGACGGACAGGATGCCAGCCCCAAGTGCATCAAGGAAGGGCAAGGAGTCAGCCCCAGCTTCAGGAAGGAAGGGCAAGAAGCAGTCCCAGCTGCAGGACGGAAGGGCAAGGAGGCAGCCCCAGCTGCAGGACGTATGGGCAAGGAGGCAGCCCCAGCTGCAGGAAGCAAGGGCAAGGGGCCTGCAACAGCAGGCAGTAGAGACAAGGGGCCTGGTGCATGGACTCAGTCGGAGCCCACACCACCAACCATGGTGGTGCAGCCATCCGAGGCTGCAGGGGATGGGCTGGAGCCTCCCCCAACCACTGCCAGCACCGCCACCAGCACTGCCACCAGCAGCACCAGCCCCAGTGGGCAGCCATCTGAGGCTGCAGGAGATGGGCTGGAGCCTCTTCTCATCACTGCCAGCACCGCCACCAGCACCACTCCCAGCACCACCACCAGCACCACCACCAGCAGCAACAGTCCCAGTGGGCAGTCGTCCGAGGCTGCAGGGGAGGGGCTGGATCCTCTCCCTTACCACTGCCAGCTCTACCAGCAGCACCACCACTGAGCAGCCGTCACCGCCGGCGGACAGTGTGCAGTACTGCATTCATGGGCTGCTGTGCGGCCTGGCCCCTGCAAATCCTGTGGATCTAACACCCAGGTGAGAGACTGTGACCTTGCACCCTCCAAGTTCTGCATCAGAGGGCACAATGCCCCCTCCAGAAGCAATGGAGAAGCCATCCACTCACCCCATCCTCCACCGGATGAAGCTGAATGGGCACAAGGCTCCCTCCAGAACCACTGGGCACAATGTCCCCTCCAGAACCAGTGGAGAAGCCATCCATTCACCCCATCCTCCATAGGATGAAGCTCACTGGGCACAATACCCCCTCCAGAAACAGTGGAGAAGCCATCTACTCACCCCATCCTCCAGAGGATGAAGCTCAGTGGACACAATGCCCCCTCCAGAACCAGTGGAAGAAGCCATCCACTTGAGAGACTGTGGCCTTGCACTCCCCATGATCAAGCACAGGGCATGTTGCCCCTCCAGAGCCAGTGGGCAAGTCACCCACTTGAGAGACTGTGGCCTTGCACTCCCCAGGATCAAGCACAGGGCATGTTGATCCCTCCAGACCCAGTGGGCAAGTCACCCACTTGAGAGACTGTGGCCTTGCACTCCCCAGGATCAAGCACAGGGCATGTTGCCCCGTCCAGGATCAGTGGCGTTGTATCATCCTCCGGCTGAGGTGCCCCGCATTCTCCATCCCCCTGAGGGGCCTGGCTATTTTTGACCTGATGCCCCTGCAGTGTTCTCTCTGTGTTGTTGCAGGAGTGAGGTGGGGCCTTGGACTATATGATGTGGCCCTGTGGCCCACAGACATTGAGGACTGGGCAGTGTCCCTAAATTTGTAAATATGTATATATTCTTGTTGATTTGGGTGCACGTATTTGTACTATTTTATCTTATTACACTCACTTTAATCAATTCATTTTCTCCTTGCACTATTCCTGAGGGGCACAGGGGGGAATATGTAATGGTATTTGTTGGACCTGGCTTTTTGACAGGGACATCCCCAAACTTTTTGCCTCCTTCCTCCTATTTTTTCTGACCTGTTGTTGTTGGCTTTTGACCTCTGGGCACTTTACCACTGCTAACCAGTGCTAACGTGCATATGCTCTCTGTGTAAATTGTACTACTGATTGGTTTATCCATGATTGACTATTTAATTTACTTGTAAGTCCCTGGCAGAGTGCACTACATGTGCCTAGGGCAGATAGATTAAATGCTACTAGTGGGCCTGCAGCACTGGTTGTGCCACCCACCTCAGTAGCCCCTTAACCCTGTCTCAGGCCTGCCATTGCAAGGCCTGTGTGTGCAGTTTAACTGCCACTTCGACTTGGCATTTAAAAGTACTTGCCAAGCCTAGAACTCCCCTTTTACTACATATAAGTCATCCCTAATGTGTGCCCTAGAGCAGGGTGTTGTGTAGGTAAAAGGCAGGACATGTACCTGTGTAGTTATATGTCCTGGTAGTGTAAAACTCCTAAATTCGTTTTTACACTACTGTGAGGCCTGCTCCTTTCATAGGCTAACATTGGGGCTGCCCTCATACACTGTTGAAGTGGCAGCTGCTGATCTGAAAGGAGCAGGAAGGTCATATTTAGTATGGCCAGAATGGTAATACAAAGTCCTGCTGACTGGTGAAGTCGGATTTAATATTAGTATTCTAGAAATGCCACTTTTAGAAAGTGAGCATTTCTTTGCACTAAAATCTTGTTGTGCCCTTCAATCCACGTCTGGCTAGATTTAGTTGACAGCTCCTTGTGCATTCACTCAGACACACCCCAAACACAGGGTACTCAGCCTCACTTGCATACATCTGCATTTTGAATGGGTCTTCCTGGGCTGGGAGGGTGGAGGGCCTGCCCTCACACAAAGGACTGCCACACCCCCTACTGGGACTCTGGCAGACAGGATTGAACTGAAAGGGGGCTTGGTGCATTTCTTAGAGACTCTTTGAAGTCACCCCCACTTCAAAGGCACAACTTAGTAGAAAACAGGGCCTCTGCCCTACCTCATCAGACACTTGCTGGAGAAGAAACCGGAACCAGAAACTACATCCTGCCAAGCAGAACTGCCTGGCTGCTCAAAGGACTCACCTGTCTGCTTTCTACAAAGGACTGCTGCCTTGCTGTTGCCCTGCTGCCTTGCTGAACTCTTGTCTGGCTGTGAAAGTGCTCTCCAAGGGCTTGGATAGAGCTTACCTCCTGTTCCTTGAAGTCTCAGGGCCAAAAAGACTTCTCTCTTTTACTTGGACGCTCCGTGCGCCGAAAATTTCGACGCACAGCTTGTTTCGCGGCGAGAAAAGCGCCGCACTCCGACGCTGATCGACACGACGCTCTTGGGACGATCGAAGATCCGACGCACAGCCTCGCAAGGACAACGCCGCCCGACCTCTATAGGAGAAATCGACGCGCCGCCTGCCGTGAGATCGTAATTTCAACGCGCAGCCCCACAGATCGAAGTCTAGAGGAGAAATTGACGGGACGCCTGCCGTGAGATCGTAATTTCGACGCGCAGCCCCGCAGACCGACGCGCAGCCGGAGAACAAGCAGGAAAATCCACGCACAGACCCGGGACATCTGGTAATCCCCGCGATCCACAGAAAGAGACTGTCCACGCGCCGGAAAACGACGCCGACTTCCCCGCTTGGAAAATAACGACGCAAGTCCGTGTGTGCTGGGGAGAAATCGACGCACACAGCCTTTTTCCACGCACCTCTTCTCTTGTGGCCCTCTGAGGAGATTTTTCCACTCCCAACCAGGTACTTGTGCTTGAAAGAGACTTTGTTTATATTCTAACGACTTAAGACACTTTCTATCACTTTTCAGTGATATCTTTACAAATTCATATTGCAACTTTGATCGTTTTGACCTGAAGATACCCAGATAAATATTATATATTTTTCTAAATACTGTGTGGTGTATTTTTGTGGTGTTATGCTATGGTGTTGTATGATTTATTGCACAAATGCTTTACACATTGCCTTCTAAGTTAAGCCTGACTGCTCGTGCCAAGCTACCGGAGGGTGAGCACAGGCTGATTTTGGATTGTGTGTGACTTACCCTGACTAGAGTGAGGGTTCTTGCTTGGACAGAGGGCAACCTGACTGCCAACCAAAAACCCCATTTCTAACATTGGTGATCAGCGGTGAGGATAGGACTTGTGTTTGTGCAGTGACATACAGTAGCTAAGTATTTCACTACCTACCCACAGTTGAAGGTCAACTTGATTTTTCATCTTTTTTTGGCTTTTGGTTCTCTGATATCCTCCTAGATATACTATTGATATTTTGGACTTTGGATTTTGGTTTTTGCTAGTAAAATCTTATCAGAATGGGATTGCTTACCTACTCATTCTTTGTTCGTACTGACCACCTCACTAAGGCTGACCTAAGGAAGCTTTGCAGACAATGGGGCCTTCCTGTAGCAAGGAGATCTACTAAAGCGGAGATGCTACATGCCTACATAGTCTGGGGGGAGGAAAGATGGGCAGAGAGAGAGGCAGCAAGAAACCAAATGACTAAGTACCCCTCAGATGAGGAGGAGGACTACACACATGAGGAGGAAGACTGCTCAGATGAGGAGGAAGACTACTCAGAGTTGGACAGTGACCCAGAAATAGATGAATGGCTCCGAGGTCAAAGGCGACAGGAGCAACAATTAGAGGAGTATGTTGCAGAGGTTGAGGCAAAAAGACTCTTAGCCCTGGAAGAAGAAATGATTGCAGCTCAAGAGCTGAGCTGTAAAGAGCTGAAACTGGAGGCCGGAAGGGCTGAGTCCAGTTCAGATGGTGGTAGCAAAAATCTTGCATCTAGTACTGCTGAAGAAGGGCACAAGCCCAGAGATGTGGTGCCCAACTTGAAGAAGGGAGTTGACACACACCAGGCAGTTCAAGGGTATGAGGTAGTTCCCGTTATGCACAGGGTCCCTGAGAAGGATTGGGGAACTGGCACAGGGAGTCATATTCCTACTGGGGGGAGGGACACTTTACTGACTCTAGCAGAGAGTGACAGAGAAAAGGGTTCCCCCCTGGTGGACGTCCTGGATATAGAGTGTAGAGACATCCCAGAAGAGTATGGGTTGAGTGTCAGGGACAGACAGATACTGTCTCACCAGTCTCAGGAGGGTGAAGTAGAGTGCTTTTCCAAGGTTGAGTTACTGGGTGGTTGGGTGAAGGGTACTGTGGTTAATACATGTGAAGGGCAGAATGATGTAATTGCTGGAGAGTATATGTCTGGTCCTTATTTTCCAGAGCTACGCCAACACCAGGTGGAGTGTGAGTTCTCTGACCCCAGGGAACTTACAATGGAGGCAGACTTCTGGGTGAGTACCAGAGAGTCTGAAGAGGCATTTGGGGGTGCTCCTGAAGGGAGTGGTCTAGGTGGTTCCCAACCGAGTGAGGTGGGAAAGGATTGTAGTGTCCCAGGTAGGTCCCAGGTCCTAGAGGGTTCCATGAGGGAACACCAGGAGGGAAGCCTAGCCTGTACCGTAGGGCCATCTTTTGAGGGAAGCCCGCAGTGTCAGAAGAACTTGTGGTGGTGACTGTAGCCAGCATCCCAACAGTTCTGGTGTCTGGCAGTACCCCTCCTAGTGAGGGGATGCAGAAGTCCAGACATAGGGTTGAGAGGGGGTTGCAGACCCCAGTGGAGGACCTTGAGAGTCAGGGGACAGCTCTGAGAGCAGAGCCCCCCAGGAATGACCCAGGTGAAACCGTTTCTGGTTTGGGGGAAACCTAGACTCTGTCAGATGGGCAGAGGTCGGGAGACCTGCGCCAACCAGACTCTTGTGTGACCCTTGGGGACGGTATGTCCCTTGTGGGGGGTGAGAGTGCCCCCCAGGAAGTCCTGGCATGCCAGGCAAAGATTCAACCTCAGGGTGGTGACTCTAGGTTGGATACCCACGTTCAGAGGTTAAACTCTGACCTGGTGGGAGGTAGATGTGCCTCCCAAGAAGTCCTGCTGTGCCAGGCAATGGTCCAACCTCAGGGTGTTGACTCTGGGTTGGATGACCAGGTTCAGAGGTTAAACTCTGACCTGGTGGGGGGTAGGTGTGCCCCCCAGAAAGTCCTGGCGTGCCAGGCAATTGCCCAACCTCAGGGTGGTGACCCTGGGTTGGGGAACCAGGCTCAGAGGTTAAACTCTAACCTGGTGGGAGGTAGGTGTGCCTCCCTGGAAGTCCTGGCCTGCCAGGCAATGGTTCAACCTCAGAGTGCTGACTCTGGGTTGGATAACCGGGTTCAGAGGTTAAACTCTGACCTGGTGGGGGGTAGGTGTGCCCCCCAGAAAGTCCTGGCGTGCCAGGCAATTGTTCAACCTCAGGGTGGTGACCCTAGGTTGGAGAACCAGGTTCAGAGGTTAACCTCTGACCTGGTGAGAGGTAGGCGTGCCTCCCAGAAAGTCCTGGTGTGCCAGGCAGTTGGCCAACCTCAGGGTGGTGACTCTGGGTTGGATACCCAGGTTCAGAGGCTAAACTCTGACCTGGTGGGAGGTAGGTGTGCCCCCCAGGAAGTCCTAGCGTGCCAGGCAATTGCCCAACCTCAGGGTGGTGACCCTGGGTTGGGGCACCTGGCTCAGAGGTTAAACTCTGACCTGGTGGGAGGTAGGAGTGCCTCCCTGGAAGTCCTGGTGTACCAGGCAGTTGTCCAACCTCAGGGTGCTGACTCTGGGTTGGATAACCGGGTTCAGAGGTTAAACTCTGACCTGGTGGGGGGTAGGTGTGCCCCCCAGAAAGCCCTGGCGTGCCAGGCAGTTGCCCAACCTCAGGGTGGTGACCCTAGGTTGGAGAACCAGGTCCAGAGGTTAAACTCTGACCTGGTGGAGGGTCAGTGTGCCCTCCAGGAAGTCCTGGCGTGCCAGGCAATTGTTCAACTTCAGGGTGGTGACTCTGAGTTGAATGGCCAAGTTCAGAGGTTAAACTCTGACCTGGTGGAGGGTCAGTGTGCCCTCCAGGAAGTCCTGGCGTGCCAGGCAATTGTTCAACTTCAGGGTGGTGACTCTGAGTTGAATGGTCAGGTGCAGAGGTTAAACTCTGACCTGGTGGGGGGTAGGTGTGCCCCCCAGGAAGTCCTGGTTTGCCAGGCAGTGATCCAGTCTGAGGGTACAGACCCTGGGCTGGAAGACCAGGTTCAGGGTGTCCCCCCGGACCTGGAGGGAGGGGCTACTGATAACAGTGCCCCTACCATGTTGTCTTCTGAGGAGGCCACTCCTAGTTGGAGGGTGCTGGACCCCAGAAGGGAGGGCAGGGGGAGGGAAGCCTCACCCCGGGCCCTAGTCCAACCTGAAGGTACAGGCCCCAGGTTGGAGGGCCAGTTGCAGGTTAACAGCCCTGCACTGGTGGAGGAATGGTACAAGGCGACTTCTGTAAGCACCCTGACCATGTTGGACTCTGGGGGTACCGCTCCAGGAGGGAGGGTACAGAGCCCCAGAGGGGAGGACCAGGTTCAGGCTGTCATCCCTGACCTGGTGGAAGGGAGAGTGGTTAAAGGGTGCCCAGCACCTGGGGCTACCGCCCCCCACTCTCCACAGCCACAGTGGTTAGAGAGCTTTGAGAGGCCTGGGGCCTGGCTCTCATCCCTGGCAGCTGTCAGTAATCACTGTGGCTTGCTGTCCGGGTGGACAGAGTTATCCCTGGGGAGGGGACAAGTGTCACACCCCGGGGGTAGAGTGGGCAACACCACTGTGTTGGTCATGGTGGTACTATCCTGCTCCTGGGATACATCTGTGAGCAAAGTAAGGTTAGGTGCTGCACAGATGGGATCCGCAGGTAAGGAGAAAGGTTCCCCATGGGTTGGCTTAGTGGGCCCTGAGAGTATGGACAGAGTGATCCAATTGGAGTCAGGAAGGCGCAGAACTGGAGCATGCCCCTGCTGTTGTGGGCCTGGGTCCTTGTTCTGTCGCCTCAAACAGGGAAGTACATCAGGATAGTGATTGTTCTCCCCTGGCTTTAGGCTGGTAGGGGGTCATGTTGGACCTGGCTTTTTGACAGGGACATCCCCAAACTTTTTGCCTCCTTCCTCCTATTTTTTCTGACCTGTTGTTGTTGGCTTTTGACCTCTGGGCACTTTACCACTGCTAACCAGTGCTAAAGTGCATATGCTCTCTGTGTAAATTGTACTACTGATTGGTTTATCCATGATTGACTATTTAATTTACTTGTAAGTCCCTGGCAGAGTGCACTACATGTGCCTAGGGCAGGTAGATTAAATGCTACTAGTGGGCCTGCAGCACTGGTTGTGCCACCCACCTCAGTAGCCCCTTAACCCTGTCTCAGGCCTGCCATTGCAAGGCCTGTGTGTGCAGTTTAACTGCCACTTCGACTTGGCATTTAAAAGTACTTGCCAAGCCTAGAACTCCCCTTTTACTACATATAAGTCATCCCTAATGTGTGCCCTAGGTAACCCCTAGAGCAGGGTGCTGTGTAGGTAAAAGGCAGGACATGTACCTGTGTAGTTATATGTCCTGGTAGTGTAAAACTCCTAAATTTGTTTTTACACTACTGTGAGGCCTGCTCCTTTCATAGGCTAACATTGGGGCTGCCCTCATACACTGTTGAAGTGGCAGCTGCTGATCTGAAAGGAGCAGGCAGGTCATATTTAGTATGGCCAGAATGGTAATACAAAGTCCTGCTGACTGGTGAAGTCGGATTTAATATTAGTATTCTAGAAATGCCACTTTTAGAAAGTGAGCATTTCTTTGCACTAAAATCTTGTTGTGCCCTTCAATCCACATCTGGCTAGGTTTAGTTGACAGCTCCTTGTGCATTCACTCAGACACACCCCAAACACAGGGTACTCAGCCTCACTTGCATACATCTGCATTTTGAATGGGTCTTCCTGGGCTGGGAGGGTGGAGGGCCTGCCCTCACACAAAGGACTGCCACACCCCCTACTGGGACTCTGGCAGACAGGATTGAACTGAAAGGGGGCTTGGTGCATTTCTTAGAGACTCTTTGAAGTCACCCCCACTTCAAAGGCACAACTTAGTAGAAAACAGGGCCTCTGCCCTACCTCATCAGACACTTGCTGGAGAAGAAACCGGAACCAGAAAGAAGAACTGCCTGGCTGCTCAAAGGACTCACCTGTCTGCTTTCTACAAAGGACTGCTGCCTTGCTGTTGCCCTGCTGCCTTGCTGAACTCTTGTCTGGCTGTGAAAGTGCTCTCCAAGGGCTTGGATAGAGCTTGCCTCCTGTTCCTTGAAGTCTCAGGGCCAAAAAGACTTCTCTCTTTTACTTGGACGCTCTGTGCGCCGAAAATTTCGACGCACAGCTTGTTTCGCGGCGAGAAAAACGCCACATTCCGACGCTGATCGACGCGACGCTCTTGGGACGATCGAAGATCCGACGCACGGCCTCGCAAGGACAACGCCGCCCGACCTCTAGAGGAGAAATCGACGCGACGCCTGCCGTGAGATCGTAATTTCGACGCGCAGCCCCGCAGACCGACGCGCAGCCGGAGAACAAGCAGGAAAATCCACGCACAGACCCGGGACATCTGGTAATCCCCGCGATCCACAGAAAGAGACTGTCCACGCGCCGGAAAACGACGCCGACTTCCCCGCGTGGAAAATAACGACGCAAGTCCGTGTGTGCTGGGGAGAAATCGACGCACACACCCTTTTTCCACGCACCTCTTCTCTTGTGGCCCTCTGAGGAGATTTTTCCACTCCCAACCAGGTACTTGTGCTTGAAAGAGACTTTGTTTATATTCTAACGACTTAAGACACTTTCTATCACTTTTCAGTGATATCTTTACAAATTCATATTGCAACTTTGATCGTTTTGACCTGAAGATACCCAGATAAATATTATATATTTTTCTAAATACTGTGTGGTGTATTTTTGTGGTGTTATGCTATGGTGTTGTATGATTTATTGCACAAATGCTTTACACATTGCCTTCTAAGTTAAGCCTGACTGCTCGTGCCAAGCTACCGGAGGGTGAGCACAGGCTGATTTTGGATTGTGTGTGACTTACCCTGACTAGAGTGAGGGTTCTTGCTTGGACAGAGGGCAACCTGACTGCCAACCAAAAAACCCATTTCTAACAGTATTGCATCTGGTTATGTGTATGGTGTTAGGGGTGGGGGAGTTGCGTTGTTGCTTGTGTGTGTCACTCTCTTTTTCCTCCCCCCTCCCTGTGTGCTAGGCGACAGTACTCACCATGGTCATCTTCACCGGCGTTGGTGTTCGTAGTGGAGCAGAACATAGAAGAGCATGGGGAACACATGCAACTCGGGCTCCATGGCGGTGTGGTCCTTCCTTGAGTCTCCAGAGGTGGCTTGTTTCCCTTCTGTGCAGTGTTTCCACCAGGCTTTTGATGTTGTTGGTACCGCCCCGTAAAAGGTGGCGGATTGGTGTGTCATAATACAGTGGGCGGAACATTGTCATCCGCCTTGCTGTAGGCGATTACCACCGTGGTTCCTGTTGATTTTGCCCTGGCGGTTGGTGTGTTAAAGTGGCTGTCTGTCTGAGAGGTTTCCGCTGTGTTCATTATTTCATATTTACTACCGCCGGCCTGTTGGCGTCATTACCACCACTATATCACCGACCACCAGGGTTGTAATAAGGGCAATTGTGTCATATCTCTTCTGAATTTGATACAGTCTCGAAATGGCTGACACCTAGACCACGTAGCAGAATCTGACCTGTGCGCTACATAACATGACCTTCATTACACACTAAGTTGATCTTTCAATAGATTTCTGATGTATGCGGTGTCTCGCGCGAGGTACGCAGACTGTATTTACCTTGCGCTGAGTGAAATCCTTGTGCCGTTCAAATGGGGAGTAAAATCCTTGTGCGTTAACCGTTCTGCTTCTTGCTTCTGCAAATAATTACAATTCCTTCTTGAAAACGTGTCAGACACGTTTATAAACACTTACTTTGAATGTGTGTGAGTCAGGTTAAAATTTGACAGGTTGCTTGGTTGTCTTCTCTTGAAAATCCATCTGACATTCCAGTCTCTAAATGTAGATTCTTCAATTCGCCAGCTCGTGGCCAAATTGTTCTGTCATTTCCATTCAGCACACATAGGCAGCAGATTGTAGTATATTCCTTTAATGTAAATTACGGAGATACAGAAAACAGGTCCACCTCATTCCAGTGCCACAGCCACTACGGAGACAACTGACAGTCAAGTATTACTATGTAATTTACTTAGAACCTGGAACACACCCATGTAATAAAGAATACTGAATACTGAACATGTCGTAAGTAAACACACAACAGCTGTCCAGATTAATCCAGTGCAATAACCCTCTTGAAAAGCACATCCTGCTAATATGTTCCAGATAAAACTACTATTATTTGTGGATAAGTCAAAAGGTTGGCAAACAGCTTTTGCCAGCACGACAGTGTTAAAGATTATTGGTTCAGAGATACTCAAAAGAGAATGTGTCCCCAGAATCTCACATATAAAGTGTGGAGCATCTTCAAAAGAGGAATTTAAGAAACAGAAACGGTTGTAGCTAAGGTTCTGGAAATACTAATGCCTGTAAATAATATGTGAGGTTGTCTGTTAAAATAAATAATTATTGGTTTGAAGCAGTAGGTCTATAGTAAAGACTGTTGCCATATATTTTGACGCTGCCTCTGACCATAAGGAGCAGTCTCCGAATGCAGGAGATAGCCGGAAGTCACACTCTGTACTCACGTATATACCCCAGGTTTCCATTTCACAAAGCTTATTAAATGCCCAGGGAGAAATGTGTGCTAGATATGGCAATTCTCTATGAGCCCAGACCCTTAGTCACCTGAAGATAGTACATTCGAACATGTTCAAAAGACACACGGTGTGGCATTCTGTAGAGCAAGGGAAGAAAAAGTAGAACGCGATTTTATTTTGATCGTATTAATGACTCTTAAAAGAAGATTTATGTGAACGTTTTTAAATATTTGTTTGCTGAAAAAAACAGGGAAAGTGTGTGAGAATTGATTATTTTTTAACCGAGAAAAGGGAATATCAGACCTGGGGCCAGGACTAAACAAAACAAATCCATGGACATAAGAACGTTACTAGGGGCGCTTTTTTTAATGGACTCCATGATATCCAGGAATCACTTGTCAGGGAGCGTCTTCCTATTTCAGATTATGTTGACACAGTTGCTAAATTAGGTACCCATTTTCGGCAGATTATAGTTGCAACTGTAATAAAACTCTCTCATAAGGGTGGCGTTTATTGTCCAGTAGATGTCACAGTTTGTAGCTCTAAACCAGTTTATTCATGTCAGTGTATTTTTCCAGAAGGACTGATATTGGGCACCTTTCTTTGTGGCAGAAGACAGTTTTCATGCTTATGTATTTTTTTGGTTGCACCTAAGGAATCACAAAATGGGTGCCCATACAAAGTATCCCAAATGATTTCAAACAATTATCCCAAACGATTTACTGTTTCTTACAGCTGCTCTTCGATATATCACAGGGTGATCAAGGCCCATGTTTATACTCTGCTTGCACCAGATTTGCGTCACTTTTTTAATGCAAAGTCAGAGCAAAGCTACACCATATTTATACTTTGACGCTAGACCCGTCTAAAGGCAAAATATCTCAGTGTGCGCCATTTTCTGAATGCGTGAAAGTGCCTTGCGTTAATGAGATGCAAGCTAGGCGTTCCCATCCAAAAAATGACTTAAACACCATATTTATCCAGCTGTGCAAACATGCTGCAAGCAATGTTTGTGGACATGTGGAATGCAAGTTGAAAATACAGTGGCCCTGATGTATACAATTTTTGCTGCGCACTACCGTCATTTGTTGACGCAAAAGCTGCACAAACTTACAAAAGACAACTTGATCTTGTAAATTAGTGATGCTTTGACGTCAATAGATGATGGTAATGTGGCACTAACAAAAGTATTTTTCAGGGCCTATGAGTGAACAAGGACTGAGATGTACTTCACATGCTAATGCAAGGAACCAATGTAGTCTCCAATTTTTAAAATACATGTCTGAACAGTATTCATGGCCATACGTACAAAGATCTTCCTAACGTCTGGTAATAACTTAGGCTGATATTTCATCTTGGTTTGTAGCATTTAAATTAATTATGGATGCCAAAGTAATGCACACTTGATAATATCTAAATATTTTGTGCTACTTTCCATAGCTGTAGCGTAAACAAATTAAACAAATGCTACACATAAAAAAATAGAACATCTGGCCCCATAATCATTGTTTCTGTGTGTTATATTTTGCCATGGGCACAATTGCTGGTACAGAGCTGATGCATTTGCCATCTGTGTCACTTTATAGCCAAATAATTTGCTAAACTTAATGGCTCATCCCTAAACTTTGTGAATGCATGGTCACAAATTATTTATTTGCATGATGTGGTGCAAGGGACCCCTGACTGCTTCCATCATACATTTAAAGTGACAAAATAGTTTGGTAGTTTACGCTTGGCACATCCCTGCTGATCTAGTGCAGCATATGTACAATTGTTAACTTCTCAGTATGAAGGCTATCACAGACATGGGTGTATGCTAAGATCAGCAGGCCAGCATTCCTGTGAGTGCTGATATTCCCAAGGTGCATACAAATTGAGACCTACGTCATCAAGACACTCTCAGCATATATTTTTTTGTTGCCTTGATTTAGATATATGGCCAATCCATATTTATCATAACATTGTCATCGAGTAACACACAGGATCCCTGCCATCATGGTGTCATGGGGGCATATACGGCTCTAGGTACACTGCCAATGTGTCATATGTGACCTACATACAACACTGGCACACATATAATGGACCATAGAAAACAAAATGATTCCTGAACTAAACTCGAACCCACATGAGCATTGCACAGTAACTCATTGTCCCTTGATGCACAAGCGACAGTACCTGAGTGACTGATATTGCAGTGCACCAGGAATGTGGCTTTGCATGTCTCTCATAACAACAAATGAAGAAATGGAGTACCCTCTAGAAATAAATCTGCACCAAATTGAGTAATCATGTTTGGCACCACATGATTGATAGGGACAGTGCATGTGTGCATATGTGTGTCTATCACTCACTTGAGTGACAGGGTCAACGCATGTTTGCAGTTATATGTCTGTTGGGGTGTCTACATGCCTAAGGTGCTGCTCTATCGTATAAAATGTCACACACAATGATTTGTTGTTCCAAGTTTTGTACAGTGAGCAGACATTGAGCACATTTCACCCTTCCATGTTTTACAGGTGGACCAGCCCCCTACACAATTGGTGAAGTGTCTCAATTTGCAGACCCAGACATATTCAGTAAGTGTTGATATGTTAGTCCTGTGTTGTGTTTGCAGCTGTTGTGTGATTGACTCCTGTGTGTTGGACACATTGCAAGGTATGATGTGCTGTCACATGATCTGATATGTGACTTGAAGAGTTTGACAATTTGTTCCATGTTTGAGTTGGACAATCAGTGGCGGAGAGTCATATATTGTTGTTCTAGTGCTGGGCTATAGGCATGGGCAGGTGAACAGGGTGATATTTGTTGCTACATGAATGCCAATGATTAATTTGGAGTTGGCCATTTTCATGATTTAGTCAGCAAGTCATACCCTGATTCACACAGACCAGTGATGCAGAAGTATGACCCACAGACTTGAGCATCCCTGTTAACTAATTAACATGTAGGACTGTATGTATGACTTCCTAGCAGCATCTAGCTCCACATTTTGTGCTCCGTTTATGTGTCACTTGAGTAGAATGTCATAGGTGTGCATGCAGCTAAAGCCTAGATGGGTGTTTGCATCTATGAGCTTGTTTTTGGAAAGGTATCAGTGAGATCAAATGATGTTGACAATTGGCCACCATTAGGAACATAAATGTGGATGTGATTGTCCGATGTTTGAATCAATCCTAGCTGGCAGCCCTCCTTACCTGTGGTGGACTGACTAGACCCATGGACAGCTGTCCAAAGCTCCCTGGCTGTCCTTGACGTTTGAAAGTATGTGTTGCATGTCCATCACCCCCTGAGGCACAGGGTTAAGGATGTGAAATATGTGTACCTAGGCGTGAGGATCCCAGCGTAGAAGACAGACATGTAATTCCACCATTAATTTGTTCCATCCTAGGATACCCCCTCATGATTAGCAATTGAATACCGTCCAGGCAATTCCATTAACAAATCCCAGGTCTTGTGGGCCTTCATTGTCATCCAGAAGATAGTCATTAGTTGGCCTGTCACATGTGGAGTACTTGCAGCATTTGTTATGTGACTAATAGCAGTACAATGATGCACAGATCATTTAAGTAGGTACACACCTTATTGAGCATTGCTGTGCTGTTAGATAGTAGATGTGTAGGTTGTGTTGGCCTGTCATGTGGAGTCTGGGTTCTGCAACATGGCACAGCGTTATTGCCATGAGAGAGCCACAGGAGTCTGGAGGGCATTTGCGGAAGAGGGGCCATCCTTGCCCACAACAGCCACCACCACCAGCACAGCAGCTCAGACCACAGTCACCCAAAGGATGACAGCCACTGTTGCAAGTCAGTCAACCTCATCTGCTCCAGGCCCACAGACAGCAGCTCAGCTCCTGCACCTCCCCCTCCAAACACGGCACTGGCACCAGCAGTGCCCTCAACTAGTGGAGCACAGACAACCCCAGCTGCTGTGAGAAACAATGCAGAATTTCAGTCCATGAGACGTGAGATGCAACGGATGTTGCGCACGATGGACAGGCTGCACCAGGAGGTGTCCCGTAATAGCAGGAGACTGCAGGGTATAAAGAAGATCCTGCAGAGGGCAAATGTGTGACTTTTGGGCCCTCAGTCATAATTCCCTCCCCTCCTGCCTCTTTCCTGGTTCTTATCTTTAGTGGGTTTAGGGGGCTTAGTGTTAGGTTACCGTAGGCTGTTAGTTTAGTTAGTATAAGTGGGTTGGTGGTGGAGGGGGTTATATTATTAGATGTGTTTTTTTGTGTTTGATGATGTTGGGGTTTATGTGTATGAAAAAAATATATAAAAACAAATCCAAAAAAATATATATTTGTTTAGGATAAGATTGTATGTGTTAAAGTTAGTATATGTTGTCCTACATGTGTCCCATCACATAAGGGGGTGGGAGGTTGATGTTTAGAGTGTTTAGTTAAATGTGATAAGTAAGTTTAGATTAGGATAGTTAGGGCCAGTTGTGGGTAATGTGTAGTTAGGATAGGTTAGGTTAGTTAAGGAGTTTCCCCTAGTTTTATAATCCTTTATTGTTGTTAAATGCATTTTTAGGTACTCCTTTAAAGTATGTGTCATATGCTTGGGGATCAGGGCCTTGGCATGGGTGAACAGTGTCAATTTAGTATTTGCATTTGTGTCCCATCCTGCATCCGAATCCCATTATTGACATGGTTATTCACAATTCCTAATGTGCAGTCACATTGGCAGCTTCACCAAAGCTGCTTCTCTATGCATCTGTCATCCATTGCACCCACCACTCAAGGTTACTATGGTTCCCAATGTGTTGTGAAGTTTGGATGTGTTTTTAAATATGTCATCGCTTGAGACCTGAATTGGAATCTTGGGCACTGTGGTGCGTCTGCCTGAAGCCTGATGTTCATGTGAACCCTGATAAGCTGAGTGATGTTATAATCTTATGTAGTATTGTATACATAACTCACACCCATCATTTCTTACATTGTACTCCCAGGTTACGTATTTGTCCATACACTCGTACACATTCATTCCTGCTGTATGGTGTGTGTGTAATGAAAGTTTATAATCAGATGTCACATACATAAAGATTGTCTTGAAGGAAATGTTGGCCACATTGATTTTTAGCTTATACATACCTTGAAGTGGACTTTTTCAGTCCAACACAGCATTATACTGTTAGTTTTCAATTTACTTCAGAAATAAGCCTCAGGAAGCGCAGATGATGATACTATCCAGAACCGCGTGCATAGTTATCAGCTCACAATCTTTCAACGCAGTTGTATTGACATTTTATGGCCATTGACATGTGACATACATCACTAATCTCCCACCCAGTTGATGTGTTACATTACACAGAGACAAAGTAGTTGTGTAAGTGCTATTTATTTTAAAGTGCTGTAGTGCAATAATTACATAGTCCAGGATTGTGAGTCCATTAGTGTGACACCTTCTATTGTGATGCAACACAAGTGCAATGAGACATGTCATTGGACATGCTGGGGTGAAGTGTCATACAGTGCAGAGGAACATGAATTGCCAATGAGGTAGTGAGAGACAATCACAGAGCATAGTGCCAAGGTAAATAGTGTGCTGGAGAACAGTGCATGGGACCAACTGTTGCAAGACTGGCATGTTAACATGCACAGGACCTAGGATATCAGTACCCATGTGGCATGGACTGGTGCTACCGGGTACTCCTAGGGGTGAAGGTGATCTGTTCCACGTCTTCATCTTCTGATGTGTGTGTCATCTCCTCTGCCCTTGGTGGTGGTGGGTTTGAAGGGGCAACACACACTTCAGTGTTTGAAGACGTGGAGTCAGAATTCCAGGTAGCTGCCAACTGTGGGGCTATTAAGGGCATTACTGCAGCAAGGAGGTGCTGCTGGTTCTGAGTATAGCAGCTACATCACTGTGGTAGGCAGCCAGGTCGGCCCTGAGGGGGTCATGATTGCATTCGTGAAGCAGTGAAAGGTTTGGGATGCCAAGTGTTGTGGCAACTCCCTTACTGCAGTGGTGAATTTCCTAACACTTTGTTGTAGTCCTTGCAGGAGGGATGTTAGAGCTTGCATGGCTGCTGCCTGTTCTGCAGATTACATCATGCACAAATGCATCCCCTCAAGGCTGGCTGCCATATTTTGCATCCCCACCTGCACCTCCTTGGCCAGCTCCCGCTGTACTCCAAGTACAGTCCTCTCAAAGGTGGTACCAGTGTCCTCAGTGTCCTCAGCTGGGTTGGAGCTGGCAGGTCATACTATTGGGGTGGTGGGTGGGTCATCTGTGTTGGCTGCTCCTTCTGTGCTCCTCCTTGCGACTGAAGATGGGGTCTGGAGGGTTCCAAGGACATCTTGAAGGGTCTGCTGGCCAATGTTTGTCAGCTCGTCATCCATGTCATCAGGGAAGTCCAGGACAGGCATATCCCCAGGAGAGCCTTCGTCCTCTGCAATGAGATATTGTACAATTAGTGTGTCTGTGTTGTGGCATTTGTAATGTGACGTTCCTGACTTCCTATTAGTTGAACATTGTAATCTTGGTTCCTGGTCATTGTTCCTGTCATTAAGATTAGCATTCTCACAGGCCTATGCCCCACCTGCATGCCACATGTAGTGTGGGCAGTTTGTGGAATTGTCTGCGTCACATCCTCTGGGTGTAGGTTCTGTCCAAATTGTATGTTGCCACCTTCTTGTCCTACTCAACCCTTCCTCTACTTCCATTATCATGGTGAGGCCTTGCACTGGCTGTGGGTCTTCTGATGTCATGTGCACCACACTTAACAATCTGGAACTGACCCAGCCTCTGATATTTTTCATCTACCCATTTGCTGCTGAGACCTAGCATATACTATGTATAGCATTGGCATGGCACGATACGGGTGTCAGCATTGGTAGTGTGTACTGCTGATGTTGGGGAATGTGTGCTACATAGGATTGCACTGATGGTCCTAGCAGTGTTACATTTCCTCTTATGACTGTGCGGGTGTGTTCCACTAGCTAGACACATATCTCGTCACCCTCAATGTTGTTGTCTTAGCAGTATGACAGGTGGGATGTTGCAAGGTGCCATTGCAGCTATTGTAACACTGGCACAGGGTTGACCCTGGGATGTGCAGCATGGGTATGACATGACTGCTGTGTACCTCATAATGTTAATAACAATACCTGATGTTTATAGCGCCTGTAGACAGGAACATTTGACAGGATTTGCACATTGTTAGAAATTGCAGGGGAGTGATAACGTCGTCATCCTGAACCCTCTATTTTGGGTGTGTTTTATCCATGGGCAAGTAACTGCCATTGGCTACTTGCCCTGCACACACAGCACAGGTGGTAGTGGCAAATATTGTCAATTGCAAATACCACTTGTGGATGTGGCCTGATACTGGAAATTGAGCCCTAGTTCATGTAGTGACAATACCAGCTATCGTGTGACAGCAGACCTGTTTTACGTTGTACTCTACCATCATGGACTGGCTTTGCCTTTCCAGCAGCCTTGGCATGGCAGAGTACCCACCGGCACTTCCTTTTCTTCTTCTCCCTCTCCTGGGTCTTGTCTTTGTCCTCCTGGCTGGTTCCTGGTCGGTTGTAGTCTTCCATTGGTCTCTCATGGCTTCTGGGATCCATTTTGGGGCTGCTTTGCACATTTTGCTGTGTTTGCGCCATTTTTTGACGCTATTGCGGCGAAAATAGGTGCGTATCCGGTTTGCGATGTCGTAAACGGATAAAAGTTATTTTCACTGCGTTAAGGTCGTTTTTCTTTATGACGGGGCGCAATGGTTTGAGTAAAAAAAAAATGACTCTAAGCCGTGGTTTGCGCCACAGAGCGTCAAAGTATAAATTTCGGTGGCGCAAATAAATGGCATTAGCTGGTGTTAAACTTTTTGACGCAAAACTTCGTCGGCGCAGTTTTGCATCAAAAAGTTTAAATATGGCCCCAAGTATTTTGGACATCAAGCAATAATGCACAGCCAAAAATATGAAAGTGACCCCCACAAAGCTCTCACTTGAAACAGTGATAGTGTTAAAGCTATCCCTGTGGTAAACTATGCATATTTTAACATTTCTACTCAACTGCAAATGTCCCCGGGAGGCGCTCTCACATTCATATCCGTCCTCAAATTACAGGTGAGATTTCAAAATCATATTCATCCCTAATGGACAAATGCAGTTCCACTTGAACACTTAAGGGTGGTTTATATGTTCTTTTCATGTAATTCTCTCGGAGTGATGACCTCAAGCCTTCAACTCTCAAATGCTTGACATACACTATTTCTCAATACAGGGTAAGGGGGTGATCTCTTCCTTTGTTTAGATGACTTGATTGTTTTTTAGAAATGTATGCTATGTTTGGAGTTTCATCATCATTCACCAGCTCCAACCAATACATTTTGTCCCTCACAGGAGTTCTATTCTTATGAATCATCTCTTTTGGAAATCATGTCCTCTCGACCTACACACCTCTAAGTGTGGAAATACAAAGTTGATATAATTTCTAAAAACCTTGTTTGTGATGAAGTAGGCTCAAGAAGACAGTGAACCTAAAACACAGTTTATTAAGCCTTTTGTGGGATTTAAGAAAACATGTGTGGCATATGTAGCATATTTCCTTGAAGGAAAACGAGTTGCAATACAAAAGAAAAAAATGAAACCATTTGGTTTCGTTTTTTCAGAGTAGGCAGTGGTCATGGGACCCCTTCCCTTTTGCGAATGAGTTAGCACCCACGTGACATGGGTGCTAACTGCGAATTACTTTGTCACTGCGTTCGCAGTCACAAAGCAATTCTTCATTGCGGTGCGAATTGCAAATAGGAAGGGAACACCCCTTCCTATTTGCGAGTCGCATTCCCATTTTGCGAGTCGGAACCGACTTCAAAATGGGATTGTGCATCGCGATGCGCGTTTTTCATGGCACAAACTGTGAATTTCGCAGTTTGTGCCATGCAAAACGCTTTGTACATCTGGCCCTAAGGGGGTCATTCCAACCTTGGCAGTAAAAGGCACTTACCGCCGGTCAGAAGACCGCCACAACACCGCCGCGGTCGCGGTAAACCGCCATGGTCATTCTGACCCACAACAGGCAAACCACCAAAAACCCGACATCCACAAAAGTCAGCCACACCAAAGGGCAGCGAAAAACTGGCGATGACCAAACCTCCACCATCACGACAACAGAGAAACGCCCATGCCATTCCGACCCACGAATCCACGCAGCGGTCTTTCAACCGCGGTATTCCATTGGCGGTGCACACCGCCGCGGTCAAAATACACACACACTTACAAAACACAACCACATTGGACAATTTGAAATACACACACCTGATACACATACACACAACACTCCCAAACACCCAATTAACTATAAAACACACACCCACATCACCCACAAACCCCTAAGACCACAAATCAGAGACGAAGCCCAGAGAGAGACAGCACAGAATAGAGAGCACCATCACACAGAGGCACAATACACCATCACCCACACAACATCCCCGCACAAAACACCACACACCACCACACTCACCACACTCATCAACACATACTCCACCCCACACCTCATCCACACCACTCCATGGCACCCCCAAGACACCCCAGGTTTTCAGACGCAGAACTCAGGGTCATGGTGGAGGAAATAGTTTGGGTAGAGCCTCAGCTCTTCGGGACACAGGTGCAGCACACCAGCATTGCCAGGAAGATGGAGCTATGGCAAAGAATAGTGGACAGGGTCAACACTGTGGGACAGCATCCACGAAATCGGGACAACATCAGGAAGCGGTGGAACGACCTACGGGGGAAGGTGCGTTCCATGGTATCCAGACACAACATCGCGGTGCAGAAGACTGCCGGCGGACCCCCACCTCAACCCCCAGAATTTACAGCATGAGAGGAGCAAGTCTTGAACATCCTGCATCCTGAGGGCCTCGCAGGAGTAGCTGGAGGAATGGACTCTGGTAAGTCTCATCTTCACTATTTCATCACCCCAACCCAACCAGCATGCCAACTCATACCCCCACCCTCACCCCCCATCACACATCCTCCTTGCTAATGTCTCACCATCACAACCCACCCATCCCAACACCAAACTCTGCATGCCACCACAAACCATGGACACCCATCACCTAAGCATGCCCACTGCACATATCCATCTCCCCCACAAACCACCGTCACAACAGCCCCCACAAAGGAATGCCAGCACTGGGGTGCACGGGCACCCACCCATTGCATGATATGGCACACACAGAAGCAATAACCATACTCTCATACCCCTGCAGGATCCGAACGCCACCACACCGCCCAGGAGGGTCCAGAAATGTCCATCCCACCCCCAGAAGAGGCCCCCAGTGATGACAGCAGCTCTGTCTCCCTGGACCCAGATGACCAGCCCGGCCCATCGGGGACCTCGGGACAGTCGGTTCACCTCACACAGCCACAGGCCACAGCAGACCTACACCCCTCTGGGAACACCAGCACAGCTCCCACCCAGCGGGCCCATGCCTCTGTCTCCAGGACACGTCAATCAGTGGTTAACCCACCACCCCAACAACAACAGGGACCTGGGGGCAGTGGTAGTGGGCACACAGTCCAGGGGACGGAGGCCCAGGGAAACAGGGGAACTGGGAGGGCTGCTGTGCGACAGGGGGGGACAGGCCCAGGGAACCCACTCTCCACGAGGCCCTCACCTCCATCATAGGAGCATACCACCACTCCCAGGAGACGATGGCAACGGTACTGGCCAGGTTCCAGGAGATCCAGGTACTGCAGGAGGAACAGTTTATGGGGTTCAGGGAAGAACTCAGACACATTACTTCCGCAATGGGCACCATCGTAGTGGCTCTCAACCAGATTGTCACCACATTGCGGGACCATGTGGCACCACAAAGGGCTCCTGTCACTAGCATGGACCAAGAACAGGCTACCACCTCCGCCGGCGCTAGTGGACAGGAAGCCCCCACACAAGAACAACAGGCCACCAGAACCCCACCCCCTGCAGAAGGAGAACCACCCCGCATGCGGGCCTGAGATCTAGGAAGAAGACAGAGTAGGATGCCAAGACCCCCGCCAGGAGAGAATACCCCCTGATGTCATCCCACTGTCCCACATTGTCACCCTGTCCAACCTTAAACTGCCCCTGCTCCACCTTCCACAGGCATATGGACAATGTACCTGTGAGACTGAAAACCTGGACTCTGCCATGGACAATCCTCCACCATCACCCATCACCGATTTTTCAACCATGTCCCTAAATTGAGCACTTTAATAAAACGACTTATTGCTTATTGCACAAAAATAATCTGGAGTCTGCCTGTATGTTGAACAAATGTATTGAACTTAACCGTTGCAAAATGTCAAGTTACATTCTGATGACAGCATACCACTGTCACACAGCTGTAGTCCATGGGCAAAAAAAGCAGAGGTCACGCAGTGGGGCCCACATCTCTGAAATTGGAAGGGAAAGTCACAACTCAATTACCATACACTGGGTGAAAATGACAGACAGTAGAGAGGCAGGAGACTGTAAGTAAATGTAAAATGCCGGTGTTGATTCTTACCTGTGTGTTATTGAAAATACTGCTCTATTACTGTGTCCCTGTTGTCTGTGTCGTCCTCGTCGTCTTCCTCCTCTTCACTCTCCACAAGCTCCACAGCTGCCACAACACCACCATCTGGAGCATCCTCCTGCAGGAAAGGCACCTGGCGTCGCAAAGCCAGGTTGTGAAGCATACAGCAGGCCACAATGATATGACACACCTTCTTTGGTGAGTACATTAGGGATCCACCTGTCATATGCAGGCACCTAAACCTGGCCTTCAGGAGGCCGAAGGTGCGTTCGATCACCCTCCTAGTCCGCCCATGGGCCTCATTGTACCGTTCCTCTGCCCTGGTCCTGGGATTCCTCACTGGGGTCAATAGCCATGACAGGTTGTGGTAACCAGAGTCACCAATTAGCCACACAGGGTGCCTCTGGAGTTGACCCATCACGTAAGGGATGCTGCTATTCCGCATGATGTAGGCGTCATGCACTGAGCCAGGGAACTTGGCATTAACATGGGAGATGTACTTGTCAGCCAAACAGACCACCTGGACCTTCATCGAATTATAACTTTTTCTGTTCCTGTACACCTGTTCACTCCTGCTGGGGGGGACCAAAGCCACATGTGTCCCATCAATGGCACCAATGATGTTGGGAATATGTCCAAGGGCATAGAAATCACCCTTCACTGTAGCCAAATCGCCCACCTCAGGGAAAACAATGTAGCTCCGCATGTATTTCATCAGGGCAGACAACACTCTGGAAAACACCTTTGAAAACATCGGCTGAGACATCCCTGATGAAATGGCCACTGTTGATTGAAATGACCCACTTGCCAAAAAATGGAGTACTGACAGAACCTGCACTAGAGGGGGAATCCCTGTGGGTTGGCGGATGGGTGACATCAGGTCTGGCTCCAGCTGGGCACACAGTTCCTGTATAGTGTCTCGGTCAAGCCTGTATGTCAATATGACATGTCTTTCTTCCATTGTCGACAGGTCCACCAGCGGTCTGTACACAGGAAGATTCCTCCATCTCCTCGCACGTCCCAGCGGACAACATGGAGCACAGAGTCAATCAACCCACAGGTACATAACCACAGCATGCACAGTACACGATTGTCTATGCAGTGAATGGCTTGTATGAGTGTCGATGCAGGGCCTAGGCATGTGTGACGCAGTAGAAATTAAGCCATGTGGGCCCTTGAAATGGCGGCTGCCTGACCTGTGAAGTGCGACAATGGGATGTGAGGTCAATGCGCTGGCGTGGCACACCGTGGCGGTAGGCGGTCGAAGACCGCGGTGCAAAGCCGCATTGGTTAACATTGAACCCAATGGGTTTGAGGAGCCAATGACGATGTGCGCCGGCGGTCGCGGTACGCACCGCCGCGGTACGCACCGCCGCGGGCGTGACCGCCATTTTCTATCTGCTTAATCATGCGAGACCTGATCATCCACAGGAGAGGACCTATACTGCAAGTGCTGCTGTGACCTCGGTCTGGAAGAGACAATGGATGCTGCGACTGGGGAAAGGGCCCCTGCCTTCACTTCTGAAGAATTGGAGAAACTCGTGGATGGGGTCCTCCCCCAGTATGCGCTACTCTACGGTCCTCCAGACCAACAGGTAAGTACACTGGGACCATAATTTCTGGCCAATGCCTGGGTTGAGTGGGGTGGATGAAAGATGGTGCGGAGGGGAGCGAATGAGGCATGCATCAAACGACAGATGAGAGCATGTGCCATATGGCAAGGGTGGGGAGGGGGGGCCACTCACATCGAGCATGCAGAAAATGATGCTATTTTATTTTCTCCCCTGTACATGTCACATAGGTCACCGCCCATCAGAAAATCGACATTTGGCGTGCCATCGCCAAGGACGTCCGGACCCTGGGGGTCCACAACAGACGGGGCACCCACTGCCGCAAGAGGTGGGAGGACATCCCCCGCGGGAGCAGAAAGACCGCGGAGGCTCTGCTGGGGATGGCCTCACAAAGTAGGAGGGGTGCCACTCGTCAATTGACCCCCTGATGTCCCGGATCCTGGCGGTGGCCTACCCAGATTTGGATGGGCGCGTGAGGACATCACAGCAGACACAAGGGGGTGAGTACAAGCACATTCTGCTATCTTAGCGCGCTGTGGAGGTGTCTGGGTGGGGGAGGAGGGCTGTGGGTATCCCTAGGCCAGGGCGATTTCTGTAGGCTAGGCCCCTCCGTAAGGCATGGCCCTGTGCCCCCGCACCCCACCTCTGTAGGGTGCCAAGTACAGATATCCATGGCCCTGTGTCATCTATTTGTGCAGTTGTCGTCCATAGGCTTGTAGGCCAAGTCCCAATGATTGAGTAGTGTACCCCAAGTGCGCAGCGTAGTGCAGGGGGCTTCTGTGTCTGTCCTCTCCGCCAACTGTGTTGCCAATGCATGCACTCAACATGTCTTTATTTCCCCCCTCCCCTTTTTTGCTGCTCTTCCTGTTCATGTGTGCATTAGCATCATCAGGCGGAGGAGAAGTGGCATCGGAGCACGAGGGAGCTGCATCTCACATGGCCCTGGAGGGCCATGCAACCGACTCGGAGTTCACCAGTGAGACGGAGGGCGAGGGGAGCTCCACAACGGGGACACGTGGAGACACCACCGACACAGACACGTCCTCGGAAGGGAGCTCCCTTGTGGTGGAGGCAACATCCGTGCCCACAGCAACAACAGGTACAGCCACCACCCAGCACACCAGCACCGCCCTCCAAGCAGCCCCTCAGCGTTCGCCCCGTGCCCGCTCGCACATGAAGGTGGGCATCTCCTTCGCCCCAGGCACCTCAGGCCCTGCCCCAGTTACCCCTGCTGCCCTCAGTGAGGAGGTCATTGACCTCCTCAGGACGCTCATTGATGGGCAGTCTACCCTTTTGAATGCCATCCAGGGGGTAGAAAGGGAGGTGCACCGGAGCAATGCATACCTGGAGGGCATTCATTCGGGTCAGGCTGCCCATCAGCGATCTTTTAACGCTCTGGCCTCAGCACTGACGGCAGCCATTGTCCCTGTCTCCTGCCTCCCTCCTCCAACTTCCTCAACCCAGTCCCACTCCCCTGTTCCTCTGCCTATCCCAGACACACCTATAGACAAGCCTGGACACACCTCAACACCCAAGGGCAGCTCATCCAGACATAAGCACCACACATCACAAAAGCATTACGACAAGCAACAGCCACATGCAGACATGCCAACAGCCACTGCCTCCTCTGTGTCCCCCTCCTCCTCGTCTCCCTCCTCCCTCCCTGTGACGTCTCCACTCACACTTGCATGCACAACATCATCAGCCACTACGTCCATCACCAGCACACCCACCAGAACACTCCGCACACGTGCAGTCACCACCCCCACTGCCATTTACACGTCCCCTGTGTCCTCTCCCAGTGTGTCTGTCACCCCCTCTTCCAAACCACACAAACGCAGGCAGCCACCCACCCAACAGCCATCCACCTCACGACAGCCTCCATCACAAGCACCTGCACCCAAAGACACCAGACTTGACTCTCCTACAACCACATCCTCTTCCTCCACTCCCATACCCACTGCACCTACCCTTCCCACTGCTCCTAAAAAGTTTTTCCTGTCCAAAATTAACCTCTTTCCATCACCTGACCCACCCCCTCCATCTTGTAAGAGTCCAATCAGCACCTCAGCCACCACAACCCCTGGACCTACACGGACAATAGTCCAAGGATATTGGAGTCCACCACCTTCAAGGGCAGCTACTTCGGCTAGCAGTAAAGGGACAGCCAGCCCACCCCCTGGGAAAAAATCAAAGAAAGGCAAGGCCCGGCGCGAGAGGCGAGAGACGGCAGCCTCCAAAGGCACTACCGTGGCACCGTCAGGAAGTGGGGTGCCATCTGCAACATCGACAAAGGGAGGCAAGGGCCACAGAGAATCACGGAAGGATGGCAAGGGCAGCACGGCCGACAAGTCCGGCAGCAGGCGAGCTGCCCAGGAGGGCCCCACCAGCCCCATTCCGGGTGTGAAGGAGGACACCCATGGGCCCGGGACTCCAGCACAGGAGGGCCCCGCAAGCGAGAAGTCGGATGGCGAGTGAACTCCATATATTGGCCGGATCTGGTGCCCTGGAGACACATGTCAAGAACCGCTGAACGTGGCCCTTCAAGACAAGCACCGCTGAACAGGGCCCTTCAAGACAAGCACCGCTGAACAGGGCCCTTCAAGTTAAGCACCGCTGAACAGGACACCGCCGTCTCAAGAACCGCTGAACAGGGCCCTTCAAAACAAGCACCGCTGAACAGGGCCCTTCAAGACAAGCTCCGCTGAACAGGGCCCTTCAAGACAAGCACCGCTAAACAGGGCCCTTCAATACAAGCACCGCTGAACAGGGCCCTTCAAAACAAGCACCGCTCCGCTGGACCCTTCATCTCAAGCACCGCTCCGCTGGGCCCTTCATCTCAAGCACCGCTCCACTGGGCACCGCCGTCTCTGCACCGCTTCGCTGGGCCCTTCATCTCAGGCACCGCTCCGCTGGGCCCTTCATCTCAAGCACCTCTCCGCTGGGCCGTTCATCTCAAGCACCGCTCCGCTGGGCCCTTTATCTCAAGCACCGCTCCGCTGGGCCCTTCATCTCAAGCACCGCTCCGCTGGGCCCTTCATCTCAGGCACCGCTCCGCTGGGCCCTTCATCTCAAGCACCGCTCCGCTGGGCCCTTCATCTCAGGCACCGCTCCGCTGGGCCTTTCATCTCAAGCACCGCTCCGCTGGGCACCGCCGTCTCTGCACCGCTCCGCTGGGCCCTTCATCTCAGGCACCGCTCCGCTGGGCCCTTCAAGTCAAGCATCACTGGCCCATTGGCAGAAGGGGCAGGCCTGGATCTGTGTCGGGCAGGGCTGCACGATGCACTCTGGGCACCATGCCTCCTCCAGTACCGGTGGAGTCTGTAATCCACTTGAGAGACTGTGGCTTTGCACTCCCCAGGATATGTCAGTGGGCAAACCACCCACTGTAGAGACTTGAGAGACTGTGGCTTTGCACTCCCCAGGATGTCACAGTGGGCAAGCCACCCACTTGTGAGACTTGAGAGACTGTGGCTTTGCACTCCCCAGGATGGTACAGTGGGCAACCCACCCACTGTAGAGACTTGAGAGACTGTGGCTTTGCACTCCCCAGGATGGTACAGTGGGCAACCCACCCACTGTAGAGACTTGAGAGACTGTGGCTTTGCACTCCCCAGGATGGGACAGTGGCCATGGAGGCCCCTCGTGGATCTGGCGTCGTGGACTCATGTGGCTGAGGTGCCCCCCCCTTTCCTTCCCCCTGAGGTGCCTGTAGTCTTGATATCTGATGCCCCTGCAGTGTTCTCTCCAATGGATTCAGGTCTCCTGTGTGGGCTTTGCCCATGTGTTGAGGCCCATTGGCCCACGTACAATGACTGAAACCCAATTTGGACAGGACAATTTACATATGTGTATATAGTTATAGATGTTCAAATTTTTTTTTACTTAGCCGTACAATATATTTAAATTTCATGATCATTTTATTTTGTCTTTGCATTCTTCCGGGGGTTTTGGGGGGTGTCACTCTGAGTTGTTGCTCTGCATTGATGTGTAGGTAGTTGTGGGTGAGGATGGGTGTGTCATGTATGTGTGTGCCCGTAATTGTTTCCCTCCCCCCTCCCCTGTGTCGTAGGTGCAGTACTCACCGTTGTCTTCTGCGCCGGCGTTCGTGCTCCTGGTAGAGGAGTAGGTAGACAATAGCTGGTAGGATGTGTAGTTCTGGTTCCATGCTGTCCAGATTCCTCGTGGAGTGTGTAGAGGTGAGCGTTTTCCCGTTCGTAGTCTGTTTCCGCCGTGTTTTTATCGGCAGGGCTCCCGCCCCGGAAAAGGTGGCGGATTGGTGAGTTGTGATAGGGTGGGCGGTACATTGTCTCCCGCCTGTCTGTTGGCGGTGACCGCCGCGCTGTTTGTTTGTTCCACCGCGGCGGTCGGAGTGTTAAAGTGGCGGTCTCTGTTGGCGGTTTCCGCCAGGGTCAGAATTCAATTTTTTTGACCGCCTGCCTGTTGGCGGGTTGGCCGCCGCTTTAACACCGACTGCCAGGGTTGGAATGAGCTCCTAAATGTGTTAATCCCTAAAGAAAAGGAGGACAAAATACATGCTCCACAATTTAACTGCAAGTTGAACCTGTTTCCATTGCCTAGAGCCATTAAAAGCATTATGTAACAGAGGGAAAAGAGACAGGACATCTGCATATAAATGAGCACTACATTTAAAATCTAATTCTACAATCTGCTTTTTAGATATGCTTATATGTCAACATTTTTAAACAAATGAACTTTCAATGTATTAGCACTAATTTATAAATATTAACATTTAAAAACACACCAAAGAGAGATTCTGTAGCAATCACAGGGAAAATGTTAGTTTCCTTTGAGCAGTATAAAGTTTTTAAAAAAACATGTATTGCGAATTTGGGGCAAAAAGTCGGAATTCTTCTGCCATGCATTGATACTGCACTTTAGAGTGCTTCTGGTGGTGATGATTGCCGTATCTTCTGCTAGGTCAGTGCACCTGCGATGCATTGCGCTGTAGCTGGTTAAAGTACCTACAGTGCAGTATGGTGATTTAGGTTTATTGTGACATAATTTTGTGTAAAACCTAAGTGCCCCGAAATGCAGTTCAGTGTGGTGATCATTGAACACAGAATGAAATGATACATGATGGGTTAGAGAGCAACGTGGCGTCGGTATCGGCGTAACTGCGAGGTCGCAGCCCCTCCCACCAGGAAGCTGAGCGCACAGCCGCTGCTGCGTCCGCAGCGGAGCGGCTGGACAAGCGGCCGAAACTCAGGCTTGTTTTCACCGCCGAAACGGGGAAACGAGGAGCCCTCCTCCACCGGGTGCCCAGGTGCCTGGCCATCGTTTTTAGCGGGAGAGGCGAGGAGAGGCGAGGCTATAGCTGCGCTCGGGTGGAGGACACCGAGCGCTGCGCAAGGCACAGAGACGGCACAGAGACTGCTTGGGAGTGAACGTGCTGGACCCCCCAGCCAGTACAGGGCTGGAGGCCTTGTCTGGAGACTTGAAGTAACAAGGTGGATCGGTTTGGACTAATTCTGCTCACACCCAGAGGAGAAGAGGGTGTGAGTAGTTTTGAAGCTTGTAGCAACCAGGTACCAGGAGGAGGCAGGAGGAGAGTTCAGCTTATTCCACTTCGCAGGTAACCTGTTTTTTTATGCTAAGGGAAAAGAAAAAAAAAAAAGGGGAAGAATTTTTTGCTAAAATGTGGAGAACCCTAAAAAATCCGATACAGTCTTTATCACTTTATACTATCTGATATTGCCCCTTTTTTCACCCACAACTGGAAAAAAGAGGAGGGGGGTTATCCAAAAAAATAAATAAATAGGGGGAGAGGTATAAAAGGAGAACTAAAAGATCTGGGGGCTCTGATGTTGTTGGGTACGCAAGTCAATCCATCCTGGCATCTATATACCTCCTCATGGCCCTGGAAGAGTTTGATAAAACAAGCAATTTTTGATGCGTTAACGGCACCGGCCGGAATAGTAGGACTCTTTAGGCTGTTGTCTCATGTGTTGAAAACAAAGATGGCACCCAAAGCCATTCGGAATCCTGGAGATAAGACTGAAGGAGTAAAAGCGGCACGTGTTGGTAGAGGTAAAGGAGAGCTACCGGGAGTAAACAAACGCCCAACGTCAATTGCAGCCAAACCAACTGGGGAAAACATGTTGAGTTTGGGGAAAGATGCTAAGATAAGTGATAGTACTACTACTCCCCCGCTGGAAATTAAGGCAAAAGGCAAAAGTCAATCTACTATTACGACTTTTCTTGCAGGTGGGGCGCAAGATAGCCGGTCTGCAAATATAACCCTCCCCTCTGAAATTAACATGTTAGGGAAAGAACCTACTCTCCTGAGTACCAGCATCAAGAAGGTGTGTACTGTAAACAACGACCCCCTTATTAAACTCAGACAAGGCACTGAGAGTGTGTCAGAGATCGAAGACAATCATAGGGAGACAAGAGAGAAGGAGTTCTGCCCTCCTGCTGGGAACAAGCAGTCTCAAGTACAACAATTTGATCAGTTTGAGCAACTGGAGCATCAGGGTGGGGAAGGAGCTGTAAGTATATCAAGACCTTAACAGAAGGAGAGAATCTACATAAGTCTTCAGCAAGCCCTAGAAGGTGGGGTAAAATAACAGGAAAAGACCCCCAATTTGTGGATTGGGGCAAGGATAATAGCGATAAATTCTACTCTTTGACAGAAGAGTCCGATCTCAGTAGCGGCGATCACAGCTTTGGTGGATCTGATGATAGCGAAACATCGGAGGCCGAAAATAAATCGTCAAGTAACGTACCTACAGTGCGACAGCTGCGCCGACATCGGAAATCCTTAAAAATACGACCCTGTTCTCAGGAGTGTCTCGAAAACTTGACATCCACGGGTGGTAGGATTCTAAAGTTGGACTATTCCGGTATTGGATTAGCAGATGCTCCGTCTATAACCAACCAGGGCTCAGTTAATGACAATAAGGAAACAGACACAGGGCTCCCCACTTATAATTCGTCTACGATGGGCGCCGAAACAGGGATGCTGCAGTCAATATATAGTTCAATTAAAGAGCTGCAAACAGAGACTAGGATTGAAAGCCGACGTGCGAGGATCGCTACAAAGAGATTGCAGGGAACGGTCCGCAAGGTTGCAAAATCATGCACAGAAATTGAGACTAAGTTATGTTCAACGAAGAGAGGATAGTGGCAGTCGAGGAGGATGTTGATACTCTTAAAGAGCAGAGCGCTACGAGAGACGAACAATTGACAGATGTAATGTGGAAATTGGAAGATTTTAAGAATAGACAGAGAAGGAATAATCTTTGATTTTTGGGTATACCGGAAGGGCTAGAAGGAAGCAATATACGGATGTATATGGTCAATCTCCTGCGCGGGGCTTTCCTGGAACTGGGGAATTGGAACTGGGAGAATGAACTGCAGCGTGTTCACAGGTTTCCGGTAACCCGGCAAGAGGGGGGTCAACGGGCAGACTCTAAGTACCCTAGAGCTATTCTAGTTTACTTTGGAAATTACTTATTGCGACAGGAGATATCTGATAAAGCTCGTCCCAATACCCCTCGCACCGTGGATGGGGTTACCTTTTTCACTCGCCCTAATTTCTGTCATGCCACTGTCGAGCAGAGATGGCGGCTCTGACAGCTTATTAAAACATTTTCAGATAAAGGCAGGGAGGCGTATCTGCTGGCCCCTGCTCGACTTAAAATAATAATGAATGGGAAAGTAAAAGTATTCACTTAGGAAATTAAAGCAAAAGAGTACTTGATGGGGGTCGAGTAGCAAAGGGTAGAGATACATAGAAGGCAAAGGTGCTCAGGAGGCTGGTGGGTGGGCCCGCACATACACGACGCCAATACTCAGGCCATGGGTGGTCTGATTGCTCAACAGGATGGGGAGCCAGTCCCAGGGAGGGAGGAAGCATGGGAGGGGGATGGAGGAGACTGGTCTGGGGTGGGGGAGGGGGTAAGGGGAAGGGGAGGAGGGAGGAGGAGAGGGATAGGAGAGAAGGGTAGGAGATGGAGAGAAGGGATAAGAAACCAGGGGAATAAAACGGAAAGGAAAGGATCAAGGGAAGCAAGGGAAATGGAAAGAATAGGAGGAGGGGAACAAAGAGAGAAGAGAATTCAAGAGAGTGTGCAGTTAGATAATAAAAAGAGAAAAGAAATAAAACAGTGGAGGGAGGGAAAAAAAATAGTAAATGGCTAGACTTCGAATTGCCTCAATCAATATATGTGGACTAAATGACCCTCGTAAAAGAAGGAGAGTGGCTGAAGAATTAAAGACTTTTAAGGCAGATATTTATTGTCTACAGGAGACACATGTGGAATATAAAAATTCTGGAATTCTTGCCTCGCTTGGTTTGAAAGTGATCGCCCGGGCAGAACGAGAGGTCAGAACTAAAGGGGTGGCAATATTAGATCGGACTAATAAATTAAATTTCACCAGGCAGAAGGCGGACAGAGGTGGGAGATGGGTAATTGTAGAGTGCAGTTACGGCCATAGCAGCTTTTCATTATGTTCTGTATATGGGGCAGTCACGGACGACCCAGTAGTTTTAGATACCCTCGCTATTGAGTTAACAGGATGGCCCCCGCCCTATATTCTATGTGGTGATTTCAACTTCAATGGTTCTTGGGAGGGACTGCAGGATATACTAGCACCCACATCTAAGAAATATCAGGGGCGTAAACCTCGGGTATATAAGGCAATGGTCGCCATTCAGAAAGAATTAGGACTAGTGGATGCTTGAGTGAAACTATGTAAGCCAGACCCTGGATATACTTACTATTCGGCCCCTCATGTGAAATTAGCATGACTTGATTATTTTTTGATATCTCCTGGACTATTAATGCAGGGTAGGATGGAGTCATACCCACGGGTTATATCAGATCATAACCCTCTGGTATTCAATCTGAAACTGGATGGGCTTGAATCAAAAGTCAGGAGATGGACATTTGAAAGAGGGCTTCTTAAGGACCCGGAATATTGTGAATATATGGGAAAGTGGATAGTTGAATTCTTAGGGTTCAACCAGGGTACCAGCTCCAGTAGAGATAGTCTGGGATACCTTTAAAGCAGGAATTCGAGGTGAAACTTTGAGTTTTAGCTTTAGAAGGCAGAAAAACTCCCAAGATAGAATAAAAGACTTCCAAACAAAGCTGAGGGTAGCAGAAAGACAATTGGTTATAGCTATGGAAACTGGGGAGGGTGTAAAGAGGGCCCAGGAGGACGTCGCTATAGTCAAAGCAGCAATGAATGAGGCTATGGCTCAAAGAATAGCGGAGAAATATTTAGCGCAGCGCTCACAAGGGTATGAGTATGGAGAAAAATCCGGTCGCTTGCTAGCAATAAGGGTGAGTCAGAAGATAGCATCCGGTGTGATTAGAGAGATTAGAGACTGGCAAGGACAGATAGTATCTGAAGTGGATGGAATTAGGAAGGTGTTTTATAGATATTATACAGAATTATATAACGATACATCGGTGTATCTGGAGGGAGAAATGGCGGAATTTTTACACCCTGTTAAGGTAGACAAGTTATCTGGGAGCGATAATCTATATATGGAAGAACAGATAGATATCTCGGAAATTGACAAGGCAATAAGTGATCTTGCCTCTGGAAAAGCCACATGCCCTGACTCGATTCCCTTAGAGTTTTATAAAACTTTTAAAGCATTATTATTTCCAGTAATGATAGAGCTATTTATCCAGGTTCAGAGTGGAGGGGAAGCCCCCCCATCATGGGATATGGCCAACATGGTAATGTTTTTGAAAAAAGGGAAACCCCACTTAAATCCGGCCTCATATCGGCCGATCACATTAATTAACAGTGATGTTAAAATATATTCAAAAATATTGGCCGCCCGATTATCTTTGGTGATTAGGAAGCTAGTTTTCCCTAGGCAGCATGGGTTTGTCCCAGGAAGGGATACTACCAATCATATTCAAAGAGTTCTCGCACTTTTTGATGCTACGGAAGTAGCAGAGGAACCTATGGCAGTCGCATTACTAGATGCAGAGAAGACCTTTGACCGGGTGAACTGGAATTACCTGTGTTGTGTAATGGAGCGTTATGGGTTAGGGAAGAAATTTATTGTAGCAGTAAAGGCGCTATATAGGTCACCGGCAGTGAAAATACAATTAATGGGAGGACAGTCCGAGGATATCCAGGTCAGGAGAGGTACTAGGCAGGGATGCCCATGCTCTCCGCTCCTGTTTGCTTTATATATAGATCCCTTGCTTAGGCAGTTGGAAGAGAACTGCAAGATTTCGCCGATACGTAGGCAGGGATGGGATACAAAAGTCATAGCATATGCAGATGATACAGCTATATTAACTCCCACCCCTGATTCGGCATTGAGAGAGGTTGAAGAGGTGACAACGACATTTGGAAGATTCTCAGGGTACCTGTTAAATAGAGCTAAAACGCAGTTACTGGCTAATCAATATCCAAGCACCCAGGATACGCAGAAGGTGGACCATGCAGTATATTTGGGTATAAATATTACACCAAAAGTAGGAGAAATTGTTAGCTTGAATCTGGATCCCATACTTTCGAGAGCCAGAAAAGATATGTGCAGATGGAATAATTTACATCTGACTATTATGGGGAGGTGTAATATGGTGAAAATGATTTTTCTTCCTAAGTTGTTGTATCTGTTTCATGCTATACCACTGAGTTTCACAAATCTAAGATTCAAGGAGATAGACAGATTGGTTCTGAGTTTTTTTTGGGCTTATGGTAAGTGTAGAAGAGCAAGTAAATTTATGTCTCTTCCTCGAGAAAGAGGGGGGTGGTCCTTACCGAATATAAAATTATATCAAATGACTGCAGCCTTTCAGTATATGCGTCCACTATGGGGTCCTAAGAGAGAGGGGACCGCGGAAGAAGATTGCCCTAATATATACGAGCTGCAGATAGGAGCAGCAGCCAATGGGTGTTTGGTAACATTTCATGAGCCCGGATATTATAAGAAAACCTGATTTAAGGTAATGGAAGCGGCCTATAAGTGTTGGCGATTATGGTATAAAAAGAAAGGACTTGGCAGATATAATTATTACACCATGATCAAGAAGAATCCACTGCTCCCTGAAATATTTAAGGATAGGTGTATGGCAAGTTGGGCCTCCTTAGGTATAGCGAGGTTAGGGAATTTTTTTGATAATTCTGGGGTCAAGTCATTTGGGGATTTACAGGAGCAGTATGGTTTAGAGCGAAGGGACTTCTTTAAATATCTACAGATACAAGATTTTCTTACATGGAAAACAGGGGGTGTGCAGGGATTTAGAAGTAATCAACTGTTGAATGATATCTTGGTTAACCCCAATATAGCAATTAGATCGTTTTACGCGTTACTGCTGGCA
This sequence comes from Pleurodeles waltl, assembly GCF_031143425.1. Classification (NCBI taxonomy): domain Eukaryota; kingdom Metazoa; phylum Chordata; class Amphibia; order Caudata; family Salamandridae; genus Pleurodeles; species Pleurodeles waltl. The sequence goes on along the minus strand of NC_090438.1, from coordinate 336,891,893 downwards.
GAACAGCCTGATGATTTAAAAAAGAACAAGGAGAGGTGGAGAAAGAAGTTAGTGGACGGGAGTAATAATTTTATAAGGTCACTAGAGCTGGGATACACTATTTTACTTTCGTCGTCCCTGCAAGCACCACACTATAAAACCATATTTGACCTGTACCATACCCAAGCTCATCTTGTCAAATGGGGGAGTTTGTCAGGAATAAACTGTCCAAGATGTGGGATGCATGGAACAGACATTGTACATATGATGGCTACATGTGGGGAACTAATGGCTTTGAGGGAGGGTATTCAAGCCGTTTTGAAAGGGGTTCTGGGATATGATCTGGTTCTTACCCCAGAGATTATGGTTTTAGGAGTCGCTGGAGAAGTGGGTTCGCCCACATAGAGCATTTATTTTTGCGGCCATGGCAGTGTATCGAATATGTATATCATCTGCGTGGCTGAATGTACGACCTCCGTCCTGGCAGCATTGGCTGGCTAGATTGTTGTCTGTATATTATTTGGAGATGGCACTATACGAAACGTGGTAGGAGGAAAGGGAAGGCAATCTGGGGGTCACTTCAGGACTGGATCCTGGCTCATAATGATCAATGTTTAAATTGAAACCAGATTATCCTCCCCCAATTTAATTTAATTTTAATATTTGGGAAACCGCTCTCCGGCTGGACTAGTTGGGCTGATGTGCTTCTCAATAGAGATTTAGGTGGTGCCTCCCTTCTAATGCTCTTTTGTTTTTCTCTTTGGTTTGATTTTTTTTTTTTTTTTCATGCAGTGTAAAGTGATGTAAGAGTACATGTGCTGTATTATTCCTTTCCAAATAAAATAATAAAAAAAAAAAGATACATGATGGGTTAAAGTTCAGTTCAATGTGGTGAGCTGGAGTCTTTATTTAACCCCTTTGATGCAAGGCCTTTTCCCCTCTTGTGCCAAGCCTTTTTTTGGCTATTTGGGGCAGTTCGCGCTTAGGCCCTCATAACTTTTTGTCCACATAAGCTACCCACGCCAAATTTGCGTCCTTTTTTTCCAACATCCTAGGGATACTAAAGGTATCCAGCCTTTGTGGGTTCCTCTAAAGGAGACCAAAACAATTATCCAAAATACAGCTACAATTTTGTGTTAAACAAATAAATTGGAACAAAGGGCTGCAGAAGAAGGCTTGTGATTTTTCCTTGAAAATGGCATCAATAAAGGGTTTGTGGTGTTAAAATCACCATCTTTCCAGCTTTCAGGAACAGGCAGACTTGAATCAGAAAACCCAATTTTTCAACACAATTTTGGCATTTTACTGGGACATACCCCATTTTTACTATTTTTTGTGCTTTCAGCCTCCTTCCAGTTAGTGACCGAAATGGGTGAGAAACCAATGCTGGATCCCAGAAAGCTAAACATTTCTGAAAAGTAGATAAAAATCCGAATTTAGCAAGGGGTCATTTGTGTAGATCCTACAAGTGTTTCCTACAGAAAATAACAGGTGAAATAAAAATATATTGAAATTGAGGTGATAAAAACAGCCATTTTTCTCCACTTTTTACTCTGTAACTTTTTCCTACGATGTCAGATTTGTGAAAGCAATATACCGTTATGTCAGCTGGACTCTTCTGGTTTCGGGTATATATAGGGCTTGTAGGTTCATCAAGAACCCATACCCAGAGCCAATAAATTAGCTGCACCTCGCAATGGGTTTTTATTCTATTTTATTTGGTGAAATAAAAATAAAATAAAAAAAGTGAAAAAAGTGAAAAATAGGTATCAAGAAAACCTTTGTAGTTCCAAAATGGCCACAAGATAAGGTGTTGAGAAGCAGTGGTTATTTACACATCTCCGAATTCCGGGGTGCCCATACTAGCATGTGAATTACAGGTCATTTCTCAAATAGACGTCTTTTTTACACACTGTCTCACATTTGGAAGGAAAAAGGTAGAGAAAGATAAGGGGCAATAACACTTGTTTTGCTATTCTGTGTTTCCCAAGTCTCGTGATAAAAATGGTACCTCACTTGCATGGGTAGGCCTAATGCTTGTGACAGGAAATGCAACATGGACACATAACATTTTTACATTGAATTCTGACATGTTTTTAGCAAAGTGCCTAGCTGTAGATTTTGGCATCTAGCTCAGCCGCCACCTAGGGAAACCTACCAAACCTGCGCATTTTTGAAAACTAGACACATTGAGGAATCCATGATGGAGAGATCTGTGGGGCTCTCACCAGGTTCTGTTTCCCTGAATCCTTTGCAAACCTCAAAATTAGGCCAAAAAACACTTTTTCCTCACATTTCGGTGACAGAAAGTTCTGGAATCTGAGAGGAGCCACAAATTTCCTTCCACCTAGTGTCCCCCCAAGTCTCCCAATACAAATAGTACCTCACTTGTGTGGGTAGGCCTAGCACCCGTGATAGGAAATGCCCCAAAACACAACGTGGCCACATCACATTTTCTCAAAGAAAACAGAGCTGTTTTTTGCAGAGTGCTTAGCTGTAGATTTTGGCCTCTAGCTCAGCCGGCACCTGAGGAAACTACCAAACCTGTGCATGTTTTAAAACTAGACACCTCAGAGAATCTACGATGGAGTGACTTGTGGGGCTCTCACCAGGTTCTGTTACCCAGAATCCTTTGCAAACCTCATAATTTGGCCAAAAATACACTTTTTCCTCTCATTTTGGTCACAGAAGGTTCTGAAATCTGAGGGGATCCACACATTTCCTTCCACCCAGCATTCCCTCAAGTCTCCCGATAAAAATGATACCTCACTTGTGCAGGTAGGTCTAGGGCCCGCGACAGGAAATACCCCAAACCACAACGTGGACACATCACATTTTCCCAAAGAAAACAGAGGGTTTTTTTGCAAAGTGCCTAGCTGTGGATTTTGGCCTCTAGCTCAGCTGGCACCTAAGAAAACCTAGCAAACCTGTGCATTTTTAAAAACTAGACACCAAGGGGAATCCAAGATGGGGTGACTTGTGGGGCTCGCACCATGTTCCGTTACCCAGAATCCTTTGCAAACCTTAAAATTTGGCAAAAAAAACAATTTTTTGTCACATTTTGGTGACAGTAAGTTCTGGAATCTAAGAGGAGCCACAAATGTCCTTCTACCCAGCGTTCCTTCAAAGTCTCCCAATCAAAATGGTACCTCACCTGTGTTGGTAGGCCTCGTGCTCGCAACAGGAAATGCCCCAAAACACTATCTGGACACATCAAATCAATCAAATACAAAACGACCTGTTTTTGTGGGGTGCACCTGCGTTTGTGGTCCTGGGCTCAGCAGCCATCCAGGGAAAACTACCAAACCCAGACATTTCTGAAAACTAGACACCCGAGGGAGTCTAGGAAGGTGTGACTTGCGTGTATCCCCCAATGTTTTCTTACTCAGAATCCTCAGCAAACCTCAAATTTAGCAAAAAATATCACATTTTTCCCACATTTCTGTGTGGGATCACCGCACTGGGACAAATTTCCTACCACCCAAAGTTTCCCTCAGTCTCCCGGTAAAAATTATACCTCACTAGTGTAGGTGGGCCAAGTGCCTGTGACATGGAAGAGCCAAAGATATGTCACGATTGAGGGGGAACCAAAGAGGGTCCAAAAGGCCAGTTTGAAAAAAAACATTTTTAGGCTGACAAGTGCAGCACAATTTTTATCAGTATAGATGAGACAATGTTGAGTGGTAGGAATTTTGTGGATTCCTGCAGATTCCGGAAGCTTCCATCACAGAAATGTGTGATTTCCAGCAAAGTTGGAGGTTTGCAGGGCATTGTGGATAGGAAAATGGTGCGGGGTGCATGTGAAGCACACCACCCTGGAATCAATCAGATGTTTAGTTTTCAGATGTGTCTAGGTCTTGTAGATTTGTCTACATGGCAGCCTCCCAAAGTAAAAAATGTGCAGCCCTCACAATTCCAAATGGTACGATTTTGAGATTTACCAAGCTCTCACTGGCCAATGTAAAACCAAAACCCCAAATAATCAAATGTACTCTTGCTTGCAGTGGGATAGGATGTTTTAGTGTGGGGGGGGGAGAGCTGAAAGACTGTTACCCCCTTCAGTTGGGGTGGGGGCATAACCAGGCCCATACTGGTTGGTAGCCACCACCCCACTATTTGTTTTTTTAAATTCCCTGGCATCTAGTAGACTTTCTGCCCCTCCGGGTTGTGGCCCAAGGGTGGGCAGAACAACTTTGGCCCCATTTGTTTGGGGTGGGGGTATAACCATACCTCCACCCTCTTATTTTGAAAACAAAATCTTCCCTGGTCTCTGGTGGGCTTTCTGCCCCCCTTGGGGGCAGATGGGCCTTCCAAAAATAGGCTGGTCTGCCCCCAAGGGGGGCAGATATGGCCAACAGTAATGTACTCCCATGGGGAGCGACCCTTGCCCCAGGGGCTGCCCCCAAAGAAAACACACATACATGCACACCAATCCCTGGTGTGTAGTGTTTTCTGCCCCCCTAGGGGGCAGAATGGCCTAACAAAAATAGGCCGATCTGCCCCCAAGGGGGTAAGAAATGGCCTAAATACAATTTTCCCCCCAGGGAAGCAGCCCTTGCCTAAGGGGTCGCTCCCCATACATAAAAACATAAAGTAATTTTTAAAAATATATGTATATATCCCTGGTGTCTAGAGGTTTTTGACCCCCCTGGGGGCAGAAAAAGCCTACAAATATTTTGCCCTCCCAGGGGAGCGGCCCTTGCCTAGGGGGTCGCTCCCCATATATATATAAAAAAAAAAAAAATAAAAAAAAATGTATCTCTGGTGTCTAGGGGTTTTCTGCTTCCCCTGGAAGCAGATTGTCCTAATTATATTAGGATGACCTGCCTCCAGGGGGGGGAACAAAATGGTCTAAAAACATTTTGCCCCCCTGGGGAGCGACCCTTGCCCAAGGGGCCACTCCCTTTATGCGTAAGTATTAAAAAAAAAAACAATCCCTGGTGTCTAGTGGCTTCTGCCCCCCTGGTGGCAGATCGCCCTAATTATATTAGTCTGATCTGGCCCCAAGGAGTCAGGAATGGCCTAAAAATAATTTGGCCCCCCGGGGAGCAACCCTTGCCTAAGGGGTCTCCCCACATATAAAAAATAAAATAAACAAAAACAAAAATTATCTCTGGTGTCTAGGGATTTTCTGCCCCCCCGGACAGATCAGCCTAATTATATTAGGCCAATTTGCCCCCGGGGGCAGAAATGGCCTAAAGCTATTTTGCCCCCCCGGGGAGCGGCTCTTGCCCAAGGGGCTGCTCTCTTATGTGTAAGTATATAAAAAAAAATCCATGGTGTCCAGTGGTTTCTGGCAGATTGGTCTAATTACATTAGTCCGATCTGCCTCCAGGGGGGCAGAAACAGCCTAAAAATAATTTCCCCCCCTGGGCAGTGACCCTTGCCCAAGAGGCCTAAGGGGTCGCTCCCCACACATAAAATAAAAAAATAAAAAATAAAAATGTGTCCCTGGTGTCTGGGGGTTTTCTGCACCCCCTGGGGGCAGTTCGGCTTAATTATATAGGGTCAGAAATGGCCTAAAAATGATTTTTCCCCCTGGAGAGTGGCCCTTGCCCAAGGGGCCACTCCCCTCTTGACAATTACCTAAAAATAAAAATTCTCTGGTGTCTAGTGGGCATTTCTGCCACCTGATCGCATCGCGATCAGGCAGCAGAAATGCTTGAAGAGACTTGAAAGGAAAGGCCTTTCCTTTCCTTTCGTGCCTCTGCTGGCTCCCTCCTCCCAAGTGGAGGAGATAAATGCTGAGCATTTCTCTTCCGCATCGCGCCGGAAGCATGTTTCTAGCACGATGGGAGGTGACCTCTAATGAGACCAGCATGCGATCACATGCTGTCATCATCAGACGTCACTGGGGGGGTCGGGTGGAAGGGGAAGCGATTCCCCTTCCAGCCTTACCATGGAGGGGTGGTGGGGGGAACCCACAGAGGGAGCACTAACGCTCCCTCTGAGCTCCGGTACCGGGACATAATGGTTACGTCCTCAGCACAGGAGCACTGTGCCGCGGGACGTAACCATTACGTCCCAGCACAGAACCGGTTAACAATGCAGATAGGTTTCATCCCTGCGAAGTGGTACGGGATTGTGAATGGGTGTCCTCAGGAGAGACTGCGGTATGGCCGACTATCTTTCCCAAAAAGCAAGGTTACATTGTGAGTTATAGCCCGTACTATGCACTGAATCATTGTGTTTAAGTGTTCCTCTAATTTTATGCAGGTTGGTTGTGAGAAAATTGCAGTTTTGCATGGTACTGATCTTTATCAACTGATGTTACTGGTGTTTTAACTCTGCACACCAGTCCATTGCTATTAAGGACATATGCACAATACAATTGTATTTTGTAAGTTAGAGCCATTTTGCGTCAAAAAGTGACGCAAATGTGGCGCACAAAAAGTATAAATATGAGCCACAGTGTATGTTCTCAGACCCCTAAAGCCTGGAAAAATTGGCATAATCTCAGTGACATGTTTGAGTCAGGAGGGCTATAGTTAATGGTGCAAGAAATTCACCAAGCTGGCAGGAAAACATGGCTTCATGCCTATATGTGTAGCCTGGCTGTTGCAACGTACAGGCAGACTGTCAAAATAAACTTTTTTCACAGGAGGTATGCCTTTTTCTTAAATATTAAATATGTCTCTTCTAAATTGGCTTTGAAGTCACCAAAGTATGACATATAGGCCCTCATTACAACCCTGGCGGTCGATGTAAGACCACCAACAGGCCGGCGGTAAAAAAAATGGAATCACGACCATGGCGGAAACCGCCAACATAGACAGCCACTTTAACACTCGGACCGCCACGGCGGTAGAAACAAACAGCACGGCGGTCACCGCCAACAGACAGGCGAAAGACAACCCTATCACAACCCGGCAATCCGCCACCTTTTCGGGTGCAGAACCAACATGAACAAAAACACGGCGGAAACAGGACTAGGAAGGGAAAACACTCACGTCTCCACAACCCACGAGGAACCAGAGCCAGAACTCCAGATACTCCCTGCGATGGTCTTCCGGCTCCTCTATCAGGAGCACCAAAGACGGCGATGAAGACCACGGTGAATACTGCACCTACAACACAGGGGAGGGAAAAGAGAGTGACACAAACACGCAACACGCAACACCCTCCCCCCCACCCTCACCCACAACAACATACTCACAAATACATGCAGCAACTTTATATATACCCCTCCCCAGCCCCCTTCAATAATGCAAGGACAAAAGGAATTGATTTGAACGAATGTAATCAATGAAAATCAGATAGTGCAATTTCAAAAATTAGTAAATACAAATATGTACACCAGCTACACAAGTCCAGATATTACTCAAACATCGTCCATGGATCAGAGTCTCAAAATGCATGGGCGAGGCCCACACATGACACCAGACTTCAAACAGAGAGAACACTGCAGGTGCATCAGATTGAAATGAAACAGGCACCTCAGGGGGAGGAGGGGCACCTCAGCCTGATGAATGCACGACGCCACTGCTCCACGAGGGGGCTCCATGCCCACTGCTGTATCCTGGGAGTGCAAAGCCACAGTCTCTCAAGTCTCTCCAGTGGGTGGTTTGCCCACTGCTATATCCTTGGGAGTGCAAAGCCACAGTCTCTCAGGTCTCTCCAGTGGGTGGTTTGTCCACTGCTGCATCCTGGGGAGTGCAAAGCCACAGTCTCTCAAGTCTCTCCAGTGGGTGGTTTGCCCACTGCTGCATTCTGGGGAGTGCAAGGCCACAGTCTCTCAAGTCTTCAAGTCCCTCCAGTGGGTGGTTTGCCCACTGCTTTATCCTGGGAGCGCAAAGCCATATTGGATAACAGTCTCCACTGGTTCTGGAGGGGGCTTTGTGCCCAGAGTGCTTCATCCTGCCAAGGACAGAGGTAGTGGATGTGATACTCCACTGGTTCTGGAGGGGACTTGGTGCCCAGAGTGACTGAGGTAGTGGATGTCTTTCTCCACTGAAAGTTGTGCATCATGGAAGCTGCCCAGGCTCCTGGAACTGACCACCAGCCTTGAAAGACTGACCACTGGGGATGGCAGCCATGTCTGCGGTGGTGCCACTGGCTTAGGGTGTCATGGGGCCGCTGGCGGTGCCTGCGTCGGGGTCAGTCACGGCAGTGCTGGCGGCGGGCGGCGGGCTCTGTGGCAGCGGTGCTGGCGGCGGGCTCTGTGTCATCAGGGCTGGTGGCGGGCTCTGTGGCGGGGATGCTTGCGGCGGCCTCTGAGGCATCGGGGCTGGCAGCAGGCTCTGTGGCAGCGGTGCTGGTGGCGGGCTCTGTGGCATCGGGGCTGGCGGCGGGCTCTGTGGGGGTGGTGCTTGCGGCGGCCTCTCTGGCATCGGAGCTGGCGGTGGGCTCTGTGGCGGCGTTGCTGGTGGCGGGCTCTGTGGCGGCGTTGCTGGTGGCGGGCTCTGTGACTACGGTGCTGGTGGCAGGCTCAATGACAGCAGTGCTGGTGGCGGTGCAGGTGGCGATGCAGGTGGCGGTCTACTATGCCGTACAGGTTGGCATCGGCATGGACAGAAGGTGTGACACTGGTCCAATTGTCGGTGCCAACATGCCCTCTCTTACCTGCCCTTTATTTTCTGGCCCTTCCCCACCTTGGATGGTGGCGCAGCTGTCTTGCCACCATCCCCTTTCGTTTTCCCTGAGCCCTTGGTGGCAGGTGTTTTCTGCTTCTTCCTCTGGGATGTGGGCAACTTTTTTACTTTTGGAGGTGGCGGAATGTCCTTGCCCTCGCTCCGTGGCACACTGGCAGCCCTGTTTGTTGGCGCACTCCAATAGCCCACAGTTGCTGGCACCACTGTGCCTGGTGATGTGGTGGCTGAGGTGCTGGGTTGGGACCTGGAAAGCCTGGCCCTAGGGGAAGGACGGGGGTGGAGGTGTAGGGAAGAGGTCAATCTTAGCCAGGAATAGTTTTTTAGACACACTGGGATGGGTAGATGGATGGGGTTCGGGAGTGGAGGAAGAGGTAGTGGTTGTAGGAGGTGTACTTTTGCTGAATTTGGGTGAAGGTGCATTGGCTGGAGGCTGCTGTGAGGTGGATGGCTGTTGGGTGGGTGTGTGCCTGCATTTGTGTACTTTGGGAGGAGGGCTCACAGACACACTGGTAGAGGACACAGGGGATGTGTGAATGGTAGTGGGGGTGGTGAGTGCACGTGAGCGGTGTGTGGTGATGGGCATGCTGGTGATGGAGGTAGTGGCTGAAGATGTAGTGCATGCAGGTGTGAGTGGAGACGAGACAGGGAGGGAGGAGGAGGACGTGGAGGAGGGTGGCACAGTGGAGGCAGTGGATGTTGGTATGTGTGCATGGGTATGATGCTTGTGTGAGTGCCTGTGGGATTTGTGGTGCTTATGTTTGCCTGAGCCACCCTTGTGTGTCGATGTGTGTGCATGCTGGTCTGATGGTGTGCTTGGGATAGGCTGAGGTACAGGTTATTGGGTCTGGATGGAAGAAGATGGAGGGTGGAGACTGGACACAGGGACAATGGCTGACATCAGTGCTGAGGCCAGAGCATGAAATGCTCTCTGTTGGTCTTCCTGGCCAGAATGAATCCCCTCAAGGTATGCATTTGTTTGTTGCAAATGCCTCTCGACACCCTGGATGGCATTCACAATAGTAGATTGCCCAACAGTGAGGGATCTCAGGAGGTCAATAGCCTCCTCACTGAGGGCAGCAGGGCTGACTGGGGCATAGCCTGAGGTGCCTGGGGCGAAGGAGATGCCCACCCTCCTGGGTGAGCGGCCACGGGACACACGCTGAGGGGCTGCTGGGAAGGCAGTGCTGGTAGGGGGGTGGTGGCTGTACCTGTTGATGCGGGGAGCACAGAGGGGCCTGCCACGGCAAGGGAGCTCCCATCAGAGGAGGAATCGCTGTTGTTGCTGTCACCTCCTGTCCCGGCCGTGGAGCTCCCCTCGCCATCCGTCCCACTGGTGGCTTCAGACTCCGTTGTCTTGCCCTCCAGGGCCAAGTGGGATGCAGCTCCCTCCTGCTCCGGTGCCACTGCTCCTCTGCCTGATGATGCTATTGCACACAAGAACAGGGAGACCACAAAAAGGGGGGAAGACAGAAGAAAGACATGTTCAGTGCATGCAATACCACTACCGTTGGCGGACACTACAGAAGCCCTCTGCACTACGCCATGCACTTATAGTTCCTAGATTATTCACAAGGCCATGGGGTACAAGGCCTATGCCTGATTGCTGCACACATGGAAGTCACAGGAGCCTGACTAGGTGTAGATGGCTCTTACCACTGGTGGGGGTGGGGTGCCACATAGGTTGCCTCACAAAGCAACCTTGCCTACAAAGCTTGTCCTGGCCAAGGGGAACCCACTGCCCACCTCCCCCACTCAGACACCTCGTAATGTACGCAGAGTCAGATGGATGTGACTTTACTCAACCCCTTGTGGCTGCTGTGATGCCCTCAAATGCCCATCCAACTCCAGATATGCCATCGCCAGGATCCGGAACATCAGGGGGGTCATGGTGCGACGGGCACCCCTCCCACATTGGGAGGCCATCCCCAGCTGGGCCTCCGCCGTCTTCTTGCTCCAGTGGCGAATATCCTCCCATCTTTCCGACAGTGGGTGCTCCGACTGTGGTGGACCCCCAGGGTCCGCACGTCCTTGGCGATGCCACGCCAAATATCCTTTTTCTGGTGGGCGCTGACCTACAGGAATAGTACAGGGGTGTTAGAAATTGGGTTTTTGGTTGGCAGTCAGGTTACCCCATGTCCAAGCAAAAGCCCTCACTCTAGTCAGGGTAAGTCACACACAATCCAAGATTATCCTGTGCCCACCCTCTGGTAGCTTGGCACGAGCAGTCAGGCTTAACTTAGAAGGCAATGTGTAAAGTATTTGTGCAATAAATCATACAATACCACCATATAGCACCACAAAAATACACCACACAGTGTTTAGAAAAATATATAATATTTATCAGGATAATTGTAGGTCAAAAAGAATAAAGTTGCAATGGGAAATTGTAGAGATATCACTGAAAAGTGATATAAAGTGTCTTAAGTCTTTAGAATATAAACAAAGTCTCTTTCAAGCACAAGTACCTGGTTTAGAGTGGAAAAATCTCCTCAGAGGGCCACAAAGGAAGAGGTGCGTGGAAAAAGGGTGTGTGCGTCGATTTCTCCCCAGCACACACGGACTCGCGTCGTTATTTTCCACGCGGGGAAGTCGTGCGTCGTTTTCCGGCGTGTGGACAGTCTCTTTCTGTGGATCGCGGGGATTACCAGATGTCCCAGGTCTGTGCGTGGATTTTCCTGCTTGTTCTCCGGCTGCGCGTCGGTCTGCGGGGCTGCGCGTCGAAATTACCATCTCACGGCAGGCGTTGCGTCGAGTTCTCCTCTAGAGGTCGGACTGCGGGGCTGCGCGTCGAAATTACGATCTCACTGCAGGCGTCGCGTCGATCTCTCCTCTAGAGGTCGGGCGGCGTTGTCCTTGCGAAGCCGTGCGTCGGATTTTCGGTCGTCCCAAGAGCGTCGCGTCGATCAGCGTCGGTGTGCAGCGTTTTTCTAGCCGTGGAACAAGCTGTGCGTCGAAATTTTCGGCGCACGGAGCGTCCAAGTGAAAAAGAGAAGTCTTTTTGGTCCCGAGACTTCAGGGAACAGGAGGCAAGCTCTATCCAAGCCCTTGGAGAGCACTTTCACAGCCAGACAAGAGTTCAGCAAGGCAGCAGGGCAACAGCAAGACAGCAGTCCTTTGTAGAAAGCAGACAGGTGAGTCCTTTGAGCAGCCAGGCAGTTCTTCTTGGCAGGATGTAGTTTCTGGTTCAGGTTTCTTCTCCAGCAAGTGTCTGATGAGGAAGGGCAGAGGCCCTGTTTTATACCCAAATGTGCCTTTGAAGTGGGGGAGACTTCAAAGAGTGTCTAAGAAGTGCACCAGGTCCCCTTTCAGTTCAATCCTGTCTGCCAGGGTCCCAGTAGGGGGTGTGGCAGTCCTTTGTGTGAGAGCAGGCCCTCCACCCTCCCAGCCCAGGAAGACCCATTCAAAATGCAGATGTATGCAAGTGAGGCTGAGTACCCTGTGTTTGGGGTGTGTCTAAGTGAATGCACAAGGAGCTGTCAACCATTCTGAGGAATAGCAGCATCCCTTATGTGATGGGGCAACTCCAGAGGCGCTGTGTGTGGCTAATAGGTGAGGACAAGGACCCTATACCCTGTGAACAGTTGTCTGGGTCTGGGGTTGTCCCTACGTGTTAGTGTGTGTCTAACAGTTGTCCCTCGACATTTTCAGGTGACTCTGGTTACCCCAACCTGTCATGGCTACTGACCTCAGTGAGGAATCCCAGGACAAGGGCAGAGGAACGCTACAATAAGGCACATGGGCGAACTAGGAGGATTATAGAAAGAACCTTCGGCCTCCTGAAGGCCAGGTTCCGGTGCCTCCATCTGACAGGTGGTTCCTTGTACTAGTCAGTAAAGAAGGTGTGCCAGATCATCGTGGCCTGCTGTATGCTGCACAACCTTGCTTTGCGGTGACAAGTGCCTTTTCTACAGGAGGATGGTCCAGCTGGAGGTCTTGTGGCAGCTGTGGAGCCTGTGGACAGTGAAGAAGAGGAGGCAGAAGAAGAGGATATCGACAACAGAAACAACGTTATCCAGCAATACTTCCAGTGAGACACAGGTAAAAAGATATCACTGCCTCACACATCTCATACAGTTGTTTGACCTATTATAAGTATGTCACTTTTACCCAGTGTATTGGGCCTGACTTGTCACTTTGCCTTTCCATTTAACAGATGTGGGTCCCACTGTGTGACCTCTGCTATATTACCTCATGGACTAGAGCTGTGTTACATCGGTATGTTGACAATAAAATAGACATTGCTATGTTCCATAGTTATTGTAAGTACACATTAATGAAAGCACAGACTGACTCCAGATTGTTTTGTGATTCAAGGGTGTTTATTTCTGTGCAAATAAGTGGAGGGGGTTGTAAAATGGGCAGGGGTGATGGTGGAGGAATGTCCATGGCAGAGTCCAGTCTATTCATTTCACAGGTGCATTGTCCAAAGGGGCATAGGAAGTGGAGCTAGGGCAGTTGATGGATGGACAGGGTGACAAAGTGGGACAAAAGGATAACAATCAGGGTGGTCTCATTTCCTGGCGGGGGTCTTGGCATTGTTCTCTGTCTTGTTCCTGGATCTCAGGGACCGTTTGCAGGGTGGTTCTCCATCTGCAGGGGGTGGGGTGCTGGTGTCGTGGTCATGTGGCGGTGCCTCCTGTCCACTAGCGCTGGCAGAGGTGGTGGGCTGTTCATCGTCCAGGCTAGTGTCAGGGGCCCTTTGTTGTGCCACAGTGTCCCTCCTGGTGTTGACAAGGTTCTTCAGCACCCCTACAATGGTGACCAGGGTGGTGTTGATGGACTTGAATTCCTCCCTGATCCCCATATAGTGTTCCTCCTGCAACCGCTGGGTCTCCTGAAAATTGGCCAGTATCGTTGCCATCATCTCCTGGGAATAATGGTACGCTCCCATGATGTTGGAGAGGGCTTCGTGGAGAGTGGTTTCCCTGGGCCTGCCCTCCCCCTGTCGCACAGCAGTCCTCCCAGTTCCCCTGTTTTCCTGTGCCTCTGTCCCCTGAACCGTGTGCCCACTGCTACTGCCCACAGGTCCCTGATTTTCTTGGGGTGGTGGGTTTGCCTGGGTTCCCTGTAGTGGTGGACACACTGCTGCTTGACGTGTCCTGGGGACAGAGGGATGGGCCCACTGGGTGGGTGCTCTTCTGGTGTTTACTGAGGGGGGAGGCTCTGTGGTGGCTTGTGCCAGTGTCAGGGGAACCACCTGTCCTGAGGTCCCAGATGGGCCATGCTGGTCATCTTGATCCAGTTGGACAGAGCTGCTGTCATCACCGTGGGCCTCTTCGGTGGGGGGAGTGGACATGTCTGGAGCCTGCTGTCCGGTGACGTTGGGTAGGGGTCTTGAAGGGGATGTAAAGGCATGATTATTGCATCTGTGTTTGCCATTGTGTGCAATGGGTGAGTGATCCTGTACTCCAGTGCTTCCATTCTTGTCTAGGACCTTGTGTGATAATTGGTTTGGGGTCTGTGTGGGTATCTATTGTGGACATGCTTTGGTGATGGGTGTCCATGCTTTGGTGTTGCATGCAGGTCTTGGTGTTGGAATGTGTGGGTTGTGATGGTGGGACATTTTTGAGGTGTTGGAGTGATGAGGGTGAGGGTGGGTGTATGTGATAGCATGCAGGTAGGGTGGGGGGATAAGGTAGTAAAGATTTGCCTTACCAGAGTCCATTCCTCCTGCTACTCCTGTGAGACCCTCAGTATGCAGTATAGCCAAAACTTGCTCCTCCCATGTTGTTAGTTCTGGGGGAAGAGGTTGGGGTCCGACGCCAGTCCTCTGAACTACAATCTGGTATCTTGAGACCATGGAACGCACCTTCCCCTGTAGGTCGTTCCACCTCTTCCTGATGTCATCCCTAGCTCTTGGATGCTGTCCCACTGTGTTGACCCTGTCGATGATTCTGCACCATAGCTCCATCTTCCTAGTAAAAGAGGTGTGCTGCACCTGTGATCCGAATAGCTGTGGCTATACCCGGACGAGTATTAATTCATGAGTTTTATTATTTGTTAAATCCAACTCAATGGTAAAAGTGGATGTTTACTAAATAAACACAATAGCTGACTTAAAATAAATTATACTTTCCTGCCTGAAGCTCTAGTGGACTAATTAGCATTAGCCGTCCTGGGCTGCCTCCCTGCTTCACCACCTGAGTAGATGTTAAATGGCTCCCAGATCAGGAAAGATAGTTTATGTCTTTTGACAGGATGGTCTGTGTGTGAGGGGTACTGCTTAACTTATTTCAGGAAGTGCAACGTGAGAGGGTCGAGTAACATCATTGCCAGTGTGAAGCTTGTTCATTAATGCTTTAGTGTAAAATGAGGCTTAGGAAAGAGAGCCCTTTTGATCATGGGCCATTTTGGTTCACTTCACAGTGGGGTAGAAGCTGGTCACAGAACCTGTTTAGTGTAGCTTGTTAGGAGGGTGCTTCCATTCCCATGGACACTCTCCTGGGTCAGCAACTACCCTCATCCAGGGAGGAAACATTTTGCCATCTTCATTTGCACTGAGAATGGTGCATGGTGAGGTAATTTGCAGTAAAGAACATAGGATAGTCTGAAAAAGTGAAATGTTTACCCTTGAGAACAAAATTATCTTCACCACAGCTAGTGGATCAAGTGACACCTACCCCATATCTCTTAACAATAATGTGGACATGTGGATGGATGCAAGAAGAAGAAGTCTTCTGTTTTTAGCCTGTAAACAAACCTGAGAGTCTAGACCTGTTCTGAATTGTACCATGACTGAGAAGTGGACTTCAAGGGCCAGTTGGCTGATATCTAGGGAGATTTACAGGAGCACATGAAGCTGCTAGAAGACCTTTGCAGAAGTGACCAGTTAAAAGAGGATCCTGATTGGACCCTGCTTGTGGCCTCAGCTGGAGTGTGTTCTGGCCTTCTAGTTCTGTCCCAAATGTTCTGGAAGACTGAGGAATCTTATGGAGGAACGACTCCAAAAAGAAGAGAATTTGTGACCTCAAGAGAAAACCAGTACCAACTGCCTAGGCAAACAGAAAAAGTTGCAACCTTGGTGGGTAAGTAAACCAGTCAGAGCATTTTGCTTCTATGATGATTTTAGTGTACTGTCGCTGAAAAGGTATCCGGTTTTGACACACTCTACCCAGCTACAGTTTCAAAGCTTGTACTGCTTGTTGAAATCAAGCTTCAAAAAAGAGTCACAACATAAAAACTGTGATTAGTGACGGCAATTAAGGTGCTGGGCCAACAAGCAGACTGTGGCAAGTGCAAAATCAGAATTTTTTCACATTGAGCTTTTGATAGATACAACATTCAGGCTTGCCCACTGGTAGATCTAGAGCACAACAAAAATTACTACGTGCAAAGGTATAAATTGTGCTTGGATTGAAATACTAAGCTTAGCTGACCTCCAGTGCAATGCCTCACTTTGCACCTAGATCCCAGTCAATCTATTCATAGACGTTATGCGGATTCTTGACTGTAAAACTCTAAAAGTTCATATCTTTGTTGTGAGAAAACAGGGCTGATTGCAGAGGCCTCCAAACTTTTTGCCTTCATTTTTCACTGCTAACCAGTCCCAGGGCCTGTGCTCTGTGTAAAATGAGTATGCAAATTAGGCTAATTATAATTGGTCCCTAGTATATGGGAGGGCATGTAGGTTTAGGTACCCCAGCATAGGTACTGCACCCATAGGTGCACTGCTGAGGTGCCCAGTGTCATTTTAAAGGAAGGTCTGCTTGCTGGCCGCTTTTAAATTAACTTTACATGAAAATTCTACTTTGGAATTAAAAGTAGTTCCAAATTCTTATACTACCTTATTTTTACATCCGTGCCACCCCTAAGGTGTGCCCTATGTGCCCCTAGGGTTGGCTGCCATGTAACTATAAGCAGGGACCTTATAAAATTTGTTTTATAAGCCTTGGTGAGGTAAAAAAGCCAAATGATGTTTTCCTTCATTGTAGTGAATAGCCTCCATAAGCCAGAATGGGGAGACTTTATTTAAATTTTTACATTCCCCTTAAGTGTCAGGTACCTAAGTTTGGTATCAAATTAATTGTTATAATAAATCAACAATTTACAATTTACAATTATGGGATTTAATATAACTTGTTCATGTAAAGAATTTAAAATTCTACCAAAAAAGTTGCCAACTTCAGCCCTGTAGTGCTCTGCTCTGATTGGCCAGCCTTGATGAGGTGTGAAGTAGCCTGGACTGAACACAAATTAATGTGCCTAGGGGAGGAACACTGCCCTCGGCAGATGGAAAAGCAGGAAGGGGGAGGGCTGCCAAACTGGTCTTTAAAGGCAGGGAGGTACATTTGGAGTAGCTCAGCACCTCCCTCACATCCTGCAAAACCAGACAATTAGGTGCCCTCTTGATGAGATTAGGAGAGGGAGGGAGAAGGGTGTGTTTAAGATTTTTAGCTACACCAGTTGGTGGCTCAGCCAGATGTAACCTCCAAAAATTACTTTCAGCCATGATGGATTTTTGAGGAATGTTACTCTCTGGGATTGATTTTTGGCACACTTCCCAGGAAGTGGTCATCACGGGGGAAGGACCCTGCACCTGATTGGAGAACCAGGACCCCCCTGTTCATCACATAGGAGCAAGGATAAAAGTGGCAGACCTGCACCAACACCTCAGATCCCTACCAGATCCCTACAAGGAATTACTACAGGAGAAGAAATGACTGCCCTGCTGGACCCCTGACCTGCACCTGGACACTGCACTTGGAGGACTGCACCAGCTGCACACTTGGGCTTCACCACAAGAAGGACTTTGCCTGGCTTCAATTGGTTCAAGGAGGGACTCCCTGTTTGCTACAGGTCAAAAATTTCTAACCAGAGTCCCCTGAACCAACTCCTGAAGAAACTGACCAGCTGACCACTGTCCAATGGCCAATTTGGGGACTGCACCAGGTACATTCTGGGAGTTGTAGTCCACACCCTGAGGGAGCATCTCAGAGATTTTAGAACGTTGGGGTGAGCTGTGGACCTCAAAAGAACCTTAAAAGAACAATTGGGAGAATATCCAGAAGTTTTGAGAACTTTGGAGAACTTTGGGAAAAAAGCCCCATAAAGGTACCGACCCACC
Organism: Pleurodeles waltl; assembly: GCF_031143425.1. NCBI lineage: Eukaryota > Metazoa > Chordata > Amphibia > Caudata > Salamandridae > Pleurodeles > Pleurodeles waltl. The sequence goes on along the minus strand of NC_090438.1, from coordinate 336,874,259 downwards.
GCTGCAACTCTAGCCAACTTGCCTCAACCATGACCCAGCCTGACTTGCAGGTTCATCTTGGTGAAGAAAATCTCTGAAAAAGTGACTAAGTCCGAACATAGAAAGTTGACTGGGATCTCCCAGGCAGTGTATCCGAAAAGGGCTCCAAGGACGTCAGATTCAGGTTTGTCTCGGTCAAAGGATTTTTATCTAGAAAAAATGACTAAGACCAAAGGTAAAAATCTCCACTGAGGGCTCCAGCGACACCTATCCGAGGAAACGTTCCAGGAGGTCAGATTGGACTGGCAACTTGGTCCCGCTGAAGAAAATCTTCAAGAAAACAACTAAGTCTGAAGGTAAACATTTGACCAAGGCCTCCTATGGGCTGTAGCTCCATTGCGATTAGCTTTAAACTTTGACTTTGCCCCGGTTGAGATGCGACCAGCTGACCACATTGGCGCTATTTGTTTCTAAGTGCTAAAAAGCATTAATTCTTTAACAATTCATATCTCTGGTTTCCCATCTCCAATGTTATGCGTTTTGGTGTAATTTTAAAGATAAAAATATAGGCCCTCATTAAAACCTTGTTGGTCGGTGTTAAACAGGCCAGCAGTTAATAAAAGTGGAATCATGACCACGGCAGAAACCGCCAACACATACAGCCACTTTAATACTCCGACCGCTACGGCGATACCAACAAACACTGCGTTGGTAACCGCCAACAGACAGGCAGAACACAATGTACCACCCACCCCATTACAACCCGCCCATCCACCAGCTTTTCCGGGGCAGTACCAATGCCATCAAAAGCATGGCGGAAACAGTACTTTGAAGGGAAACCACTCACCTCTCGACACTCAAGGAAGAACCAGGACGTCATGGAGCCCGAGCTGCAGGTCTTCCCCATGCTGGTGTTTCTGCTCATATACCAGGAGTACCAATGGCAGCTACAACGACCAGGGTGAGTACTGCACCTAGCACATAGGGGAAGGGGGAGGGAAAAGAGAGTGACATGCAACACGCAATACCCCCACCCCCACCCTCACCCCCAACACCATACACACAAACACATGCAACAACATTACATACACACCCTCTGGAATAACGCAAGGACAAAAGTAATTGAGTCAAATGAGTGTTGTATTAGAAATAGAAATAGTTAGAAATACGTTAATAATGCAAAAAAAGTATTTACAAAATATACAATATGTACAACTGGGCCAAAACACGTAGGCCAAGCCCACACTTGACTCCTGCCTCAATATGGAGAGAACACTGCAGGGGCATCAGGTCAAAAACACACAGGCACCTCAGGGGGACGGGGAAGGGGGGCACCTCAGCTGGAAGATGGTACAATAGCACTGCTCCTGGAGGGGGCTCCTTGCCCACTGCTTGGTCCAGGGGAGTACAAAGCCACAGTCTCTCAAGTGGGTGGTTTGCCCACAGCCTGGCCCTGGGGAGTGCAAAGCCACAGGCTCTCAAGTGGGTGGTTTGCCCACTGCTTGGTCCTGTGGAATGCCAGGCCACAGTCTCTCAAGTGGGTGGTTTGCCCACTGCTTAGTCCTGGGGAATGCAAAGCAACAGTCTCTCTAGTGGGTGCCGGTTTTCCACTGGTTCTGGAGGGGGCTTGGTGCCCAGTGTGCTTCATCCTGCCAAGGATAGGTTGAGTGGATGCCTTCTTCCAATGGTTCTGGAGGGGGCTTGGTGCCCATTGTGCTTCAACCTGTCAAGGATAGGGTGAGTGGATGCCTTCTTCCACTGGTTCTGGAGGGGCCTTGGTGCCCAGCGATGCAGCACATGGGGTGTGCAAGGTCACAGTCACTCACCTGGGTGTCAGATCCACATTATTTCCTGTGGGCAGGATGCATGACACACCATGGATGCATGACTTCAGTTCACCTGCCAACGGGGACGGCTGTACAGTGGTTTTAGTGCAGGTGGTGGTGCTGCCAGTGGTGGTGGAAGGCTCCAGCCCTTCCCCTGCAGCCTCTGACGGCTGCCCACTGGGGCTGCTGCTGCTGGTGGCAGGGCTGCTTAAGGTGGTGCTTGTGATGGTGCATGTGGTGGTGCTGGCCGCGGTGCAGCTGGAAGTGGTGGCTGCTGTGCAGGTCGCAATGCTGCCAGTGGAGGGGGGAGGCTCCAGCCCTACCCCTGCAGCCTTGGACGGCTGCCCACTGGGGCTGCTGCTGCTGGTGGCGATGCTGCTGTCCACAGTGCAGGTGGCGGTGCTGGCCGTGGTGAAGCCAGCGGTGGTGGCCGCAGTGCAGATGGCAGTACTGCCAGTGGAGGGGGGAGGCTTCAGCCCTTTCCCTGCATCCTCGGACAGCTGCCCACTGGGGCTGCTACTGCTGGTGGCGGTGCTGCTGTCCGCAGTGCAGGTGGCGGTGCTGGCCATGGGGCAGCTAGCGGTGGTGGCTGCGGTGCAGGTGGTGGTGCTGCCAGTGGAGGGGGAAACTCCAGCCCTTCCCCTGCAGTCTCAGACGGTTCCCACTGGGGCTGCTGCTGGTGGCAGTGCTGCTGTCCGCAGTGCAGCTGGCGGTGGTGGCCGCAGTGCAGGTGGTGGTGCTGCCAGTGGAGGGGGAGACTCAAGCCCTTCCCCAGCTGCCTCGTACGGCTGCCCTCTGGGGCTGCTGCTGCTGGTGGCGGTGCTGCTGTACGTGGTGCAGGTGGCGGTGATGGCCGCGGTGCAGGTAGCAGGGCTGCCAGTGGAGGGGGAGACACAAGCCCTTCCCCTGCAGCCTAAGATGGCTGAAGTGCCCTGGCTGGTGTTCTGTGCCCCTTCCTGCACTTGGCAGATGGTGGTGCCTCCTTGCTTCTGCCAGCTGGAGTATTTGCCTTTGCCTTGCTGGCTGGTTGTGCCTCCTCCCATTGATGGATGCTGTCCCCTTTTTGCCCTTTCGTGGTGTCAGAACCTTCTTGTCCTTTCAGGTGTTGGTGGCACACAGGCTGGGCTGACAGGTGCCTCCTCAGAACCTCTCAGAGCTCCAGAAACCACAGCAGATGTGGACTTGGTGGCTGAGGTGCTGGGCTGTGTTCTGGCCACGCTAGATGAAGGATGTGGGGGGGGTAGGGGTAGGTAATAGGTCAATGCTGGCGAGGAAAAGCTTCTTAGGGACATTGGGGTGGGAAGAGGGTGAAGGTTTGGGAGTGGAGGAAGAGGGAGTGGTTGTAGGAGGTGTCGGTCTGCTGTGTTTGGGTGCAGGTGCATGAGCTAGAGGGTGTTGTGAGGTGGATGGCTGTTGCGTGGGTGTGTGCTTGTGTACTTTGGGAGGAGGGGCACAGACACACTGGGAGAGGACACATGAGACGTGTGCATGGATGTGGGGGTGCTGACTGCCAGTGAGGGGCATGTAGTGATAGGCATGCTGGTGGAGGTAGTGGATGAGGATGCAGTGCATGGAGGTGTGAGTAGAGATGCTACCGGGAGGGAGTTGGACGAGGAGGAGGAGGGGGATACAGTGGAGGCAGTGGATGTAGGAGTGTCTGTTTCTTGATGGTGCTTGTGTGAGTGCCTGTGGGAGGATGTGTGGTGCTTGTGTGAGACACTTCTGTGTGTTGATTTGGGTGAATGCTGGTCTGAAGATGTGCTTGGGATAGGTTGGGGTTGAGGGGATTGGGACTGGGACTGGGTAGAGGACGTTGGAGGGGGAAGCTGGAGACGGGGACAGTGGCTGCCATCAGTGCTGAGGCCAGAGCCTGGAATGCTCTCTGTTGGGCTGCCACACCAGAGTGAATGCCCTCCAGGTATGCATTTGTTGGTTGCAAATGCCTCTCAACACCCTGGATGGCATTCAGAAAGGTTGACTGCCCAGCAGTGCAGGATCTCAGGAGATCAATAGCCTCCTCACTGAGGGCAGCAGGGCTGACTGGGGCAAGGCCTGAGGTGCCTGTGGTGAAGGAAATGGCCACCCTCCTGGGTGAGCGGGCATGGGAAACAAGCTGAGGGGCTGCTGCAAGGGCGGTGCTGGTATGGGGGGTGGCAGCTGTACCTGTTGTTGGGGTGGCCACAGAGGTGTCCACCACTGCCTAGGAGCTTCCATCGGAGGAGGAGTCACAGTCTGTAGTGTCCCCTCCTGTCTCCGTCGTAGTGCTCGCCTTGCCCTCCATCCCACTGGTGCCTTCACCGACGGTGGATTCGGCCTCCATGCCCATGTGGGATGCAGCTCCCTCCGTCGCCCGTGCCTCTGTTCCTCTGCCAGATAATGCTAATGCACACAAGGACAGGGTGACAAAACAAAAAAGGGGGAGAGAGAGACAGAGGATACACTTGGTCAATGCCAGCAACACCACTACCGTTGGCTTACACAACACACAGGGAGCTGCCCTGTGCACTAGGCCATGCACTAACAGTTACACAGCTAGTCACCAATCCATGGGGTACAATGCCTAATGCCATTAGCTGTACACCTGAAACCCACATGACCCTGCCCAGTAGTAGATGCCCACTAACACTATTGGGGTTGGAGTGCTCCAGAGCCTGCCCAACAAGGGACCTACCCTGCCAGTTCACCCTGGCCTAGGGGCACCCACAGCCCACATCCCCAACCCAGGTAAAACCTTAACACGTGCAAAGTCATGATTCTGAATCTGTACTCACCCCCTTGTGGCTGCTGTGATGCCTTCAAGTGCCCATCCAACTCCGAATAGGCCACCGCCAGGATGCGGAACATGAAAGGGGTCAAGGTACGACAGCACCCCTTGCTTGTTGGGAGGCCAGCCGCAGCTGGGCCTCAGCCATCTTCCTTGCCCAGCGGCGCAGGTCCTCCCACTATTTGCGGAAGTGGGTGCTCCGCTTGTCAAAGACCCCCAGGGTCCACGCCTCCTTGGCGATGGCACGCCAAACACCCTTTTTCTGATGGGAAATATGCATGGAAAAAAGGGATTAGTAATACCGTCCGGACTGTTAAACTCAAGTCCCATAATATCCCTCCCATCCCCTTATGCACAGACATTGACCACCAGACATGCAGCACTCTACACAGGACCCCTAAGCCCCACCCTACACGAGGCATACACACAGAGCACTCCATACATTCATGGTCCACGCATCATGCTCACAGTGTACTCACCTGTTTGTCGGGAGGACCGTAGAGTGAAGTATACTGGTGTAGTACCCCAGTCACCAGTCTCTCCAACTCCTCCGAAGTGAAGGTGGGGGCCCTTTCCCCAGAAACTCGAGCCATTGTCGCATCCAGGTCACAGCAGCACTTGCAGTATAGGTCCTCTCCTGTTGAAGGTTAGGTAGCAAGTGATTGAACAGATAGGAAATGGCGGTTACGTCTGCAGCGGTGCATACCGTCACCGCTGGTGTACATCGCCATTGGCTCCTCAAACCCATTGGGCTCAATGATAACCAATGCGAAGTTGCGCGGCGGTCTTCGACCACCGACCACAATGGCCCACAATGCCAGTGGAATTATCTCATTTCCACTTGTCTCTCCTCAGAGGTCAGGCAGCCACTATTTCAGGGGGGCACGGGCCATGGCATCTAACTGCACCACAGCAGACATTGGCACATCAACTGATTTTAAAATTCACATACTGTTTCTGTAAAGGAAGAAATGTATTTTTATTGCAACGCATGTGTGAATATGACCCTTTGCTCACCGTTTTCCACCCTAGAGTTCAACTGCTGAGGATGAATAGGAGATGGAGACATCCCCCTGTACAGACCCCTTGTGGATCTGTGGAAGACAGGCACATAATCCTTACCTGCAGACTTGATTGGGCCACAAAGAACTGTGTGCCCAATTGGAGCCAGACCTGATTTCAGGTATCCGCCACCCCACAGGTATCCCCCCTCTAGTGCAGGTCCTGCCAGTGCTCCATTTCATGGCAAGTGGTTCCTTCAGAAGAACAGTGGCCATGGCATCAGGGATGTCTCAGCCAATGTTCTTATTGACCAGAGTGTTGTCTGCCCTGCTGAAACACATGCACAGCTACATCGTATTCCCCCAAGTGGACGATTGGGCCACAGTGAAGGCTGACTTTTATGCCCTGGGACATATCGCCAACATCATTGGTGCCATTGATGGTACCCATGTAGCATTTTTTCCCCGCTGGAGAAATAAACAAGTAATCAGGAGTAGAAAAAGCTATCACTTTCTGAATGTGCAGATGGTGTGTTTGGCGGACCAGTACATTTCCCATGTGAATGCCATGTGGCTCTGTGCATGACGCCTTTATCTTGAGGAATAGCAGCATCCCATATGTGATGGCTCAACTCCAGAGGCACCGGGTGTGGCTTATGTGTGAGCCCAAGGTCCCCACCCAGTATATATTGGTGTTTGGATATGGGGTTGCCCCTAACGGTGAGTGTGTGGCTAACAGGTATCCCTCGATATTTTCAGGGGACTCTAGTAACCCCAACCTCTCATGGCTGCTGACGCAAGTGAGGAATGCCAGGAGAAGGGCAGAGGAACGATACAATGAGGCACATGGGTGAACATGGCGGATAATTGAAAGAACCTTCGGCCTCCTGGAGGCCAGGTTCAGGTGGCTCCATCTGACTGGTGGATCCCTGTACTACTCACCCAAGAAGGTGTGCCAGATCATTGTTGCATATTGCATGTTGCACAACCTGGCCTTGAGACGCCAGGTGCCTTTTCTGCAGGAGGATGAGGCTGGGGATGGTCTTGTAGCATTGGTGGAGCCTGTGGACAGCGAAGAAGAGGAGGCAGAGGATGAAGATGTGGACAATAGACATTCTCTCATACAGCAGTACTTCCAGTGACACACAGGTAAGACACTGTAACTTCACTTCAGATTGCAGTTTTGTGTTGGACATTGTACATGGCAGCATGATTTCCCTATGTCTATGGCCACTTACTGTACCCTTTGGCATCTATATTTTCAGATCTCTGTGCCCCACTCTGGCTCCTGGTGTGTTTACTGCTACCCACAACAGGTCATACCAATGTATATATAATTGTACATACGAATTGCAATGTTTACAAATTGTTGAACTAATACATATTTCAATGAATTGACAGGCTCCATACTTGTATTTCTTCCAAGGGTGTTTATTTAAGTGCTAAGAGGTTGAGGGGGATGTGCAATGGGCTGGGGTGATGGCGGAGGAATGTCCAGTTAGAGTCCAGTCTCTTTGTATCACAGGTGCATTGTCCAAGGGGCATAGGAAGGGGAGCAATGGCAGTTCAAGGTGGACAGGGTAACAGAGTCGGGCACAAGGGTGATAATCAGGAGAGTCTTATTTCCTGGTGGGGGTCTTGGCAATGTTCTCTGGCTTCTGCCTGGATCGCAGGGACCATTTGCGGGGTGGTTCTCCTTCTGCAGGGGGTGGGGTGCTGGTGGCCTGTTGTTCCAGTGGCAGGGCCTCCTGTCCACGAGCACCAGCAGAGGTGGAGGGCTGTTCTTCGGGTGGCTAGTGTCAGCGGCCCGTTGGTGTGCCACTGCACCCCTCATGGTGTTGGCTATGTCAGCCAGTACCCCTGCAATGGTGACCAGGATGGTGTGGATGTGTTTGAGGTCCTCCCTGATCCCCTGGTACTGTCCCTCCTGCAGCCGCTGGGTTCCCTGCAACTTGGCCAGTATCTGGCCCAAGGTCTCTTGGGAATGGTGGTATGCTCCCAGGATCCCTGCAAGTGCCTCGTGGAGAGTGGGTTCCCTTTGCCTGTCCTCCCCCGTCGCTCAGCATTCCTCCCAGCTTCTCTGTTGTCCTGTGCCTCTGTCCCGTGAGCCGTGTGCCCACTGCCACTGACCCTATGTCCTGGTTGTATTGGGTTTGTGGGGTTGCCTGGGGTCCCTGTAGTGGTTGACACACTGCTGATTGACGTGTCCTAGGGACAGTGGTATGGGCCCGCTGGGTGGGTGCTCTGCTGCTGTTTCCTGAGGGAGGAAGGTCTGTGGTGGTACGGGACTGTGGCAGGGTAACCGACTACCCAGACGTCCCTGATGGGCCAGGTTGGTCATCGTGATCCAGGCGTGCAGAGCTGCTGCCCTCACTGTGGATTCTTCTGTGGGGGGACTGGATGTTGGTGCCACCTCCTCTCCTGTGACATTGAGTGGGGGTCCTGTGGGGATGTAAATGCAGTGTTATTGTATAGGTGTGTGCCATCTTGTGCATGGGTGTGTTTCCCTCTATGGTTGTGATAGTCCCGTCAGCTTTGCTTTGTGTGAGTGGTGATTTTGTGGGCTAGGTGATTCTCTCTAATGGGCATGCTTTAGTGATGGGTGTCTGTGATGGGTGTCCATGCATTGGTGTTGCATGCAGAGATTGGGATGGGTGGGTTGTGATAGTTGGGTATATGTGAGGTGGTGGAGTTATGGGTGTGAGGGTAGGGGCAGGAGTTTGTGATAGCATCCAGGTAGGGGGGCGATAGTAGATTTGACTTACCAGAGTTCAGTCCTCCTGCTACTCCTGTGAGGCCCTCAGGATGCATGATCGCCAAGACGTGCTCCTCCAATGTTGTTAGTTGTAGGGGAGGAGGTGGAGGTCTACCGCCAGTCCCGTCTGTACGGCTACCTGGTGTCTTGCAACCACAGAACACACCTTCCCCCGTAGGTAGTTCCACCTCTTCCTGATGTCATCCCTTGTTCTGGGGTGCTGTCCCATGGCATTGACCCTGTCCATAACTCTCCGCCATAGCTCCATCTTCCTTGCAATGGACGTCTGCTGCACCTGTGATCTGAATAGCTGAGGCTCTACCCTGATGATGTCCTCCACCATGACCCTTAGCTCCTCCTCTGAAAACCTGGGGAGTCTTTGGGGTGCCATGGATGTGGGGTGAGTGGTATGAGTGAGGATGTCTGGGGTGATATGTTGTGGTGTGTGCTGTGAGGTGCGTGGATGGTGTATGGGTGATGGTGTTCTGTGTCTCGGATTGAGTGGGTGCTACTGGCTTGTCTCTCTTTCTGTAAGCAATCTTTTTTTCATTGAAAGGGTTGTGGGTAATGTGGGTGTCTGTTTTATAGTGGTGTGGGTGTCGTGTGTGTATGTGTGTCAGGTGTGTGTAGTTTGAATTGTCCAATGTGGTGTAGTTTTGTAAGTGTGTGTGTATTTTGAGCGTGGTGGTCTGTACCGCCAATGGTTTGCTGCAGTTGAAAGACCAGATACTGTGGGCATGTTTCTGTTGGTAACGGTGTGGGTTTTGGTACCGCCAGTTTATCATTGACCTTTGGGCTGGCAGACTTGTGTGTGTGTCTGTTGTAGGAGGCTGGCCTGGCTTACACTGGGTACCTGATGGTACTTATACCTTGTGCCAGGTCCAGTTATCCCTTATCAGTAGATTAGAAGTGTTCTAGCAGCTTAGGTTGATAGAGGTAGCTATAGCAGAGCAGCTTAGGAGACATGAAAAGCTCCTACTTCACCACTTATATCATATAGTACTATATAATCAGAATCACAATACTCAGAGTTACTAAAAATAAAGATACTTTATTTTAGTGACAATTTACCAAAAATATCTCAGCGGATATACTCCCTTAAGAGGTAAGTAAAATACACAAAATATATACACAAACCAAAATCAGGTAAGTAAACAGTTCGAAAAGTAGTGCAAACACTGTAGAATACAATAGGATGCAATAGGCCTCGGGCCACACAAACCATATACTAAGAAAGTGGAATGCGAACCACTTAGGGACCGCAGGCCCAGTGTAGTGTATAGAGGGTCATTGGGAGTGTAAGAAAACACTAAGGGGTCCAAGATACCCCACCTCAAGATCCTGAGAAGTAGGAGTAAAGTGACCCTCCTTCCCCAGAAACACATTAAAGTCGTGATAGGAGATTCTGCAAAGACCACAACTGACTGCAAAGCACTGAAGACGGATTCCTGGACCTGAGGACCTGTAAAGGAAGGGGACCAAGTCCAAGAGTTACAAAAGTGCCCGGGGGTGGAGGCAGGAGCCCACTAAACCCCGGATGAAGGTGCAAAGTGGCTGCCTCCGGGTGGAAGAAGATGAAGATTCTGTAACAGCGGAAGGTGCCAGGAATTTCCCCTTTGCAAAGAATATGTCCCACGACATGCTGGAGGATGCAGAGTTGTTTCCACGCAGAAAGACTGCAAACAAGCCTTGCCAGCTCCAAAGGTTGCGGTTGAAGGAAATGGGTGCTGTCTAGGCCCAGGAAGGACCAGGAGGTTGCCCCTTGGAGGAGGAGACATAGGGGGCGCTCAGCAACACAGAGAGCCCACACAGAAGCAGGCAGCACCCACAGAAGTACTTGAACATGGGTTCAAGAAAACTGAGTATGGCGGTTGTCTCAACATTACAAAGGAAGGTCCCACGAAGCCGGTGGTTAACTCACCGAGTTGAGCAATGCCAAACGGAGTGCTGGGGACCTGTGCTGTGGTGTGCACGAAGAATTCCTTGCAAAAGTACACAGAAGCCCTAGCAGCTGCAGTTCATGCAGTACACAGGATTACTATCTGGTGTGGGGAGGCAAGGACTTACCTCCACCAAATTTGGACAGATGGACCACTGGACTGTCGGGGTCACTTGGATTCATCTCCTGTGTTCTAGGGACCACGCTCCTCACAATGAGAGGGGACCCAGAGGACCGGTGAAGCAGAAGTTTGGTGCCTGCGTTAGCGGGGGGAAGATTCCGTCGACCCACGGTAGATTTCTTCTTGGCTTCCAGTGCAGGGTGAAGGCAGACAGCCCCCAGAGCATGCACCACCAGGAAACAGTCGAGAAAGCTGGCAGGATTAGGCACTACAATGTCGCTGGTAGTCTTCTGGCTACTTTGCTGCAGTTTTGCAGGCGTCCTGGAGCAGTCAGGCGAGAAGTTGAAGAGGGAGATGCAGAGGAACTCTGGTGAGCTCTTGCATTCATTATCTGATGAGAAACCCACAGGAGAGACCCTAAATAGCCCTCAGAGGAGGATTGGCCACCTAGTCAGGTAAGCACCTATCAGGAGGGGTCTCTGACGTCACCTGCTGGCACTGGCCACTCTGAGGCCTCCATTGTGCCCTCACACCTCTGCATTCAAGATGGCAGAGGTCTGGGACACACTGGAGGAGCTCTGGGCACCACCCCTGGGGTGGTGATGGACAGGGGAGTGGTCACTCCCCTTTCCTTTGTCCAGTTTCACACCAGAGCAGGGGCTGGGAGATCCTTGAACTGGTGTAGACTGGTTTATGCAAAGAGGGCACCATCTGTGCCCTTCAAAGCATTTCCAGAGGCCAGGAGAGGCTACTCCTCTCAGGCCTTTAACACCTATTTCCAAAGGGAGAGGGTGTAACACCCTGTCAGAGGAAATCCTTTGTTCTGCCTTCCTGGGACTGGGCTGCCCAGACCTCAGGAGGGCAGAAGCCTGCATGTGGGACAATTCCATGATACTTTCCTACATTGTATAGTGGCAAATTTCTCTGTGTGGGTCATAATACCCGTTGCGGTATACCGCTGCGGTCACTGTATGTTGGTGGCTGTCAGCAAGGTAGCATTGTCCGCCAATGTTGTATTGAGGGCTATAATCTGGTCTCAGCCTTAGTATTGCAGTACTGTTTATTAGAAAAATGCAATGTCAGCATAAAATATGATTTCATGCTTGCTGAATAAAGATGTAGTTATTACAAATGTTAACACAAAGACATGTGAGAAAGCGATGTTCCCAGGAACTAACGATGGATGTAATGATGGAAGGATACAAAGGTTGCTTCTTGATGAATTGAACGATGTGCGTAAGAAGACAAAGCGCATCAATGTGTGAAGGACTGTATAGTTATATCTTAGATTTGAAATATAATTCTTTATTGGACTAATGGGTATCACCTGATTTCTAGACCAGTGACAATGTGGGACAATTTTAACTTAACTGCACTGCACTAAGAGTTCTGGTCTCACTCAGCAGAGATCCACTCTACTTGATACTTCATGCTTGTGCTCCATGCAAAATTCTGGTGCTTACTTTTGTGCTTGATGCTCAGAGTCCGCAGCCCCTTTGTTGCCTGACCTAGATTTTCTTTCTAATGGCTCAGAGAGCTTAGAGTCCCTGTTTCTGAACCATTTCCCTTGCCATGCCCTGATGCTGATGCTGCTTGAACTGATGTTCATTTGAGGAAGACTGTTCAATGCTTGATGATTCATAAGGACAGGTATATCAACTACACATATCTTTATTATTGGTTTGTCTTTTGTTTCTAGGTACCAACTGCTCCCTGTTGATAGGGCCATAGTTAGTTGTTTTCCAAATTTGTGTTGACAACATTATTTTGCATGAAGTCCAAACATGCTGATGCTAATCTGACGTTAGTGAGTTTTTCCTTCATTCAACAAATTGCTATTTGATGTTACTCAGTTGCTGAAATTTAAATGTATGTTATTACCATTGCCCGTAGGAACAATACAATGTTTTGTTTAGTTATATCTTATATTTGAAATATGCATTTTATTGGACTAATGGCTATCGCCTGATTTCTTGATCAATAAGAACATGGGCCAATTTTAACTTGCGCAATTACTCTTATTGTTGTTGGAAGGACTAGTTATCAATGTATTAGTTAAATCGAGATTCCTTAGGAGATTCAATCAACCAGTGTTATTCTTATACTTATATCATGTGGTTTTGAGTCTAATTTACATAATATTATCATTGTTAATTTAGGAAAATACATTTTCTAACTGATACCAAAGGAGTGGTTATTCATGACCTAATGGCTCATGGTGAGTGAGAATTACTATCGCTAAAGAATGTCCTATTGTTTGTTAGACGTTATTTATAATGTGGACCGCTTAAGGGTGTGAACATCTTAAACGAGTCAAAAGGTCCATCAGCCTATGACTGCGTCCGCTTATCAATTAACATAAGAAGGGCCAATAAGATAAGACGTGCTCACAAGAAATGATAGTGGAGTACGACAGTTAACCTGTTTAAGAGCACATCCTTGAGTATAGTCCATGGTTTGTCTCTTTATGAGCATATCCTTAAGTATTGTTCATAGTTTATCTCCTTAAGAGATCTCCACAGTGTCAGGTGTAAAACATAGAAGCTTAAATTGATTGGTTATGATTTTAGCCCCCAAAAACATCAGATGACTTTCCTAGATCCTTGGAGCTTGTCTATAATTTTTTGAAGGTGTTTTCGGTGTTCTAGTGACAGTGTGAATCAGTTAGGTTTTGAGCTTGCACAGCTTATGCAAATCGCTGGTGGGTTGTGATGGTTGTGAGAGTTTAGGGAGTTTGCGTACTCCAAATGAAGTTGTTAAAGGAGTTTGCGCACTCTGAAGTGTGAGAGTAGGGAAGTCGTCGACCTTCACATGTGTGGTGCTTTGTGCTCAGAAACTGTCCACGTGGTTGTTGGTATAAGGGCCCTGCAAGGTCTAAGACTCCAGTGTATATTGAAAAGTGTATGATACACTTGGTTTACTGTTTTCATTTGTCTATTTAGTAGGTTAGGCAGGCATGGTTGACAAGCTTAAGAGTGCATGTTTAGGTGAATAAAAGGTTTTTCGACTGAGGTTTGGGGAGTCCTCTGTGCACCAGGACAGAACCATTGATCAGTTTAGAGTAAAATTTGTGGGTCGAATTTTGCTTGCAAATCAGGGTAACTGAGAAAGAAAGAGTAGCTGCTAGAGCAAAAGGCCGTCAGTGAAAAATCCATAGGGTTCCTGAATCGATAGTGTTACCCTATCTGTAGCAAACAGACACATTTTGGTTTTTGGGTTTTGTTGAAATGCTTGCAATAATTTTGCATTAGTTAGGGGTGAATCCATGTTGAAGAGGAGAAGCCACAAGACTTTGTCAGCCCCTGCACATGTGAGTGTGACGTCATTGGAGCCTCTCTACGAGAGGTTGGTTAGTTAGAAGGGTCGCACACAGATTGGCATACAACAGTGAAGCTCAATTCGTTGAGAAGGTCGACAAAAGGGGTTTTGGGATTAAAAGTCAATTTCTGATTTGACTGAACTTTAAAATTTGCTAAAATGAAAATTTTCAAATCTTTAAAGAGTACCTTCAGAGGATATGTGTATATTCCAGCGATAGTAGGGGAAGTTACTCCACCAAAAGCTACACTCGCATATGTTGTGTTCGAAAAGTAGGATGCTGTGCCATGCCTTTGGTTAAAATATTGGTGCAAAGCGACAGAAAAAGATGGAAATTTAGCCTTTCCTACAAATGGGACATTTAATTTGAGGAGGGTTTAATACGAGCTGAAACCTCCTCCTAGACCAGCACAGATCAAAGCATTGGCAAATTGGGAACTAGTAGCTAGACAGCAGCAGCAGCAAATTTTTAAAAAAAGGATGAGAAAGGCAGAAAAGACACTAGCAGAGGCTAGCTGAGACAGTGATCAGACGTTTCGGAGATCCGAGACTTCTCAGGGAATTAAATTATTTCCTACAATTACACAGGACAATGAAAATGAAGGGAGGAAAGCTATCAGAAAGACAAATAAAAGTCTGTCCGAGTGTAAGGAGCAGAAATAAAAAGAGACTAGGTGGTCTTTGACCCCAGCGAAGAGTCAGATGATACTGAGTTAATTCCACAGTTGTTGATGAATCGTCCCCCACCATATGCAGCACAAGAGAGCAGATCAAACACAAATGGCCCAACACAACCGACACAAGTTAACCTGACCCAGAGTCCCATACAGAGTAGCCTTAGTGGACCTACAACATCGGCAGCTCAAAATCCAATGCCGCAGTCGAGTAATCTCAGAATTTACCCAGAAGTGACTATTGTAGATATTGCAACAAATTTAATAGTACCAACAAGACAGGTTTATCCAAAATCAACATTGTTTTAGATGGAGTCAACTCCACATTTACTGCCTCCAATGCAGCCACAAACGATTCCAAAGTATACCCCAATAACAGGAACATAGACAGAGATGTCCGTACTGATGAGCCAGAATACAGGAATAACGCATTCACGAGGCCTGAATGCTAGACCAAGTCCAGATGCAGTGTCAGTACCTGTTACAAATGGCTCAGTCATACCATTGTTCGCCCAAGGAATTAATGAGAAAAATGGCCAGATAATCCTGAGCCATAATTTATTGGGAGAAAGTCTTGATGGGAATACCAGAATGGTATCACCCATGAGATCGACCCTTAATTTTGCTGGATCATTAACAGACTTAAGTCCTCACAGAGCTCCTCCAAATAATGAAGCAGGGTCACATGTCAGTCGTAACCTGAGCTTAATGACACCAAAAGCTCCAAACCTAACTGTAGAGCAGTTGCCAAGTGCTCAGCCCAACAACATTTTACTGCAACGTTTGACAGCCCAACAATTAATTGAATGGTTGGAAAAGTTGAGTAGACTTAGGATGGAAGCAGACAAACTGACCAAAGGAACTACATGAGTGAACTGACTCGACCCATACATGGAAGATGAATTGCATTACTTGTGCTCATTCATTTTAAAGGAAGCAGGCATGGTACATCAAAAGCTAGCAGACATAGCAGACAAATATGAAATAGACCTTGAGAAAACTAAACATTTGAAGAGGAGTTACAGGTAAGAATTTATGTGACGCAAAAGACTTTGAACACATGAGAACCGAAGGAATGAAAACACACCTTAGAGAATTGCTTCAAAACATCCAAAAATGGAGAGCATTAGACAAATGGCAAGGCCGATGGGTGAAGAAACAAGATAAAAGAAAAAAAGAAAAAGGGACTCTGATACTCTACCTGCAAATATGCAGCAGGCTGAGGACCCAGTAAAAATATTATCAATGAGAGAGATTCCGGGAGGGAACTTTGTGCATGTCCCTTGGAGCAGAAGTGACATTCTGTCATTTTCAAATGACTACCTTAGGCTGAGAGAGAAACGTGTACAATGGTTCCAGCTGACGGATAGGTTTGTGAAACTTGCGAAATGTCTATGGGAAGAGTTAAACATTCTGTTAGAGATAGTAGTCCCTGAAGACTTATGGGGGGAACACAAGAGTAGTGCAGATTGGCTGACAAGGGAGCCAGAGAGAGCTCCAGTAACAGGTGCACAATCTCCTGAAGTAATGAAATAGCACTGTAAGGTGATTGAAGTTTTGAAAGCTCATATTTTGCCTAAAAGCATTGATTGGAAGCACATAGCTAGGACAGCCCAGGAAGCAAAAGAGTCAATACATGCGTACTATGAGAGGTTGTTGCAAGTATTTAAACATTACAGTGGTACAGAAACAATTGACATGATTAATTTTCTTTTCAGATTTGTTGAAGGACTGAGACCTGAAACTAGTAAGATGATTAAGAGCCATTTGATTTGCTGGCAAGCAAAGCCAATTGATGAGGTGTTGCAATATGCAAAATACTGTAGTGACGAGATTGAGTTGAAACAGAGAAAGTTGAAAGAGAAGGCAATGGTGATGCAGAATAAAGCAGCACAAACAGGGTTGCAGGGAAGGATTCCACTGCCACAACAACAGAGAAATGCTCCATCTCAAAGTCGAGGCAGAGGTAGAGGTCATAGAGGAATTGAAATGTGAATTGTGGTCCTTATTTGAGTACGGTAGTAGTGCAAGGCAAAGTTCAAGGAATGAAAAAATGTTGCTGTGTCACAGTTGCGGAGGCATCGGGCATTAGAAACGGGAGTGGCCGCTGATGAGTCAAGGAGGGGTTGTTCGGCAAATGAGTGATGTCAATTCTTTCTAAAACATAAGAGTGCCAAGAATGAGAGGTCCTAGTTCAAATTTTCAAAATAATATGAATCAGATGCAAGGTTTCCAGACCATGCAGCAGATGCAGTTGCCACAACTGCAGATACCCCAGACACAGCAGATTCAACCTCAGGTTCAAATGGTGCCCAGACAACAAACCCAAATACCCAAAGCCCCTATGGAACAGCAGCAGGTGATACTTACTCAGCTGGTCACAGGTCAAAGGTTAAACCACAGTAATAATACTGTCCCCAATTCCCCCTACACAGTGAGAATGGAATAAATGAGGATTGGGTGAGCTAGAGTTCGGATGAAGAAGAATGTGTGCTTGCAGGTTCCTTAGAGGTATATCAGAAGGGTCCATCTGTAAAGGGAAAGGTAATGGGTCACAAAGTTTCATTTTTGGTTGACAATGGGGCTACATGCTTTACAGTGAGAACTGCAGAAGTTCCAAAACTGCCTCTTTTGGGGAAAACAGTCCAGATTGTAGAAGCTGCAAACCAATATTTGACAAACCCAATTACAGAACAAGTCCCAGTCAATATTGGCAATTTCGGGGGATTGCACAAATTTGTGGTTTGTGACTCGAGCCCTGTGTCCCTATTGGAAAGGGATTTGTTGTGCAAAACGAAATTTTCAATTGCTTGCTCAAATGATGGAATTGAAATTCAGACGAACAGTGATGATGAAGATGATTTACTTACAGAGACAGTGAATAAGGAATGGTAGGCAAGTACCCTCTTTCTTGGCATGGTTACCCCCTTTTTCTACCTGATGTCAGTGTGTTTGACTGTGTTCACTGGGATCCTGCTAACCAGGCCCCCAGTTATTATGCTCTCTCTCTCCCAAAACTCTGTATTTCACCCCCAAATTGGCACAGTGGTGCCCCATTATAAATCCCTAGTATATGGTGCCTAGGTACCCAGGGCATTGGGGCTCTAGGGGATACCTATGGTCTGCAGCATATATTTGCCACCCATAGAGAGCCTAGGCAAAGGGTTCTGCAAGACTGCCATTGCAGCCTGAGTGAAAAGGTGCAAGCACATTGGTATAGTATATTGTTGATTTATTGATTGTGTTCAAAACGAATGAGTAATGCAAGTAAGATACTATTGCCTTGCTGGAATCACCTAGGAAGGAATGGGCATAAGTGTGTCCAGCTAAATTGCAGTACTGCCACAAAGTAGTGAAATATTTGGGTCAATCAATAAATCAGGGAATTTAGTATGGCCAGAATGGTAATACAAAATCCTACTGACTGGTGAAGTTGGATTTAATATTACTATTTTAGAAATGCCACTTTTAGAAAGTGAGCATTTCTCTGCACTTAAATCTTTATGTGCCTTACAATCCACGTCTGGCTGGGTTTTGTAGACAGCTCCTTGTGCATTCACTCAGACACACCCCAAGCACAGGGTACTCAGCTTCAGTTGCATACATCTGCCTTTTGAATGGGTCTTCCTGGCTGGGAGGGTGGAAGGCCTGCTCTCACACAAAGGACTGCCACACCCCCTACTGGGACCCTGGCAGACAGGATTAAACTGAAAGGGGACCTGGTGTACTTCTAAGCCACTCTTTGAAGTCTCCCCCACTCCACAGGTATAAAACAGGGCCTCTGCCCTACCACCTGAGACACTTCCTGGAGGAGAAACCTGAACCAGAACCTGCACCCTGACAAGAAGAACTACCTGGCTGCCTAAAGGACTCACCTGACTGCTTTCTACAGAGGACTGCTGCCTTACTGTTGCCCTGCTGTCTTGCTGCTCTCTTGCTTTGCTGCAGAAGTGCTCTCCAAGGGCTTGGATAGAGCTTGCCTCCTGTTCTCTGAAGTTTCAGGACCAAAAAGACTTCTCTCTTGCAACTGGACTCTGTGCAGCGAAACATTTGACGCACAGCTTGTGCTGCGGTGAAAAATTCACTGCACGCCGACCCGGGATGACGCCGCTCAACTTCGCAAGGAAAAGATCGACGCGGCACCTGCGGTGCAACCGGAACTTCGATGCACGGCTGACCTGGAACGACGTCGCCCGACTCCCAGAGGGGAAAACAACTCATCGCCTGCTGTGAGGGAGAAATTTCCCTGCATCGCCCACCGGAACAACGCAGAGCTTGCCAACAAGCCCAGGATTCCATGCACAGACCCTGGGCGTCTGAAAACCCCGCAACCCGAAGAGGAGGCCTGTCCGCGCGCTGGAAATCAATGCAACATCTTCCCTGCGTGAAAAAGTTTGATGCAAGTCCGTGTGTGAAGGGGCGAAACCAACGCACACACTATTTTCCACGCATCTCCTCCTCTGCGACCCTTTGCAGAGATTTTTCACTCAAACCAGTACTTTGTGCTTGAAAGAGACTTTGTTTGCTTTAAAAAGACTTAAGACACTTTATATCGCTTTCCAGTGATATCTTGACATTTTCTTATTGCATCTTTTATCGTTTTGACCTGCAAATATCCAGATAAATATTAAATATTTTTCTAAACACTGTGTGGTGTATTTTTGTGGTGTTATATTGTGTTATTGTATGATTTATTGCACAAATACTTTACACATTGCCATCTAAGTTAAGCCTGACTGCTGAGTGCCAAGCTACCAGAGGGTGGGCACAGGATAATTTGGATTGTGTGTGACTTACCCTGACTAGAGTGAGGGTCCTTGCTTGGACAGGGGGTAACCTGACTGCCAACCAAAGACCCCATTTCTAACATTCACGAACTGTGCAGTGCACATCTGAAATCGCAAGATTTTGTTTCAAAGGAAATGGATACGAGGATCAAGTTGCAAGGTTTTGCGCATTAAACTGTATATCATTCAAAGAAAAATGGGAACTGTTACCTGAAGACAATTAAATGCATTCTTGTTATGCTTGCATGTTGTAGATACCATGAAAGAGCTAGAAGCATTGCAGGACAAAGGTGGTCATTCCAAGCTTGGCGGTAAAAGGCGCTTACCGCCATGCAGAAGACTGCCATAACACCGCCGCGGCCGCGGTAAACCACCATGGTCATTCTGACCCACAACAGGCAAACCGCGAAAATACAGACATCCACAAAAGTCCGCCACACCAAAGGGCAGCGAGAAACTGGCGATGACCAAACCTCCACCGTCACGCCAACAGAAATACGCCCACACTATCACGACACACGAATCCACGCGGCGGTCTTTCAACCGCGGTATTCCATTGGCGGTACACACCGCTGCACTCGAAATACACACACTTGTACAAAACACTACCACATTGGACAATTCAAAATACACACACCTGATACACATACACACACCACTCCCACACACCCAATACAATATAAAACACACACCCACATCACCCACAAACCTCCATTCCTAGAGATTCGTGAACACGCACTGAGAAAAGACATCCGAGCACCCAGACGCCCAATTCACTGTCACCCAGCAATATTAGCACGCACTTCACACAACACACCAATACACATCACCACACTTAGCACCACACAATCCACCCTACACATCACCCACACCACCCCATGGCACCGCAAAGACACCCCAGGTTCACTGATGATGAACTCTGGGTCATGGTGGAGGAAATTGTACGAGTAGAGCCACAGCTGTTTGGGACACAGGTGCAGCACATCACCATTGCCAGGAAGATGGAGCTATGGAGCAGAATAGTGGACAGGGTCAACGCAGGAAATGGATACGAGGATCAAGTTGCAAGGTTTTGCGCATTAAACTGTATATCATTCAAAGAAAAATGGGAACTGTTACCTGAAGACAATTAAATGCATTCTTGTTATGCTTGCATGTTGTAGATACCATGGAAGAGCTAGAAGCATTGCAGGACAAAGGTGGTCATTCCAAGCTTGGCGGTAAAAGGCGCTTACCGCCATGCAGAAGACTGCCATAACACCGCCGCGGCCGCGGTAAACCACCACGGTCATTCTGACCCACAACAGGCAAACCGCGAAAATACAGACATCCACAAAAGTCCGCCACACCAAAGGGCAGCGAGAAACTGGCGATGACCAAACCTCCACCGTCACGCCAACAGAAATAGGCCCACACTATCACGACACACGAATCCACGCGGCGGTCTTTCAACCGCGGTATTCCATTGGCGGTACACACCGCTGCATTTGAAATACACACACTTGTACAAAACACTACCACATTGGACAATTCAAAATACACACACCTGATACACATACACACACCACTCCCACACACCCAATACAATATAAAACACACACCAACATCACCCACAAACCTCCATTCCTAGAGATTCGTGAACACGCACTGAGAAAAGACATCCGAGCACCCAGACGCCCAATTCACTGTCACCCAGCAATATTAGCACGCACTTCACACAACACACCAATACACATCACCACACTTAGCACCACACAATCCACCCTACACATCACCCACACCACCCCATGGCACCGCAAAGACACCCCAGGTTCACTGATGATGAACTCTGGGTCATGGTGGAGGAAATTGTACGAGTAGAGCCACAGCTGTTTGGGACACAGGTGCAGCACACCACCATTGCCAGGAAGATGGAGCTATGGAGCAGAATAGTGGACAGGGTCAACGCAGTGGGACAGCACCCAAGAAATCGGGACGACATCAGGAAGAGGTGGAACGACCTACGGGGGAAGGTGCGTTCCATGGTATCCAGGCACAATATCGCGGTACAGCGGACTGGCGGCGGACCCCCCACCTCCTCCCCCAGAATTTACAACATGGGAGGAGCAGGTCTTGAACATCCTGCATCCTGAGGGCCTCGCAGGAGTATCTGGAGGAATGGACTCTGGTAAGTCTCATCTTCACTACTTCATCCCCCCCATCCCACCAGCATGCCAAATCATACCCCCACCCCCATCACTCCTACTCCTTGCAAATGTCTCACCATCACAACCCACCCATCCCAACACCTAGCCCTGCATGCGTCCACAAAGCATGGACACCCATCACCAAAGCATGCCGACTGCACATACACATACACCCCCCCCCAAACCACAGTCACAACAGCCCCCACAAGGGAATGCCAGCACTGGGGTACACGGGCACCCACCCATTGCACGCTATGGCACACACAGAAGCAATAACCATACTTTTATACCCCTGCAGGACCCGAACACCAGGTCACCGCGCAGGAGGGTCCACAAATGTCCACTCCACCCCCAGAAGAGGCCCACAGTGAGGACAGCAGCTCTGTCTCCCTGGATCTAGATGACCAGCCCGGTCCATCGGGGACCTCGGGACAGTCGGTTCCCCTCAGACAGCCACAGGCCACAGACCTTTCCCCCTCTGGGAACACCAGCACAGCACCCACCCAGCAGGCCCATACCTCTGTCCCCAGGACACGTCAATCAGCGGTGTGTCCACCACTACAGGGAACCCAGGCTAACCCACCACCCCAACAACAACAGGGACCTGGGGGCAGTGGTAGTGGGCACACGGTTCAGGGGACAGAGGCCCAGGGAAACAGGGGAACTGGGAGGGCTGCTGTGCGACAGGGGGGGGACAGGCCAAGGGTACCCACTCTCCACGAGGCCCTCTCCTCCATCATGGGAGCATACCACCACTCCCAGGAGACGATGGCGACGGTCCTGGCCAGGTTTCAGGAGATCCAGCTTCTGCAGGAGCAACAGTATATGGGGTTTAGGGAGGAACTAGAAAACATCAGTTCCGCCATGGGTACCATCGAAGTGGCTCTGAATCAGGTAGTCACCACATTGCGGGACACCGTGGCACCTCAAAGGGCCCCTGTCACTAGCATGGACCAAGAACTGCCTACCACCTCTGCCGGCGCTAGTGGACAGGAGGCCCCGACACAAGACCAACAGGCCACCAGAACCCCACCCCCTGCAGAAGGAGAACCACCCCGTAAGCGGGCCCTGAGATCCAGGAAGAAGACAGAGTAAGATGCCAAGACCCCCGCCAGCAAAGGATACTGACCTGATTGTCATCCCACTGTCCCACATTGTCACCCTGTCCAACCTTAAACTGCCTCTGCTCCACTTTCCACAGGCATTTGGACAATGCACCTGTGATACTGATAGTCTGGACTCTGCCATGGGCAACCCTCCACCATCACCCCTCACTGACTTGCAACCACCCACCAATTTAGAGCACTTGAATAAACACACTAATTGCACAAAACAATCTGGAGTCTGGCTGTGATTTAGAGAAAATGTATTAGACATGACCGTGCCAAAATGTTCAATTACATTGTGATGCCAACAAACCGCTGTCACACAGCTGTAGACCATGGGGAAACAAAGCAGATGTCACGCAGTGGGGCCCACATCTCTGAAAACGTAAGGGAAAGTCACAACACAGTTACCATACACTGGGGCAAAAAGTCAGACAGTAGAGAGGTAGGAGTCTTTAAGTAAATGTAATATGCCGGTGTGTACTCTTACCTGTGTGTCATTGAAAATACTGCTGTATTACTGTGTTCCTGTTCTCTATGTCGTCCTCTTAGGCTTCCTCCTCTTCACTCTCCACAGGCTCCACAGCTGCTACAACACCACCATCTGGACCATCCTCCTGCAGAAAAGGCACCTGGCGTCGCAAAGCCAGGTTGTGAAGCATACAGCAGGCCACGATGATCTGGCACACCTTCTTTGGTGAGTACATTAGGGATCCACCTGTCATATGGAGGCACCTGAACCTGGCCTTCAGGAGGCCGAAGGTCCGCTCGATCACCCTCCTAGTCCGCCCATGGGCCTCATTGTAGCGTTCCTCTGCCCTGGTCCTGGGATTCCTCGCTGGGGTCAATAGCCAGGACATGTTGGGGTAACCAGAGTCCCCTAATAGCCACACCCGGTGCCTCTGGAGTTGACCCATCACATACGGGATGCTGCTATTCCACAGGATGTAGGCGTCATGCACTGACCCAGGGAACTTGGCATTCACATGGGAGATGTACTGGTCAGCCAAACAGACCATCTGTACATTCATGGAATGATAACTCTTCCGGTTCCTGTACACCTGTTCACTCCTGCTGGGGGGGCCAAAGCAACATGTGTCCCATCAATGGCACCAATGATGTTGGGAATATGTCCAAGGGCATATAAATCACCCTTCACTGTAGCCAAATCCCCCACCTCAGGGAAAATGATGTAGCTCTGCATGTGTTTCAGCAGGGCAGACAACACTCTGGACAACACCTTGGAAAACATGGGCTGGGACATCCCTGATGATATGGCCACTGTTGTTTGAAATGACCAACTTGCAAAGAAATGGAGTACTGACAGCACCTGCACTAGAGGGGGGATCCCAGTGGGTTGGCCGATGGGTGACATCAGGTCTGCCTCCAGCTGGGCACACAGTTCCTGTATAGTGGCTCGGTCAAGCCTGTATGTCAGTATGACATGTCGTTCCTCCATTGTCGACTGGTCCACCAGCGGTCTGTACACAGGAAGATTCCTCCATCTCCTCGCATGTCCCAGCGGACGGTGCCTATGAAGGTCAACAGCGAGCACAGAGTCAATCAACCCACAGGTACGTAACTACAGCTTGCACATAACACGATCCCCAATGCATTGTATGGGTTGCATGAGTGTTGATGCAAGGCCTAGGTATGTGTGACACAGTAGAAATTAAGACATGTGGGCCCTTGAAATGGCAGCTGCCTGACCTGTGAAGCGCGACAATGGGATGTGAGGTCAATGCGCTGGCGTGGCACACCATGGCGGTCGAAGACCGTGGCGCAAACCAGCATTGGTTAACATTGAACCCTATGGGTTTCAGGAGCCAATGACGAAGTGCGCCGGCGGTCGCGGTACGCACCGCCGCGGTACGCACCGCCGCGGGCGTGACCGCCATTTTCTATCTGCTTAATCACTCGATACCTGATCTTCCACAGGAGAGGACCTACACTGCAAGTGCTGCTGTGACCTCGGTCTGGAAGAGACAATGGCTCATGCGACTGGGGAAAGGGCCTCTGCCTTCACTGCGGAGGAGTTGGAGAAACTTGTGGATGGGGTCCTCCCACCGTATGCGCTACTCTACGGTCCTCCAGACCAACAGGTAAGTACACTGGGCCATGCTTAGTGGGCAATGCCTGTGTTGAGTGGGGTGGATGAAAGATGGTGGGGAGGGGAGCGATTGAGGCATGCATCAAACGACAGATGAGAGCTTGTGCCACATGGCAAGGATGGGGATGGGGGGCCACTCACATCGAGCATGCAGTAGTTGATGACTATTTTTCACCCCCTGTACATGTCACATAGGTCAGCGCCCACCAGAAAATCGATATTTGGCGTGCCATCGCCAAGGATGTCCGGACCCTGGGGGTCCACAACAGACGGGGCACCCACTGCCGGAAGAGATGGGAGGACATCCGACGCTGGAGCAGGAAGATGGCAAAGGCTCAGCTGGGGATGGCCTCCCAAAGTGGGAGGGGTGTCAGTCGTACTTTGACCCCCCTGATGTCCCGGATCCTGGCGGTGGCCTACCCCGATTTGGATGGGCACGTGAGGACATCACAGCAGACACAAGGGGGTGAGTACACTCCAATCCTGCTGACTTTGCAGGCAGTGGAGGTGTCTGGGTGGGGGAGGAGGGCTATGGGTATCCCTAGGCCAGTGCGATTTCTGTAGGCTAGGCCCCTCCGTAAGGCATGGCCCTGTGCCCCCGTCCCCCACCTCTGTAGGGTGCCAAGTACAGGTATCCATGGCCCTGTGTCATCTATGTGTGCAGTTGTCGTCCATAGGCTTGTAGGCCATGTCAAACGGATTGCGTAGTGGACCCCAAGTGCGCGGCGTAGTACAGGGGGCTTCTGTGTCTGTCCTCTCTGCCAACGGTGTCGCAAATGCATGCACTCAACATGTCTTTATTTCTCCCACCCTTTTTTATTGTCTTCCTGTTCATTTGTGCATTAGCATCATCAGGCGGAGGAGGAGTGGCACCGGAGCACGAGGGAGCTGCATCCCACATGGCCCTGGAGGGCCATGCAACGGAGTCCGAATACACCAGTGGGACGGAGGGCGAGGGGAGCTCCACAGCGGGGACTCGTGCGGATGTCAGTGACAGCGACTCGTCCTCTGAAGGGAGCTTCCTTGTGGTGGTGGCAACATCCGTGCCCCCCGCAACAACAGGTACAGCTGCCACCCAGCGCACCAGCACCGCCCTCCCAGCAGCCCCTCAGCGTTTGCCAAGTGCCCGCTCACCCAGGAAGGTGGGCATCTCCTTCGCCCCAGGCACCTCAGGCCCTGCCTCAGTCACCCCTGCTGCCCTCAGTGAGGAGGTCATTGACCTCCTGAGGACGATCATTGTTGGGCAGTCTACCCTTTTGAATGCCATCCAGGGTGTCGAAAGGGAGGTGCACCAGAGTAATGCATACCTGGAGGGCATTCATTCTGGTCAGGCTGCCCATCAGCAGCCATTGTCCCTGTCTCTAGCCTCCCCCCTCCAACTTCCTCCACCCAGACCCTATCACCTGTACCTCTGCCTATCCCAGACACACCATCAGACCAGCCTGCACACACCTCAACACCCAAGGGAAGCTCATCCAGACATAAGCACCACACATCACACAAGCATTCACACAAGCAAACATCCACATGCAGACATACCAACACCCACTGCCTCCACTGTGTCCCCCTCCTCCTCGTCTACCTCCTCCCTCCCTGTGATGTCTCCACTCACACTTGCATGCAAAACATCTTCAGCCACTACGTCCATCACCACCACACCCACCAGAACACCCCGCACACGTGCAGTCACCACCCCCACTACCATTTACACGTCCCCTGTGTCCTCTCCCAGTGTGTCTGTCACCCCCTCTTCCAAGCTACACAAACGCAGGCAGCCACCCACCCAACAGCCATCCACCTCACAACAGCATCCAGCCCAAGCACCTGCGCCCAAAGACACCACACTGAGAACTCCTACAACCACATCCTCTTCCTCCACTCCCATACCCACTACACCTACCCGTCCCTCTCTTTCTAAATTGCTTTTTCTTTCTAAACTTGACCTCTTTCCAACAACTCCCCCACCCCGTCCATCTCATAGGACTCCAGTCAGCACCTCAGCCACCACAAAAGCGGGACCTGTAAAGACTGTTTGCCATGGACTGTGGAGTCCACCACCCTCAAGGGCAGCCAGTTCAGTTAGGAGCCAAGGCACGCCCAGCACACCCCCGGTAAAGCATCCGAAGAGTGCCAGTGCCCGGCGTGAGAGGCCAAAAACACCAGGGACCAAAATTCCTACCATAGCTCCCGCAGGAAGTGGGGTGCCACTTGGCACACCGCCAAAGGTGGGGAAGGGCCACAGGCGAACAGGGAAGGGTGGGAAGGGCAGCACGCCCGACAAGTCTGCCAGCAGGCCAGCTGGCCAGGAGGGCCCCGCCAGCCCCATCCCAGGTGTGCAGGAGGACACCCCCAGGCCCGGTACTGCAGCCCAGGAGGGCCCCGCAAGCCACATCCCAGGTGGGCAGGAGGACACCCACAGGCCCGGTACTGCAGCCCAGGAGGGCCCTGCAAGCCACCCGACAGATGGGCAGGAAGGCCCCGCCAGCCACAGGTCAGGTGGCAAATGACCTCCATGCCATGGCCGGATCTGCTGACCTGGACACTCATCTCAAGCACGGCTGAACAGGGCACGCCGTCTCAAGCATCGCTGAACTGGGCACCGCCGTCTCAAGCACCGCTGAACTGGGCCCTTCATGTCAAGCACCGCTGCACTGGGACCTTCATCTCAAGCACCGCTGAACAGGGCACCGCCGTCTCAAGCACCGCTGAACTGGGCACCGCCGTCTCAAGCACCGCTGCACTGGGCCCTTCATCTCAAGCACCGCTGCACTGGGCCCTTCATCTCAAGCACCGCTGAACTGGGCTCCGCCGTCTCAAGCACCGCTGAACTGGGCCCTTCATCTCAAGCACCGCTGCACTGGGCCCTTCATCTCAAGCACCGCTGAACTGGGCCCTTCATCTCAAGCACCGCTGCACTGGGCCCTTCATCTCAAGCACCGCTGAACAGGGCACCGCCATCTCAAGCACCGCTGAACAGGGCACCGCCGTCTCAAGCACCGCTGAACTGGGCCCTTCATCTCAAGTACCGCTGCACTGGGCCCTTCATCTCAAGCACCGCTGAACTGGGCCCTTCATCTCAAGCACCGCTGCACTGGGCACCGCCGTCTCAAGCACCGCTGAACAGGGCACCGCCATCTCAAGCACCGCTGAAAAGGGCATCGCCGTCTCAAACACCGCTGAACAGGGCACCGCCGTCTCAAGCACCGCTGAACTGGGCCCTTCATCTCAAGCACCGCTGCACTGGGCCCTTCATCTCAAGCACCGCTGAACTAGGCCCTTCATCTCAAGAACCGCTGAAGTGTGCCCTTCATCTCAAGCACCGCTGCACTGGGCCCTTCATCTCAAGCACCGCTGCACTGGGCACCGCCGTCTCAAGCACCGCTGAACAGGGCACCGCCGTCTCAAGCACCGCTGGCCCATTGGCAGAAGGGGCAGGCCCGCATCTGTGTCGGGCAGGGCTGCACGAAGCACTCTGGGCACCAAGCCCCCTCCATAACCAGTGGAGACTGTTATCCACTTGAGAGACTGTGGCTTTGCACTCCCCAGGATGGCACAGTGGGCAAACCACCCACTGTAGAGACTTGAGAGACTGGCTTTGCACTCCCCAGGATGGCACAGTGGGCAACCCACCCACTGTAGAGACTTGAGAGACTGTGGCTTTGCACTCCACAGGATGGCACAGTGGGCAAACCACTCACTGTAGAGACTTGAGAGACTGTGGCTTTGCACTCCCCAGAATGGCACAGTGGGCAACCCACCCACTGTAGAGACTTGAGAGACTGTGGCTTTGCATTCTCCAGGATGGCACAGTGGGCATACCACCCACTGTAGAGACTTGAGAGACTGTGGCTTTGCACTCCCCAGGATGGCACAGTGGCCATGGAGGCCCCTCGTGGATCTGACGTCGTGGACTCATCTGGCTGAGGTGCCCCCCCTTCCCTTCCCCCTGAGGTGCCTGTAGTTTTGCTATCTGATGCCCCTGCAGTGTTCTCTATGTTGGAGTCAGGTATCCTGTGTGGGCTTTGCCCATGTGATTTGGGCCCAGTGGTCCACGGACAATGCCTGCTAAAATTTTCGGACTTTAATATTTATGTATATAATAGTTTTAGATGTGTGATATATTTATAAGCCAGTGATACAATATATTTGACTGTTTATAATCATTTCCTTTTGTCTTTGCATTCTTCCGGGGGGTTTGGGGGGGTAACTGTGATGTATTGCTATGCATTGATGTGTGTTTTGTAGTGGGTGAGGGTGGGAGTGGGTGTGTGGCGTATGTGTGTCCCCGTAATTTTTTGCCTCCCGTGTGTCGTAGGTGCAGTACTCACCGTTGTCTTCTGCGCCGGCGTTCGTGCTCCTGGTAGAGGAGCAGGAAGACAATAGCTGGGAGGATGTGGAGTTCGGGTTCCATGCTGTCCAGATTCCTCATGGTGTATATGGAGGTGAGCGTTTTTCGTTCGAAATGGCTGCTTCTGCCGTGTTTTTATTGGCGGGGCTACCGCCTCGGAAAAGGTGGCGGATTGGTGGGTTGTGATAGGGTGGGCGGTACATTGTCTCCCGCCTGTCTGTTGGCGGTGACCGCCGCGCTCTTTGTTTGTCCCGCCGTGGCGGGCGGAGTGTTGAAGTGGCGGTCTCAGTTGGCGGTTTCCGCCAGGGTCGGAATTCCATTTTTTTTACCGCCAGCCTGTTGGCGGGTTAGCCGCCGCTTTAACACCGACCGCCAGGGTTGGAATGACCCCCAAAGTGTCTAAAGATAAAAAGAAGGAATAGCTCAAAATGAAATGTGTCCAGAGGGAGGACAATGTTTTGGTTTCAAGAGAAGAAAGGGTGTTTTTACCAAATAGTCTACTGACTCAAATGGCTAGATATTATCATGGTCAAGCATATGTATCTGTATTTTTGAACAGTTTTGGTTCAATCCAAAGTTTAGACAGGTTGCCGAAGCAATTTGCTATAGATGTGTGATCTGCCAGCAGATGAATGTGGGGAAAAGATCTGTAGTCAATATGGGCCACATTGGTACAGCTAGTGGTCCATTTAGCAGAATGAAGATGTATTTTATTGAGATGCTTGTGTGCAGAGGATTGTGGTATGTGTTGGTGAATGTGTGCATTTTAGCCATTGGATTAAAGCATACCCCACACAAAGAAATAACCTCACAGTAGCAAAGTTACTGCTTGGGGAGCTGACACCACGTTAAAACCTGAGCAGAAAATGCACTGTAGTTACCGCACTGAATCCTCAGTCCTTGTGGAACAGATGAATGGTTCCTTGAAGTAAAGAATGGCAAAAATGTGTGTGTCAACAAATCTGAAAAGGGTTGACACGCTACCGCTAGTTCTAATGTCAATGAGAAGTATATCTAACAAGAAAACAGGAAAGTCACTACACAAGATCCTCATGGGCAGAGCAATGGTGTTGCCAGCGGTCCCTGCAAATGTTCTTGTGAATATTACAGATGATGTGGTATTGGACTACTGAAAAGGCCTGGCTGATGTGGTTCACTCTTTCTCTCATCAGGTGGAATCTACAACACTGCAACCGTCTCAAGACCAAGAACACAACCTTAAACCAGGTGATTGGGTTGTGATCAGAAAACACATGAGGAAGTTGTGCTTGGAGCCTTGGTTTAAAGGCCCCTACCAGATAGTGCTGATCACAACTGCAGCTGTAAAGTGTGCTGGACTTCCAAACTGGATCCATGCCAGCCACACTCAGAGAGTACCAACTTCTTTGGATGAGGAAGAAGGGTTGTTGTGAGTACCAACAATGTCTAAACATGCTCCAGGCTTGGAGAGAAGTGGAAGCAAACTGGAGACTGTATCTGAGCCAACCACATCCATCAAAACCACTCCTGTAAGAGAGAAAGTAGAAGGAATACAGGAGAGTGACAATGAACCCACCACAACCGAGGTAGCAGGAGAGTCTGATCAGAGGAGGGTTCTCCCAGAAGTAGATGGTTTTGAAAGACAAACAGAAGAAATGACTGACCCCAGCGGGGAAGGAGTTGAGGCAGGTCAAAGCCATTACGATTTGACTCCGGAAGAACCAGTTGTGGGTACGTCAAAAGAAGATATCACAGAGCAAGTAGAAGCTACATGTCAGATACTGAAAAGAGCATTAACGAAAGGGCATTTGAAAGGTTACAAGTTGCCAGAATCACAGCGAAAGGCAAAGAAAACAATCACAGTGACAATTAAAGAAGAAGTTGACACCACAAGAAAAGAGGATCTAAGTGAAGGAGAATTATTTGGAAATCAAAAACTGAAAAGAAAAGGTCTCAAACAGAAGGTATGCAGGTCATGAATGGGTATATATATCTACCAGTGAATGGCAGAAATATTTTTTGTCTTTTTGGTTTGATTGAGACATTCCAGGTCAAAATTTTTGCACTTAAGGGAAATCAAATGAACTGAAGTGTTAAAAATCTATATCTTTGAGAAAAGACAAAAAGAGACTATTGAAATATACCGAAAGAGATTTTGATACCCAAATTTGACAAGCTGCTCAACCCGATTTTGATAAAACTACTGATTTTTTACAAGGATCCTGGAAGAAAGGACTGAATGCTGTAAATAATTGATAAAGACAAAATACATATATTGTTTTGAAGATTCTTGATTTCTGATGTAGAGCTAGTCATTTTAATTCTTCTCCTTTCTGATTCTTTACTGATCATGGGTAGCCACAGCCAGCAAGGTGGGAAGGGTATATGCTGTAAATATATTGGTATTGGTTTGGCAATTGTATGTTTGATAGTGTGCCTGGTATTGATTGTAGGTGTGACTGTTCTTGACAAAAATGAGGCCAACCATACTTTAGATGTAGAGACAACTGTACTATCAAACATAGATAAGTTTATGTTAGATGAGAAATATTTGTACTTAGATGGCACACAGGGAGAACTTTCTTCTAATGTTTTCTATCGCTTATTGTCTGAGTACGTTGACACAATGGATGCGAGAGAATGTTATATTTGCACACGTATTCCTGCCTCAGTGGAGGAAGGGGTTACCTATCATAGCTTACCTCTAGCATATGCATAAGATGCAGTCTGTTACTAATAAGATTCTATAATATGGAGTATATCCGATATTTCTATTCCAACTATGATGTTGAATTTTCATTTGTCCCAGTAATAGTATCTAAGTAGAGTAGCTAAGAAAATAACATAGAAATAGTAAGAGGATTCTTTGAACCTACGTTAACAATTAGAATGGTTTATGCACATAGGAACAATCTCACATGCTTACTTACACCTGTTGAAAAGAAGTTCTTAGATCACATAGAGCATAGAAGAAGGACATTAAAGGAGAAGATAGAAAAAGGTTAGTAATAAGGACACCAGGAAATGATCATGCATTTACTGACACAACAAAGAAATTGAAATTAGCTTTAGATGCAAAACATGTAGGAAAGCTTTGCATATATAGGCCTGAATCCTGAGTTGACAGGGTATTTGTGGGAGCAAGTGAATGCATGAATGTGTTTTTGTTTCAGTGTAAATGGACGTTTATGTTGAAAGGTCAGGATCCGGCAGTTCATAGAGTTTATTACATTTGTGGAAAAAATGCATATTACCGTCTTCCTACAGGATGGTATGGCACATGTTACCAACTTAAAGACTTAAACCAAGTACCTGAAATGACTTAATTACATCATAAAAGACAAAAGCGAGAATCAGTTTCCAGCGTTGTTGGAGATATATTTGGAGAAATGATTCCTTCATTGGGAGTGGCTTTGAATGCCATAAAGATATTAAAATTGCCAACTATAGTAGACAATATGCTGACAGACAATTCAGGAGCCATTATCCTAATGGATACAGAGCTATGACTGTTTATAACCCTCTTGCGTTAGACATCCTTTCAAAAAAAGATGGCAGAGTTTGTAAATTGCTAAGTCCGGAACATTGTTGTTCATATATACCAGAAAATAGTAAAGAAATTAGAGGTCTTATTAACAATCTAACCAAAGATAAAGCTGATTTAAAAGAACTAACTGAACCTACTTTATGGGGAAATGTTGACAAAAGAAATTACTTTGGTGGGAAATTGGCTTGGCAACCTTGGAAAAGGGATATTAATGAAGATAATACAAGTGAGTCTGATTATTGTGATTTGCTTAATTGGAGTATGGGGAATATGTAAATTGTACAGTGTAATAACAATAAAAAGATTGAAAAGGGATCAGGGGAGAGAAGAAATTAGAATGGAAAAATTGTTTAGGGAAACTTCAAAGGGAAAAAGAATAAATAAAAACATGAAAGAGACAACATTTTAAAAAGACAATTGTATAACAAAATAAATAAATTTATTTGGGGAATGTAAGTGTGATGACATATTTAGTCATCAGAGGAGGGATTGTGAGCACTGAAACTTTTACTAATAAATATTTCATGTATTTGTAATTTGTATTTGCATAGAAAATGAATTTACCTAGAAAATAATGTGCAACTCGAAAAATGTGCATACTTGAATGGCCGCCACATACTATGTAAATGTTTACTGAACAGCTTATTAATGTTTATCCAGACCTTATAAATATGAAAAAACGCAGTGATGGGTCATACTTATGATTAAATACTATGTATTTGCTTAAGTTAACTTTAGGCCTCAAAGCTACCGAGGTCTGAGCCTTAGTATTGCACTTCCGTTCATTAGAAAAGTGCAATGTCAGAATAAAATATGATCTCATGCTTGCTGAATAAAGATGTATTGTTCTAACTGAAGATTGGCCAGAATCACAGTAGTAGCAAAAATAGTTTAACTGTCTTCAGTAGAAACTGTGTGTTAGTTAATATGAGTAGAAACCAGAATGTACTGAACTTGTTACAAATGTTAACACAAAGCATATGAGAAAGCGATGTTCCCAGGAACAATGGATGTACTGACGGAAGGATAAAAAAGTTGCTTCTTGATTAATCAAACGATTTGCGTAAGAAGAGAAAGTGCATCAATGTGTGAAATACTGTTTAGTTATATCTTAGATTTGAAATATAAATTTTATTGGACTAATTGCTATCACCTGATTTCTCGACCAATGACAACGTGGGACAATTTTAACTTAACTGCACTTGATACTTAATACTTGTGCTCCATGCGAATCGCTGGTGTTTACTTTTGTACTTGATGCTTAGAGCTCACAGCGCCTTTGCTGCCTGCCGTAGATTACTTCTTTCTAATGGTTCGGAGAGTCCCTGATTCTGGACCATTTCCCTTGCCATGCCTCGATGCTGATGCTGCTTGAACTGATGTCCGTTTGACGAAGACTGTTCAATACTTGATGATTCATAAGGACAGGTATATCAACTACACGTTTTTATCATTGATTTGTCTTTTGTTTCTAGGTACCAACTGCTGCCTTTTGATATGGGCATAGTTAGATGTTTTCCAAATTTGTGTTCACTAAATTCTTTTGCATGTAGTCCAAACATGCTGATGCTAACCTGAGGTTAGTAAGTTTATTCCTTTATTCAACTAATTGCTATTTGATGTTACTCAGTTGCTGAAATTCAAATGTATGTTATTACCATTGCTTTAGCCATAGTACTTTGACTTTACAAGCATCAGTTTTCAACTCATTAGCTAAATTGAGATGCTTCAGGAGATTCGGTCAACCAGTGTTATTCTTATACTTATGTCATATGGTTTTGAGACTTACGTGATACTAGCATTGTTAATTTAGGGAAATACATTTTCTAACTGATACCAAAGGCGTGGTTATTCATGGTCTAATGGGTCATGGTGTGTGAGAAGTACTGTCTTTAAAGAATTTCCTGTTAGTTGTTTGACGGAATTTATAATGTGGACCACTTAAGGGTGTGAACATCTTAAATGAGTCAAAAGGTCCATTGGCCTAATAACGTGTCCCTTTATCAATTAACATTAGAAGGGCCACTAAGGTAAGACATGCTCGCAGTATCAAAATGATTTGTTCAGATGCTCCAGCATTACCAAGGATTAGTGCAACAGTGTGGCTTATGTCCCTAAAATAATGCACAGTTTGATGCATATTGCCTTTAGAATGCTATGAAATACAGTGGTTTCCACTCTCTAGGAGTCAGTATCATATGGCAATGAGGTGGATCAGTGTACTTGTGATGTACCTATTGACTGTGACTATGGTTACTTATTGGTACTCCTGGGATGCAGTTAGTTTTATATTTTAGCATTGTTCGCTTAATTATGATACGCTATTGCATAATAGGTTAGAAACCTTGTAATACAGTGGGTGAAGTTAGCTTGGGGGCTTAACGTATATCACTGTGTGGTAGGTTGACATCTGATTTTGAGGAGGAAGTAACGGAAAATGTGTCTAGAAGAATCAGATTCTCTTTCTGATTCTCACTAATTTGATGGCGGAAAATCTGTCAGTAGCAATATACATTGATGAATTCTCCAATAGCAGTAATCTCACTTAAGGGGGATTCTCCTATGGTAGATTTATCCACACTCGGATAAACCGCCTCTGCTATGGGAGAACATTTTAAATATGCAAGGATTTCTACAGCTTGTAGTATTTTGTTAATGCGTTTTAGTCTGATGACATAGACATTATTTAATAACAGAATTTCATTTCAATTTGAGTTGTTACAGGTGTAGCATCTAGATAGTATGCAGACTAGAATCCTTGTGGCTCTGGTCATACTCTGAACAACAAGTACGTAATGGATGGCGAGGTGTTAAGGTGTAGTTATCAGAATGTATGATGTAATGCACAGTACGTTAGTGTATGCTAAGGAATAAAATAATGTTTGATCGCAGGTCTCGTGTGGTGTAACTTGTTGCAGGTAACAGGACTGAGGAAGATGCAAGAACTGGTGACAAGTAGGGGTTACATGCCCAAGAAGACAGGCCTGCACTCTCACAGAGTTTGCAACGATACAGCAAACTGTTTGTGCATGCAATGTGTGCCCAGAATCAGTAAAGGGTGATCTATGACTTACAAACTTGGAGTCAAAGCCCTGCTCCAGCCGATACACAGATGCTGAAGAGATAGTAGGTCCTGCAATGGAACTCATTCAAAATGCCCATCAAAACTGCTGAAGAGGTGGTTGACATAGACGCTGTGCTGTGCATAAAATGTAGAGCGATTATTCAGACAAAGCAAGAAACAACAATCATATCAGCAAGGTACAAAGAGCAAAACTCACTCACCATCAATGGCAATTGAAGCATATGGTAGCTCATACTCTAACTCTGACCTCTGTTTGCAGAAGTTGTCGCTGACATCCTGCGCAACGAAAGCTGTCTGAACAGCATGTGCTCTCAATGGTGGCAGAAGGGAGCATGAAATATAATGTGTCCATATTCCTGGAGCCACCACTGCCTTTCAAAACTTCTAAGAAGAAAAACATTGTTGCCAGGTGGGCTGCATGGATTGAACAATTTGATTACTCCATAGATGGAGGAAGAAGATGACAAGAAGATCATCAAATATTTGAAAAACCTTGCAGGTGACAGAGTGAAAGAAGTGCTACAGGAAATCTCACAAACAGATGCAAAATCTTACGAAAAAGAAAAAAAAAAGTCAAGTTCAATCCAATGCTGTACGTTGACTATGAAATGTATATCTTCAACGAAGCGTGACAACAGGTTGGTGAAACATTGGATGAGTTTGTTGAAAGACTTGATACACTCTTTAAACATTACAAATTCTGTCACTTCACAGATGAAGAAGCCATGTTCCTCAGAATCATTGATTCCCTGCCTTTCATATCCATTTAGAAGGTGCATGGTAAGAGAAACACACAGTCTAGGGAAAATACAGATGACTGGAGAGCAGAAAAATTAGCAGATTGACAAGCTGCTGACATGGAAGCAGGGACGGCACACCACTGTGAAAAGCAAGCAAAAGCATAAACAAGACACATGCAAGTCAACATCTTCAAAGAAAACAAAACTGCTTCCATTATGGATTTCGATTTCCCCATGAAGGTAAATGTCCCACCATAGGGCAGGTTTGCAAAGATTGTGGAAGGGAGAACCACTTCATAACTGTGTAATGAGACAATGAAAACTCAAGTGCATCATAACGCCATTAGAAAATGGCTCTAAGAACATTCCAAAAGCAGTAACGCTCCTAAACCTGAAAAGAAGCATCAGCTACAAGTAGAAACCAGGTGAAATCAGTTATCATCGAGCTCATCTTGCAAAGGTTCTTTGACGTCACTATCAAGTACCAGCAAAGAAGATGAATGTGTACTGATGATATCCACAAAAACTCAGCGGCCATGTAGGCCTAGCTACCTGTAAAGAGGATCATATTTCCAAGAAAGTTTATCAAACAAAGCAAAAGACATCATTTGGACACTGTCCAAAAATTGAGTTGAAAGTAAACGATTATCTAATAACCTGCATCATGGACAGTGGTGCGTCAATTAACATCACACCATTAGAAAAACTTTTAACAGCCTATCCCCTGTGCCACGTCTCACTCCATCAGGCACTAAGATATATACTTGAGCTGCTTCTGAGCCATTGCAAAGCCAAGAGTCATTCTTAGTGACAATGGGACACAAAAAGACATCAGTGTTAGACACCATTCATGTTCTACAAGGGACGTAATTGAGCACCTGTTTATTCAGTTTTGCCAATACTGATGACATGGGACTGATATCCCTCTACTACAACCTCTTTGTTCAATTGGAGATTACAAGCTGATTCCCGTTATTGTTCTGTGGCCTGGAAACACTCAACAAAATAAAAGTACAGCTTCAAATCAACGAAGACATTCACCCTGTTGTTCAGTGACACCACAGAGTTGCTTTCCATCTACAAGAAGTTATAGAAAAAGATTTGGAAGCTTTCTTAAAAGGTTACATCATTGAACCCTCCAAAGGCACATTTTTGTTGATATGGTCAGGGAAACAAAGCCACTGAAAGGGAGACACGGTTTGGTCCACACACAGCATACAGGATCATGCAATTGAATGGAGTCACATTGTTTTCTGACCTCAACCTCAATAATGGGTGCCATCAACTCAAGTTAGAGGAGAACTGCAGGTACATTTCTACCTTTTTAACTCACTTTGGTTTGTCCAGATATAAGAGACTGAGTTTTGGAGTATCTTCAGCTGCTGAAATATTTCAGGATGCCATTCTCTGAGTGATCCAGCCTGTCACATATGGTTTCAGTTACAGTGTTGACATACTGCCTTTTATGCGAACACAAAAATAACATGATAAAGCCCTGACCCAAGTATGTCAGCTACTCACTGATGTAGGTATCCCTCGGAATACAGCAAAGTGTGAGTTTCAGAAGACCAAACTCAAATTTGTGGGCACATATTCTCAGATGGTGGGGTGACGCCAGGACCAGACAAGGTGCAAGCACTATAATTCATTTGCCCCCAACAAAATATCACCATGCTGAGATCGTTTTTATGCATGGCCAGTTTTTGCTCAAGATACATCCTCAATTTTGCTACTTGACAAAGCGAAATGCACCATTCCAGTGGTCTTAAGAATGAGACCAGAGTTTCAAAGACATTAAACGTGTGATTGAGAATGCAATGTAAATGGCCTAGTTTGACCCCAAATTAAATATTAAAATAAGAGTTGATGTGAGCCTGGTAGGGCTATGG
The DNA here is from genome assembly GCF_031143425.1 of Pleurodeles waltl. Taxonomy (NCBI): domain Eukaryota; kingdom Metazoa; phylum Chordata; class Amphibia; order Caudata; family Salamandridae; genus Pleurodeles; species Pleurodeles waltl. The sequence continues at coordinate 336,836,105 of NC_090438.1, read as the reverse complement.
GAAATTCTTGCTCAACACAATGGCCATCCAGATGCACCGAGACACATCTTGGCTTATGCCAGTCAAAGCCTGTCTGATGCAGAACTTCCTTGCAGACGTAGAGGTAGAGTCTGGCTGTGGTGTGGTCCTTCAAACACTTTCATGCATTCCTCTACAGCAAACGCTTCACCATCATCACAAATCATGGGGCGTTGCTTACTTTTTTTGTGAACCCAAAGGCTAAGATGTCCCCTTGCTTGGAGAAGTGGGGGATTAGGCTATAGGAATATGACTATGAGATCAAGCACAAACCGAGGAAGGAACAAAACCCTGAAGATTACTTCTCACAAGTGCAGCTGGTCGTCATAGTTTGAAATCGAAGACAACTGAGGCATATCTCAACGTTATTGTGAATTCCAGCACATCAATGGCTCTGTCAGTGGAACACATCATTGCTGCCACTAATGCAGACAAAAACATAAACATAATCAAAGAACTGATTACCATGGAAACATGAAGGAGAAAGACCTGGCCCCTTGCTGATGATGTTGAATTTCAAATGTTCAAGATTGTATGGGATGAGTTAGCTGTCAGCAAAGAAAGCGTGCTACTACGAGGCTCGGGAACTGTCATACCTGGAATATTTAAACAGTGGGTCATTGAGCTGACCCATGAAGAACACCATGGTGTTGAAGCCACTAAAAGAGCACTGAGAGACTGAGTGTGGTTTCCTCGGCTAGATGAGAGTTGAGAAAGAGCTGAAGGCATGCCACATTTGTAATTGTTTGTCCTCCAAAGTGACACAACACCCAGTAACAATGTCTGATTTTTCTGCCCATGTCTTGAAGAGAGTTGCCTTTGACATTTTTGGGCCTTTAGGGAATGGACACCATCTCATGGTAGTCATAGATGAATATTCACATTTCCCTTTCATAGAAGACCTAGCCTCGACAATCCAAGACAAAGTCATAGAACCACATGATGACATCTTTGCAACATGGGGCATCCCTTAAATTCTCAAATTTGATAATGGCCCGCCCTTTAACAATAAAGAGTTCAGAACTCCTTGTGCGACTCAGCGTCAAACACCAAAAGGGTAAGCCTCTCTGGCCCCAAGCCAATGGCATAGTCAAACAATTCATGGGTGCCCTCAACAGAGTCATTCAACTTCAGCTTTGGCTCATCAGCCTTGGCAAAGCTTAAAGAGGAAGAAGGTTGCTAACTTTTGAAATTCTTGGATGAGGAAGTTGTTATTTGACTCAACTGTTTTGAAAGGCCTTAATGTATATACCTTAGCGTTTTTGCTAAATGAGCCACAATGAATTATTTTGCATGAACTTCCAAAGGTGCAGCTGGTAAAGTGGCACCAGGGCCCAAGTGCCCGACGGGATCACTTTACTACAACCATTCTTGTGCTTATTATGTCAAAAGCTGTCAGAGACCATATTTTCTTCTGCTACTTTAGGGCCTTTGACACCATTGCTACACCAGTGTGCACTTCATTACACCACTACTCTGTAGCAGCTTTGGACTTTTTGCAGTGGGATAAGTTTGGGCAGCTTGTAAGGAAAGTGACTTTTTAACACTGCCTGCTACTGGATATTTCTATCAAATGTGCCTTGGATTTTATTGAACATGTTTTGCACACACATATTTATTTGCAGTGTCACGCACAACTGCAAGATTGTTGAACTTGTACTGTTTGCGACATCACTTTGGGGAGTTTTCTCAAAAGGGTTGGTTAGACATCTTGTTTACAAATGTGACATTGCTTAATGCTCCATTTTTACACTACATATTCCTAGGATAATACTGAACAGATTTTACATGCACTTAAATATACCACTACTTTGGGGAAACTAATCAAGTTGCAAGAGGATTGTGAATTTTGGTGGTTGTTAAGCCTCTTATGTTCATAGCTAATGCATGTACATTTTAAGTGCTAAATTTAGCACATACTTCCATTCTGTGGTCCAGATGTACTAAGACTGCATACAATGTAAGCACTAAAGGAAAATGCTGTGCTGCATTGTATAAAAGAACAGAAATGTGTCATATTTATAAAGATATGGTGCTGTTCATCTCACTCGTTGTGCTGGCTCACGTTGGGCTGCCATGGTGCAAGGGTGCCTGCTTTAAGAACAGGATAGTGTCTCTACAGGAAGAGGCACCTTTCTGAACAAAAATATAATTTAAGGATTATTCCTCTTTGTATTTGTACTGGAGAATGCAGCACACAAACAAAGAGGAGGTAACAAGGAGAAATAAAGATATTTCTCCTCATTAAGTCAGCCTTGTGCAGGCAAATGCATGTCTAAAAGTGTTTATAAATTTGGGTTTGCATCAAAATACATAAGTAGATGCAAGACTCCACCCGTGTACCACCTACCTGATGCAAGGTAAGAGAAGGAAGTGCTAAACGCTGTCTTGCATTACCTTTTAGTTATGAAGGCACATAAATCAGGCTTTGTAAATCACAAAATATATTTTGAATTGGGGCTGTGTGAAAATAAGGGGCACAACCCCAGCACAAATTCTCAGTAAATATTTTCCTAAATTTCACAACTTTTGCATGACAGTGGGCGCAATTTAGGAACAAATTCAAGAAGAGACACTTTCTATTGTAGACCTTAACTTGTGACATTGGTAATTTGGACCAGAGCATGGAAACAGGAGAAAGAATGCAGTGAGAGCGATTTCACTTCCATGAATTGAGCAGAGCACAGAGATGAGAGCTGCAGGTGTACACTACAGTTACTTATAAACTCAGGTCTAGATTCATTAAACTTTTATGCAATACAACTCAGCAAGAGAAGTTGATCCACTGCATTGCTTCAAGGGAGAGAGCAGGAATGCTCCATATCGACTAAGATATGGCACGGCTCTGCTCTCTCCTAGTGATGACACACTTCTTGCTACCTAGCACCAATGCAAGCATCCTTGTGCCACAAAACTATGGTGTCTTTGTTATGGTCTAATAGTTTTGCAAACCGTTACTGGTCTTGGGTTACTTATGTTCACGTTCAAGGAGGACCTAGCTTGGCAGTTCAGGATGGGCTGTTCCCATTGAAGCAGGGTCAAGACTGAGTTACATATGGCTGGATCCAAATTGTGGTGGCATAGTAAGTAAAAAACCAATGGAATGCAGCCCTGAATCATTACCATTGGCTTGGATTAATTCAAGTATTCCATCTATCACTTTTTGTATACTTCAGTGTGATGCCCTAAGTGGGTGGGTATGGTCTGACATTGGTCATGTGCATACTGTGCCACTGGAACAAAGCGACACCGACTGAGGAACCTTGGTAAGGGCATAACTGGTTATGGGTTGCTAGTTTTCCAGTGCAGGGAGGACCTGGCTTGGTATTTTGGGTTGGACTGTTCCTACTAGAGTAGGGTCAAAACTGATTTGGAAATGGCTGGGTCAAAACTGAGGTGACATGGTGTGCTAAATAACAATGGACTGATGTGGCAATAGTAACTACTGGTGGGAGAGTTAATTCAAGCATTCCATCCATCACATTTTGTCTACTTGAGTGTGATACCCTAAGTGAGATAGGTTTGCCCGCACATGGGTCCCATGCACACTGTCACTGGAGCCAAGCTATACCCAACTGATGATACCTAAAATGGGTGACATTGGTCTTGGGTTGCATGTGTTCTGGTTCAGAGAGGACCTAACCTGGGATGGCCATTTGGGCTTGACTGTTCCTATTGGAGCAAGGTCAAGACTAATTTGCATAGGGATGGGCCGAAACTGAGGTGGCATGGTATACAAATTAACGATGGAGTAGGTTGCGTCCCTGAGTAATTGACTGAGATAAATTCAAGCATTCTGTCCATCTTATGCTTTTATGTATGACAGCACATGTAAACCACTAACAGCAGTAAAGAAATTCCCTCTCCAAATGCATATATAGTGCAGGAACAGCACAAACAGTAGATGTGTAATTGAACTTGCATAGAAAGATTCAGTAGCACAAACAGAAGTGATACATGATAGGTAATAGCATGCAAATAATGCAGAAACAGCAATGAAAGCGTCCCTCATAGAAACATAGGAAGTATAGCATGGGCAGAAGCAGACATGCTTGACTCACAAACAAGTTTACGCAAACACATATTTAGTACACTATTAAATGCAACTGTGCAACTCTGCCTCTATTTCTCTGCTTCATCATTGTGTCCTGGTGAGGTTTGGTGATAATCAAGATAAGGTCACTGTGCAGGAAAATGAATGAACAGTGGTTTTTAGATCAGACAGCCATAAGATGGTCTTCCCCCTTACTTTTTGCCAACCTCCTCTACCTAGCTGACCTTGTTTTACTGGCTTTGAGACTCTGTGAACGTTACCAATGATAACCAGTGCTAAAGTGCTCGTGCTCTCTCCCCTAAACATGGTAGTATTGGCTTCTCCCCAATTGGCATATGAAATGTGCGCATAAGTCCCTAGTGCAGAGTGCTACATGTGCCTTGGGCATGTAAATGAAATACTACTTGTGGGCCCGCAGCTCTAACTATGCCACCCACTTAAGTCACCCACTAACCCTGACTCAGGGATGCCATTGCATTGAGTTTACACTATCATGTCAACCTGGCACAATAACCCTGTTGCCAGGCCTAAGCCTTTCCTTTTTATATCTATAAGGCACCCCTAGGGTAGGCCCCTCGATGTCCCAGACGGTAAGGTCGAATGTGTTTAAAAGGCAAGACATGTACTTTTAAGTGTATAGGTGCTGGCAAAAATTCCCAAAGTCGATTTTCACTAAAGAAAGACTATCTCTCCCATAGGATAACATTGGTATTATCTTATTACATCTTATAAGTGTAATTCACAATCTGGAAGAGATACTTTTTTTGAGTTTGGTATCTTTTAGATCACCATTTTAAATCATAACTGATGATGAAGTCAGATTTTAAATTGCAATTCTGAAAATGCCACTTTTAGAAAGTTGGCATTGCCTTACTTTAGCCATTTGGTGACTGTGTCTAAACATATATCTGTGGTGGGATGACAGCTGGGCTTTGTGTATTCCTCCTAGATAGCCACTCACAATGAGAGCTTAGGTTTGACCTGATGGGTCATCCACATCCTGATGGATCATCCTAGACAGAATGGGAAGTAGGAGCTGGGCACAGCCTCACACTTACACCTGAAAAGGCTGTGTCCTGTCCCACGCAAAGGGCTGCATTCTTGTAGTGAGTCTGGAGCCAAGGCAAAAAGGGCAGGATCTCTGTGCACTTCAAAGGCATGTCTTTGAAGTCTTTCCCACTACAAGGGCCACACTGGATATAAGTACTGGACCACTGACACCGACTCATTACACTTCTGTGAATACTCTGCCAGGAAGAACTACTGTGCTGCAACAATGACTGTGCTCTGATGCATTCCTGCTTCACTGTGTTTATTAGCTGCCCTCTTGCCTGAGAGTGGGAAGGACTGGACTTGCATCTCTCCAACCTAGGGGCCTGCTTACTGGTCTCCTGACTGATGTCTCAGGTAAAGAAAAGACTTTCAACCCCCCTACATCTACACCTAGATTCTGCTATCTGTGTGTCTACACTGCCAATGGTGCCATCCCAGTCCTGAACCCTTGGAAGTGGGCTTATGGTATTTGCTGCAGCTGTATCAAAACATCGCTGCCGCTTCATAGATCAGAACAAGTGCATTGCCCCTGCTGCAAAAATCAGAACCGGTGCATCAGACTCCTTGAGTGCATCACCTCTACAGACGTGGATTGATCTTGGAGCATCACCTTTGCAACTACCACATCTCATGCAGCTGTTGTGTGGGGAAAATGAATGCACCTTCACTACTGTGTGGGTGTCAGGGAGACCAGATCCTCGGGGTCTGCGCACGTTCCCAACATGTCCACCACAAGACAGCTCCAAAACTCTGATAGAAGTATCACAGAGCCTAAGAGAGTCCAAGTGGGGAAAAGGGGATTAGGAAGGGAACAGCTGGGAAGGAGACCTGTAGGAGGCAAAGGTTAAAAAACACAATATCAAGATATAATCACATTGAGGTTCATAAAAACTCTCTGTTATAATCTATGGTTTAATGATATTCAGAACATGAAATAACACTCTGTTGAATCTAGGGTTCAATGATATTCAGAACATGAAATAACACTCTGTTGAATCTAGAGTTCAATGATACTCGGAACATGAAATAACACTCTGTTGAATCTAGAGTTCAATGATACTCGGAACATGAAGTAACACTTAGACTGAAGAAACATGAATGGCCTAGAACTAGACTCTAACTAGGCCTCAAGAAATCTAGGTACCTGGAAAGGAATCAAGAATGGTTAATACAATGTTTCATATGGACTTTTCATGAGTTGTTATATACTGTCTAGGAATATAAGAACCTTCTAGAATAATGTTTCAGAACAAACATTGCCTCATTACATGAGGACAAAAGGTAATCTAAACATTCCCTGGAAAACAATTGTACCAAGGACTTACCATGCACATAAAATGTAACATCTTGAATTTAACACCTTTGCAGAAAATTCAAGGTCCCTGGATAATTGTGTGCACTTCAGGAAACACTACACATCAAAGTTTTGATGGCCATGAAATGATCGCGCACACTGTACGCGATCTGAACACCTGGGTTTAAATGCAGGAAACGAACTGCGCACACTGCCAATTCCAACAAGTATATGCAAATGCCATGAAATTATTGCGCACTCTGTAAGCGATCTGAACATCAAGGTTTAAATGCGGGAAATGAATTGCGCACACTGCCGATTCCAACAAGTATATGCAAATGCCATGAAATGATTGCACTCTCTGTAAGCGATCTGAGCATCAAGGTTGAAATGCGCGAATGAATCGCGCATCTTGCCGATTCGAATGTCACCATGTAAATGCCAAGAAATGGTCGCGCACAATGAATATCAAGAGTTAAATGCAAGGAATGAATTGCGCGTCTTGACTATTCGAATGCCACCATGCAAATGGCAAGAAATGGTCGCGCACAATGAATATCAAGAGTTAAATGCAAGGAATGAATCCTGAGTCTTGCCGATTCGAACGCCACCATGTAAATGCCAAGAAATGGCCACGCACAATGAATATCAAGAGTTAAATGCAAGGAATCAATTGCACGTCTTGCCGATTCGAATGCCGCCATGCATATGCCAAGAAATGGTCGCGCACAATGAATATCAAGAGTTAAATGCAAGGAATGAATCGCAGGTCTTTCCGATTCGAAAGCAACATGCAAATGCCAGAAACCACAAGCACATTCACACGCACAAGGAAAAATATTTCAACATGAAAACTATGCCCAAAAACTCGAATGCCTTCGAAAACGGGATTGGGGGCCCAGCCTGACCTCCGTCTTACCGCCCTGATCAAGGATCACCAATACAATGGAGGGCAAAGGCCTGGAAGGTCAAGAGAGGCCTCCGGAACAGGAGCTCAGGAAGTTGCTGCTGCTCTGCACCAGGACCTCTGAATAATGAGCATATGGAGCTGGGCTGGCTCCTTTATATAGAGTCTGGCCCAGCCCACAAACCACACCCAGTCATGCTGCAGTGAAAGCTTCCAGAAGGACCACACCCTGATACACTCTGTAAGTCTGCAGCAATACCTTGCAAATGAACATTATTTGCAAACATCATTAATAGTGGTTTCAAGGTAAAAACTCTGCAATGCAAAAAGTTAACACAAACTGCATATAAACACAATGCATGAATTATGCTCTTGCATAAAGACTGGGTTTTTGCATTTTAGTCACCCGTAGAGTGCACACTGCCCTGATGTTGACAGTGGTATCAACGCATCGCCCCCACTGTGGGGTCGAAACTGACAGATCGCTTTACCCTGCTCCCCACATCTTTGATGTTGATGCAACCAGGGTTAAGGTACTTTTGTTCAGCTGGCCCAGTGGAGCCCCTGTAGCCAGCCTGTGCTCCATCCTGGTTGACCTGAACTCTTGCTTTATCCTGGTCCAGGACAACCGGATATCCCATTTGGCACTTCTTTTTCTAAGCGCAAACTTACAGTTTATTTTTTTTAATGTGATATCTCAAGCTCTACTTATTACATTTTTGTAGTTTTGGCCTTGTTTTTTTTATTAAATTAAGTTCTAATTTTCTAGCCAAGTGTGGAATCTTGTTGTGTGGTGTTTTCACTATTTTACTGTTGCACAAATACTTTACACATTGCCTGTTAAGTCAAGCCTGACTGCTCTGTGTCAAGCTACACGAGGGTGAGCACAGGTTGATTTAGAGTGTGTTTGTGACTTACCCTGAGTAGGATTATGGCTCCTGTTTGATCAGGGTGCATACGTTTGTCAACCAAAAACCCAATTTCTAACAGTGATCAGTGTAGGAAAGGGCTTAGATCTGCTAAAGAGAACAAGACTCATATACACATTACAGGGACAGTGGTGCCAGCAGCAGGTTGTGGTCGTTTCACGCAGAACACTGATAGAGGGCAGCTCCATACTGAGAGTGTATTGGGTAGAAAGGAGGGATATGAGCAGGTAACAATACCAACATTTGAAGAAAATGAGCATCCATTCTGGGAGGTGGCAGGGGGAGTAAACTAAAAGGAATACTTGGAACGGTGGATGAGCACAGTGACCTGATGTTTCCCTGCGCATGTCCATATAAAAACCCCTTTTCCCTAAGTTACTTCGTTAACCTGGTCTGCATTTACATTTTCCATTTTGAAACCCTTTCAATATATAAACACTTGATTAATAAAGTAACTTCCATGATGATTTAGAAAATAAACTTTTTTTTCCTAAAATGTAATCAGCTGAAAATAATGCTGTTTAGACGATCAAGGTACCCAACTGGAATAAAACTAAACTTCTTGAAAGATTAGTATGATTAGTGAAATATCCATGCTGCGCTTAGTAATAATATTAAAGAAACACTATTTGATTGTCAGCAAATTGTCACCATTTGAGTGCTAGCACTTTAAGACTGTGCCAGGATGCAGACATTTGAGCTGGCAAAAAAATGAATGTTGGCTTGAAAGGTACTGTTTCAAATGGAAATCTCTCTAGCCACATTTAGAAGTTCCATGGCTATTGTTCTCTTTAATCAGCTCCAGTTACAGGAAATACGTTATGAATGATTCTTGCCTGTACCAGAGGGGAGCTGGAGGCTCCCTTAACAGCATCATTGCCCACTGCACTCTCCTCACACTATCTGAAGCAGTGCTGTGTCAAAAAGAGCGGCCTGCCACAGCACCATGACAGGGGAGGAAAGGGGCAAGCAAGGGCCCGGCAGTGCTTGCCGGGTGTTTGTTGTCGAGTGAGTACCACAACAGACCAACATCACAGAGGAGGGAAGAAGGACGATGAGGGTCCATCAGTGCTTACCGGGAATTCTATGTGGAACAGAACGGCCCGGCAGAGCAACACGACAGGGGAGCAGCAATGGACCGGCAGTGATCACCAGATGTTCTAAGTGGTACAGAGTGGCACAACAGAACAACATCAACATAGTGACGCAATCACCTCTAAACCTTCTTTACATCGCATTGATGTTTTACCAGATGTGGTTGCAAGAAATGAAGTCAGCACGCAAAAATGGGCATGTCTATGCAACAACTCCGGGCCCTAGGTCATTCTTTAAAATGCAACTTTGCACCCACTGTTCCATCTGGCAAAGGAATGATGACAGATAGATGTAACTTTTAGTGGTGTGAGGTCAGATTTGCATAATAGACAGTAAGCTACTCATAATTACAACCTGGGGAGACATGGTGTTACAAATCTTTTGTGGTTGCCCTCATTTAGTGACTGCGTGTGATACATTTTTTGATAAGTTGAAAGGTGCTTACTATTCAAGAATACAACAACACAGAATTTCAAAAACAAATTTAGAAAAACAGAGAACTATCGACTAAGCAAAATATAACAAGACAATTTTAAAGCGGAAAAGGGGAACTTGGATTTTTGTCAGGCTGCACCACCAGCACCAATGGCAACAATCACTTCTGCTACATGTGTTGGCAAACAGCCTAACAGTGTGCATGCTCCTAATTGTAATCACTAAATTAGAAATCTATACAAAACATAGGGGGTCATTATGACCCCGGTGGTGAATGGAAATGTGGTGGTAGTACCGTCAACAGGCTAGCAGTACATACTGCCACATTATGAGAATGACGGATTGGCACTTCTCCACTCATACCACCAAGGCGGTATTAGCCGCCGGGCCAGAGATGATAATCTCCACTGCAGACACACTATGCATACACCCAGTCACTCACACTGGCATACATGCATTCATACACATACTGGCATACACGCATACTTTCAGACATGCTCGCACACACTCTTACGCACAATCACACTGACATGGAGACACTAACTCACTTCACGATTCTTACATGCATTCACTCACACACATACAACCATGCACACAACACACACAGACACATTCACACATACACTTACACATTCATGCACACAGCCAGGCACACACACAACACCCCCACCACCTACCCTGTTGGAAGTCAAACTTACCTTTGTCGAGGAGGTCTGGTGATAGCAGTGCCAGCTTACCACCGTCCGCCATCATGATCACTGCCAGATTTCCACCCTTCTTGTGGCGGTAGTCCGTCAGTGATCATGATATGGCAGATGGATGGTAGCTGCAGTGACGGTACTTGGGCGGCGTCACTGCATCGGTAGGTGTTTTTTTTTACTGCCATTGTTATAATGAGGGCCATAATGATCCCATTCAGGTTATTCCTATTTTTAAGGAAGCAAACATCACCAAGCAACTATAAGCACCCACTCAGAAGTTCAGTTCATGGATGACCAGGAAATTGGCATAATTTCACCTTGGGTCAACCCAGTAGTTTTCATCGATAAACATTTTTACAGTTTAATTTATATTATTTTTTTAAGCTCCTACGGAGGACAAGACAAGAAACTGAAGCCAACCTGGTCTTTGAAATCAGATACTTCATTGTTGAAGTCCTGCTGAAGCCATCGCTTGTGGCAAACACGTTCTAAGCAGTACAAATCTGTTTTCTGTAGCCACCATGACTCCTTTGCTGTGGACGATTTGCCACCTTGTCCTAATTTAAGAATTTACCTTTCAACTTTTTTGGTTCCGAAAATCCACCAACAGGGCATGGCTGGAAACTTGTTTTCTTGCTTACCAAGTGTACATCCTACCTAGGGAAGCCTCAATACCTACCAGCCCTCTAAATATCGAAAAAATGACTACGTTCACTTTTCTCCGAATGCTAGGAAAGGTCCTTTTGCTTATTCTTGCACTCAAAAGAAGTCCTACTTCTAGGCAATGTGTCTCTGTCCTGGGCTCCTGCACGGTCTAGTCCATGGAGCTCAGCTGGCCCTCTTAGAGTCAGGGATCCTTCTGCTTTTTGTGTCCTTGTAGCAGGTACCATGGGACCAACCAGTTGATCTTTAAAAAGCTGTTAACATGCCTGTAGAGACAGGAGTCCACAAGTCTTCTACTTCCAACAGTCAGGCAGAGTCAGCCTTCTTCAAGATGTTTTCTTCCCAGAAATATGGATGTTTGAGTAGGTGATGGGGAGGGGCGAGTGTCAGTGACTGGAGAATGTATTACTGCCAAATATAACTATACTCTACCACAATTCCCACCTCCCTTTTCATCACTTTGTTCTCAGTTTTTTTTAAATCTTAACAGAGTTCCTCAACCAAAACTGACTACTTTCTATCAGCTGCAGGATGCCAGGTCCTTTGTTAAAGGGATAATGTTTTTTTCTCACTGTCGATGTGATAGCTGTTTTTCACTCCTTCATAGGGACGTAGACAGAAAGACAGAAACATCAGAGTCCAAAGCACATAGACATGAAGAGAATCTGGTCTTTTGTCAGCGTACTCGCTTCTGTTTCACGCAGCTGCAATCTAATCATTTTTCTCGTCCTTGCCTCAACATACAAAAGTGAATATAACGCAGGGCATTTTGTTGGAGCTTGTCGAATTTGACCTCTAAACTCAGCAGTTGGTTATATAATTGACATTGCATCAGCCCTGAGGAAGTCGTTGAGTTATTCCCTTAGATGAAACAAGTGTTGGCTGTGGTGGCTTGAAATACAACGCTTTACACCTAGAAGAACAATATTTGCACTGGAAACAAGGCTGTGGTGTATTTGAAATACAACGTTTTTCATACAGAAGAACAAGACCTTTACTGGGAACAAATAAACTATTGACTGGTTTAACTACAGAGAATAATTGCTACATATTTTATCTACCGGTCAAAAGACCAGATTTTCTTCATGTCTATATGCTTTGGACTCTGATGTTTGTTTTCTTTACATAATTAAGATATATCTGTGTTATTACAAACAAATGATATATACCTATTTACTCTAGAATGAGCCTCTAATTATGTAGATTGGTCTGATTAACATGATTTTTCAGGTTAAGGGATGAGCGTGTTTTCCCTAATGAGGGCACCACTTTATTGGTACAGATGCAATTTAATATGAGCTAACTGGCTCTTTGAACACCAGATTTCTCCAATATTTAACACCCCCCCCTTTGTTTGTATTTTCTTAGTGTAAAAACACCCTCTTGCATGAAAATAGATGCAAGGGGGCAAGGATGCATTATGCACTAAGAAACAGAACATGAACAGCAGCGTGAGCAGCCGCTTGCACTGGGAAAATGTGCACTGGGACGGGATTTTTCCCCAACTTCCCCCAACATTCAGCACTAGTTTCTCAGCACACAAAGCACCATTGTGTCCAAGATAGACATGAAGAGACATTTTTCACTATAAAAATAATGCGAATGGAACCAGAACATAGGCAGCAGCATGAGCAGCCACTCGCTCTCAGGGTAGCAATTTTTCCTCAAAATGTCTCTTACTTACATGAGCAGGGGTAATCACTTTATTATCAGTAAGTTTGTTTTAAAGAGTAATGTGGAATTACCAAAATTACTCCAATTATTCTGGTGTAATTAAAATTACTCGCAGGCCTACCAAACATATTTATTGAGTCTTTGGAGCAAGGCTGATAGGTGACTTTTCCAATTAGAGACCATCTACCTTTTACCACACCTGGCAATTAATCAAATGATGCATTACTGAACATTTCAGCAACCACCAGCTCTTCAACACAGCACAGTCTGGATTCAGGCCCAACTACACAACAGAACCGGCACTCATCACCACATCACCACCGGAGATGACCTACACATGATCTTTGAAAGAAGAGACAGGGCAGCCTTGTAGGAAAGTACCATCTTGCCTGGCATGTTACCCCCATATTTCACTGTATATATGTTGTTTTAGTTGTATGTGTAACTGAGACCCTGCCAGCCAGGGCCCCAGTGCTCATAAGTGTGCCCAGTATGTGTTACCTGTTGTGAGAAAGTAGCCTCTTTCTAGCCTTGATAACCCCCACTTTAGGCCTGTTTATGAGTGTATGTCAGGGTGTTTTCACTGTCTCACTGGGATCCTGCCAGCCAGGGCCCGGTGCTCATAGTGAAAACCCTATGTTTTCAGTATGTTTGTTATGTGTCACTGGGACCCTGCTAGTTAGGACCCCAGTGCTCATAAGGTTGTGACCTATAGGTATGTGTTCCCTGAGTGATGCCTAACTGTCTCACTGAGGCTCTGATATCCAGAACCTCAGTGGTTATGCTCTCTCATTTCTTTCAAATTGTCACTAACAGGCTAGTGACCAATTTTACCAATTTACATTGGCTTACTGGAACACCCTTATAATTCCCTAGTATATGGTACTGAGGTACCCAGGGTATTGGGGTTCCAGGAGATCCCTATGGGCTGCAGCATTTCTTTTGCCACCCATAGGGAGCTCTGACCATTCTTACACAGGCCTGCCACTGCAGCCTGAGTGAAATAACGTCCATGTTATTTCACAGCCATTTACCACTGCACTTAAGTAACTTATAAGTCACCTATATGTCTAATCTTTACCTGGTAAAGGTTAGGTGCAAAGTTACTTAGTGTGAGGGCACCCTGGCACTAGCCAAGGTGCCCCCACATTGTTCAGGGCCAATTCCCCGGACTTTGTGAGTGCGGGGACACCATTACACGCGTGCACTACATATAGGTCACTACCTATGTGTAGCTTCACAATGGTAACTCTGAATATGGCCATGTAACATGTCTATGATCATGGAATTGCCCCCTCTATGCCATCCTGGCATAGTTGGCACAATCCCATGATCCCAGTGGTCTGTAGCACAGACCCTGGTACTGCCAAACTGCCTTTTCAGGGGTTTCACTGCAGCTGCTGCTGCTGCCAACCCCTCAGACAGGTTTCTGCCCTCCTGGGGTCCAGCCAGGCCTGGCCCAGGATGGCAGAACAAAGGACTTCCTCTGAGAGAGGGTGTTACACCCTCTCCCTTTGGAAAATGGTGTGAAGGCAGGGGAGGAGTAGCCTCCCCCAGCCTCTGGAAATGCTTTCATGGGCACACATGGTGCCCATTTCTGCATAAGCCAGTCTACACCGGTTCATGGACCCCTTAGCCCTGCTCTGGCGCAAAACTGGACAAAGGAAATGGGAGTGACCACTCCCCTGACCTGCACCTCCCCTGGGAGGTGTCCAGAGCTCCTCCAGTGTGCTCCAGACCTCTGCCATCTTGGAAACAGAGGTGCTGCTGGCACACTGGACTGCTGTGAGTGGCCAGTGCCACCAGGTGACGTCAGAGACTCCTTCTGATAGGCTCCTTCAGGTGTTGCTAGCCTATCCTCTCTCCTAAGTAGCCAAACCCTCTTTTCTGGCTATTTAGAGTCTCTGCTTTGGGGATTTCCTTAGATAACGAATGCAAGAGCTCATCAGAGTTCCTCTGCATCTCTCTCTTCACCTTCTGCCAAGGAATCGACCGCTGACCGCGCTGGAAGCCTGCAAAACTGCAACAAAGTAGCTAAGACGACTACTGCAACTCTGTAACGCTGATACTGCCGCCTTCTCAACTGTTTTCCTGGTGGTGTATGCTGTGGGGGTAGTCTGCCTCCTCTCTGCACTAGAAGCTCCGAAGAAATCTCCCGTGGGTCGACGGAATCTTCCCCCTGCAACCGCAGGCACCAAAGAACTGCATCACCGGTCCCCTGGGTCTCCTCTCAGCACGACGAGCGAGGTCCCTTGAATCCAGCAACTGTGTCCAAGTGACTCCCACAGTCCAGTGACTCTTCAGTCCAAGGTTGGTTGAGGTAAGTCCTTGCCTCCCCACGCCAGACTGCATTGCTGGGAACTGCAACTTTTGCAGCTACTCCGGCCTCTGTGCACTTCCGGCGGAAATCCTTTGTGCACAGCCAAGCCTGGGTCCACGGCACTCTAACCTGCATTGCACGACTTTCTAAGTTGGTCTCCGGCGACGTGGGACTCCTTTGTGCAACTTCGGGTGAACACTGTTTCACTCTTCTTCGTAGTGCCTGTTCCGGCACTTCTGCGGGTGCTGCCTGCTTCTGAGAGGGCTCCTTGTCTTGCTCGACGCCCACTCTGTCCCCAGACGCAATTGGCGACATCCTGGTCCCTCCTGGGCCACAGCAGCATCCAAAAACGCTAACTGCACAACTTGCAGCTAGCAAGGCTTTTTGGCAATCTTTCGGCGGGAAAACACTTCTGCACAACTCTCCACAGCGTGGGGGATCCATCCTCCAAAGGGGAAGTCTCTAGCCCTTGTCGTTCGTGCAGAATCCTCAGCTTCTACTGTCCAGTAGCAGCTTCTTTACACCCACAGCTGGCATTTCCTGGGCATCTGCCCATCTCCGACTTGCTTGTGACTTTTGCACTTGGTCCCCTTGTTCCACAGGTACCCTCGACTGGAAATCCATTGTTGTTGCATTGCTGGTTTGTGTCTTTCCTGCAGAATTCCCCTATCACGACTTCTATGTCCTTTGGGGAACTTTAGTGCACTTTGCACTCACTTTTCAGGGTCTTGGGGTGGGCTATTTTTCTAACCCTAACTATTTTCTAATAGTCCCAGCGACCCTCTACAAGGTCACATAGGTTTGGGGTCCATTTGTGGTTCGCATTCCACTTTTGGAGTATATGGTTTGTGTTGCCCCTATCCCTATGTATCCCCATTGCATCCTATTGTAACTATACATTGTTTGCACTGTTTTCTAAGACTATACTGCATATTTTTGGTATTGTGTACATATATCTTGTGTATATTGGCTATCCTCATACTGAGGGTACACTCTGAGATACTTTGGCATATTGTCATAAAAATAAAGTACCTTTATTTTTAGTATATCTGTGTATTGTGTTTTCTTATGATATTGTGCAAGTGACACTAGTGGTACTGTAGGAGCTTCACTCGTCTCCTAGTTCAGCCTAAGCTGCTCTGCTAAGCTACCATTATCTATCAGCCTATGCTGCTAAACACCCTATACACTAATAAGGGATAACTGGGCCTGGTGCAAGGTACAAGTACCCCTTGGTACTCACTACAAGCCAGTCCAGCCTCCTACACCTGTGTTGTGACTAACTGCCTCACTGAGGCTCTGCTATCCAGAACCTCAGTGGTTATGCTCTCTCATTTTCTTTCCAAATTGTCACTAACAGGCTAGTGACCAATTTCAACAATTTACATTGGCATACTGGAACACCCTTATAATTCACTAGTATATGGTACTGAGGTACCCAGGGTATTGGGGTTCCAGGAGATCCCTATGGGGTGCAGCATTTCTTGTGCCACCCATAGGGAGATCTGACAATTCTTACACAGGCCTGCCAGTGCAGCCTGAGTGAAATAACGTCCACGTTATTTCACAGCCATTTACCACTGCACTTAAGTAACTTATAAGTCACCTATATGTCTAACCTTTACCTGGTAAAGGTTGTGTGCTAAGTTACTTAGTGTGTGGGCACCCTGGCACTAGCCAAGGTGGTCCCACATTGTTCAGGGCAAATTCCCCGGACTTTGTGAGTGCGGGGACACCATTACACGCGTGCACTATACATATGTCATGACATATGTATAGCGTCACAATGGTAACTCCGAACATGGCCATGTAACATGTCTAAGATCATGGAATTGTCAGCCCAATGCCATTATGGCATTGGGGAGACAATTCCATGATCCCCGAGTCTTTAGCTCAGACCCGGGTACTGCCAAACTACCTATCCCGGGGTTTCACTGCAGCTGCTGCTGCTGCCAACCCCTCAGACAGGTTTCTGCCCTACTGGGGTCCAGCCAGGCTTGGCCCAGGAAGGCAGAACAAAGGACTTCCTCAGAGAGAGGGTGTTACACCCTCTCCCTTTGGAAAAAGTTGTCAGGGCTGGGGAGGAGTAGCCTCCCCCAGCCTCTGGAAATGCTTTGATGGGCACAGATGGTGCCCATCTCTGCATAAGCCAGTCTACACCGGTTCAGGGATCCCTCAGCCCTGCTCTGGCGCGAAACTGGACAAAGGAAAGGGGAGTGACAACTCCCCTGACCTGCACCTCCCCTGGGAGGTGCCCAGAGCTCCTCCAGTGTGCTCCAGACCTCTGCCATCTTGGAAACAGAGGTGCTGCTGGCACACTGGACTGCTCTGAGTGGCCTGTGCCAGCAGGTGACGTCAGAGACTCCTTCTGATAGGCTACTTCAGGTGTTGCTAGCCTATCCTCTCTCCTAGGTAGCCAAACCTCCTTTTCTGGCTATTTAGGGTCTCTGCTTTGGGGAATTCCTTAAATAACGAATGCAAGAGCTCATCAAAGTTCCTCTGCATCTCTCTCTTCACCTTCTGCCAAGGAATCGACCGCTGACTGCTCTGGAAGCCTGCTAAACTGCAACAAAGTAGCAAAGACGACTACTGCGACCTTGTAACGCTGATCCGGCCGCCTTCTCGACTGTTTTCCTGGTGGTGCGTGCTGTGGGGGTAGTCTGCCTCCTCTCTGCACTAGAAGCTCCGAAGAAATCTCCCGTGGGTCGACGGAATGTTCCCCATGCAACCGCAGGCATCAAAGAACTGCATCACCGGTCCTCTGGGTCTCCTCTCAGCATGACGAGCGAGGTCCCTTGAACTCAGCAACTCTGTCCAAGTGACTCCCACAGTCCAGTGACTCTTCAGTCCAAGTTTGGTGGAGGTAAGTCCTTGCCTACCCACCCTAGACTGCATTGCTGGGAACCGCGTGTTTTGCAGCTACTCCGGCTCCTGTGCACTCTTCCAGGATTTCCTTTGTGCACAGCCAAGCCTGGGTCCCCGGCACTCTAACCTGCAGTGCACAACCTCCTGAATTGTCCTCCGGCATCGTGGGACTCTCTTTTGTGACTTTGGGTGAGCTCCACTTCACTCCACTTTGTAGTGCCTGTTCCGGCACTTCTGCGGGAGCTGCTTGCTTCTGAGTGGGCTCTTTGTCTTGCTGGACGCCCCCTCTGCCTCCTCACGCAATTGGCGACATCCTGGTCCCTCCTGGGCCACAGCAGCATCCAAAAACCCTGACTGCAACCTTTGCAGATAGCAAGGCTTGTTGGCAGTCTTTCTGCACGGAAACACCTCTGCACAACTCTTCACGACGTGGGACATCCATCCCCCAAAGGGGAAGTTTCTAGCCCTGGTCGTTCTTGCAGAATCCACAGCTTCTACCATCTGGTGGCAGCTTCTTTGCACCCACAGCTGTCATTTCCTGGGCATCTGCCCACTCCCGACTTGATCGTGACTCTTGGACTTGGTCCCCTTGTTCCACAGGTACTCTCATCAGGAAATCCATCGTTGTTGCATTGCTGGTGTTGGTCTTCCTTGCAGAATTCCCTTATCACGACTTCTGTGCTCTCTGGGGAACTTAGGTGCACTTTGCACCCAATTTTCAGGGTCTTGGGGTGGGCTATTTTTCTAACCATCACTGTTTTTTTACAGTCCCAGCGACCCTCTACAAGGTCACATAGGTTTGGGGTCTATTTGTGGTTCGCATTCCACTTCTAGAGTATATGGTTTGTGTTGCCCCTATCCCTATGTGCCCCCATTGCATTCTATTGTGACTATTCATTTTTTGCATTGTTTTCTATTGCTATTACTGCATATTTTGGTATTGTGTACATATATCTTGTGTATATTTGCTATCCTCATACTGAGGGTACTCACTGAGATACTTTTGGCATATTGTCATAAAAATAAAGTACCTTCATTTTTAGTATATCTGTGTATAGTGTTTTCTTACGATATTGTGCAAGTGACAAGTGACACTAGTGGTACTGTAGGAGCTTCACTCGTCTCCTAGTTCAGCCTAAGCTGCTCTGCTAAGCTACCTTTTCTATCAGCCTAAGCTGCTAGGCACCCCTCTACACTAATAAGGGATACCTGGGCCTGGTGCAAGGTGTAAGTACCCCTTGGTACTCACTACAAGCCAGTCCAGCCTCCTACATTGGTTGTTTAAAAAGTTTTTTTCTGTCCTTTAAAAAGTTCTGAAAACTTTTCCTTTCTTTTTCTGTCCCTTAAACCTTTTCTATTATGTCTGGTACAGGTCAAACTCTGGATCTGTCCAAAACTGCATATGACCACCTTAGCTGGAAGGCAGCAAGGAGTCTCTGGGCCTGATTCTGACCCTGGCGGTTGACTACCGTCAGGGCAGAGTGCCGCGGATGCACCGCCAACAGGCTGGCGGTGCATCCATGGGCATTCTGACCGCAGCGGTACAGCTGCGGTCAGAAACGGGAAACCGGCGGTGTCCCGCCGGTTTCCCGCTGCCCTAGGGAATCCTCCACGCCGGCGCTGCAGGCAGCGCCGCCATGGGGATTCCGACCCCCTTACCGCCAGCCTGTTCCTGCCGGTTTTCACTGCCAGGAAGAGGCTGGCGGTAACGGGCGTCGTGGGGCCCCTGGGGGCCCCTGCAGTGCCCATGCAACTGGCATGGGCACCCCAGGGGGCCCCTAACAGGGCCCCACAAAGATTTTCAGTGTCTGCCAAGCAGACACTGAAAATCGCAACGGGTGCCACTGCACCCGTCGCACGCCTTCAACTCCGCGGGCTCCATTCGGAGCCGGCTTCCTTGTTGAAGGCGCTTTCCCGCTGGGCTGGCGGGTTGGCCTTCTGGCAGTCGCCCGCCATCCCAGCGGGAAAGCCAGAATGGCCGTCGCGGTCATTTGACCGCGGTGCGGTCATTCGGCACCTCCCGCCGGCCCTGCGGTTACCGCAGCCGGCGGGAGTCAGAATGACCCCCTCTGTGTTGAAAGAGGTTTAGGGGTGGGGAAGAATCCCTCTAGAAAACTATTAGTTAACATGCTCGTTGAACAAGATAAGACTTTAGTTGGCACTTCTGGTGAGAGATTAGCTGATGGTTCCCACTCTGATTCTGGGGCACCCCCAGTAAAGGATTTAGCAGGGAACCTTCCCAACCTGCCACTTAGCAGGCCTCCTAGCATGGCTGGTACTAATGTAACTTCACATCACAGTAAGAGTGTTACTTCTCATCACAGTAGGAGTGTTACTTCTGTAGGCCATAATGTCAGAGTGCCATCTGTTAGGGACAGGTCTCCCTCTGTTCATTCACACCATTCTTCTGTGTCAAAGCATGCCCAATCCACCCTCCCTGAAGACATAATGTTAGAAAGGGAACTCAATAGATTGAGAGTGGAAGAGTCCAGGCTGAAGCTTAAGAAGCAACAGCTGGATCTAGACAGGGAAGCATTTGACTTAGAAAAAGAAAGACAGAGATTGGGGTTTGGACCCCATGGGGGCAGCAGCAGTATTCCAAATAGTCATCCTGTAAAAGAGCATGATTCTAGGAATCTGCACAAGATAGTTCTCCCTTACAAGGAGGGGGATGACATTAACAAGTGGTTTGCTGCACTTGAGAGGGCCTGTGTTGTACAGGGGGTCCCTCAAAGGCAGTGAGCTGCTATCCCATGGCTATCTTTCAGTGGAAAGGGTAGGGATAGGCTCCTTACTGTTTAGGAAAGTGATGCCAATAATTTTACAGTTCTTAAGAATGCACTCCTTGATGGTTATGGTTTAACCACTGAACAGTACAGGATCAAGTTCAGAGAAACCAAAAAGGAGTATTCACAAGACTGGGTAGACTTTGTTGACCATTCAGAGAAGTCCTTGGAGGGGTGGTTACATGGCAGTAAAGAGTCTGACTAAGAAAGCCTGTATAACTTAATCCTGAGAAAGCATATTCTTAATAATTGTGTGTCTGATTTGTTACACCAGTACCTGGTAGACTCTGATCTGACCTCTCCCTAAGAATTGGGAAAGAAGGCAGATAAATGGGTCAGAACAAGGGTGAACAGAAAAGTTCATACAGGGGGTGAGAAGGATGGCAAGAAGAAGGATGGTAAGTCTTCTGATAAGGGTGGGGACAAATCTAAAAATGAGTATTCATCAGGCCCACAAAAACCCTCTGGTGGGGTGGTGGGCCCAAATCCTCTTCAAATCAAAACAAGGAAAAGAAACCATGGTGCTATTTATGTAAAATAAAAGGCCATTGGACAACTGATCCCAGTTGCCCAAAGAAAAGCTCCAAGCCTCCTACCACTACAACCCCTGCTGCTACACATAGTGCCCCTAGTAACAGCAGTGGTGGTGGGAGCAAACCTACTAATAGCCAATCTAAGGGAGTAGCTGGGCTCACTTTTGGTAATTTAGTTGGGGTTGGTCTTGTTAGGGAGACCACAGAGGCTGTGTTAGTCTCTGAAGGTGCCATTGGTTTGGCCACCTTGGTTGCTTGTCCCCTTAATATGGATAAGTACAAGCAACTTCCGCTAATAAATGGTGTTGAGGTTCAGGCCTACAGGGACACAGGTGCCAGTGTTACAATGGTAATAGAGAAACTGGTCCACCCTGAACAACACCTACTTGGTCACCAGTACCAAGTGACTGATGGTCACAACAACACTCTTAGCCGCCCCATGGCTGTTGTGAATCTCAACTGGGGGGGGGGGGGTTACTGGTCCAAAGAAAGTTGTGGTTGCCTCAGATTTACCTGTAGACTGTCTACTAGGGAATGATTTAGAGACATCAGCTTGGGCAGAAGTGGAGTTGGAGGCTCATGCAGCAATGCTGGGCATTCCAGGGCATATTTTTGCTTTGACCAGGGCTCAGGCCAAAAAGCAAAAAAGACAGGGTGACTTGGATTCTGGAAGAATGGACCAAGTGCTCCCTAAAGCTAGGGTTAGTAAAGGTAAAACACTACCTACTATCCCTCCCTCTACAGTGGATTCAACTTCTGAGGAAGAAGAATTTCCACCCTGTGCAGAACCTACACCAGAGGAGCTGGAAGCAGACACTGCTGAGCTTTTGGGTGAAGGGGGGCCTGCCAGGGAGGAGCTGAGTGTAGAACAGCATACCTGTCCCACACTAGAGGGTCTAAGGCAGCAAGCTGTCAAACAAGCAAATGGGGATGTCAGTGACTCTCACAGAGTTTACTGGGAGGACAACCTCTTGTATACTGAGGCAAGGGAATCAAAACCTGGAGCTGCCAGGAGGTTGGTGATTCCTCAGCAATACAGAAAGTTCCTCCTAACTCTAGCCCACGACATTCCCTTAGCTGGTCATTTGTGGCAAATGAAAACTTGGGACAGGCTTGTCCCCTTGTTTCATTGGCCTAGAATGTCAGAGGACACAAAGGAATTTTGTAAGTCCTGTGAAACCTGTCAAGCCAGTGGCAAGACAGGTGGCACTCCAAAGGCACCCCTTATTCCACTGCCTTGGGTTGGGGTTCACTTTTAAAGGGTAGGGGTTGACATAGTTGGCCCCCTTGACCCTCCTACTGCTTCAGGCAATAGGTTTATCTTAGTGGTAGTGGACCATGCCACCAGATATCCTGAAGCAATTCCTCTAAGGACCACTGCAGCTCCTGCAGTGGCAAAGACCCTCCTGGGAATCTTTTCCAGGGTTGGCTTCCCAAAAGAGGTGGTATCAGACAGGGGAAGCAATTTCATGTCTGCTTACTTAAAGGCCATGTGGAAGGAATGTGGTGTGACATACAAGTTCACTACACCCTATCATTCACAAACAAATGGACTGGTTGAGAGGTTTAATAAAACTCTCAAAAGAATGATAATGGCACTCCCTGAAAAACTCCGCAGGAGATGGGATGTCCTGTTACCTTGCCTCCTTTTTGCTTACAGGGAGGTACCCCAGAAAGGAGTGGGCTTCAGCCCCTTTGAACTCCTATTTGGAAACCCTGTAAGAGGTCCTCTAACACTTGTGAAGGAGGGTTGGGAACAACCTTTAAAAGCTCCTAAGCAAGACATAGTGGACTATGTACTTGGCCTAAGATCTAGGATGGCTGAGTACATGAATAAGGCCAGTAAAAACCATCAGGCCAGCCAAGAGCTCCAAAAGCAATGGCATGACCAGAAGGCTGTTCTGATTCAGTACCAACCAGGGCAGAAAGTGTGGGTCTTGGAGCCTGTGGCCCCAAGAGCACTCCAAGACAAATGGAGTTGTCCCCACATTATTGTTGAGAAAAAGGGTGAAGTCACCTACTTAGTTGACTTAGGCACTGCCAGGAGTCCCCTTAGGGTGCTCCATGTCAATCGCCTGAAACCCTACTATGACAGGGCTGATCTCACCCTGCTCATGGCAACAGATGAGGGACAGGAAGAAGAGAGTGACCCTCTCCCTGATCTCTTCTGTTCCACAGAACAAGATGCTCTAGTGGAAGGTGTAGTTTTGGCAGATTGGCTTACTGCTGAGCAGAAAGACCACTGCATAAATCTCCTGGGTCAGTTTTCTGAACTCTTTTCTACTGTGCCAGGCACCACTTCTTGGTGTGAGCACACTATAGATACTGGAGACAGCTTGCCTGTCAAAAGTAAGATCTATAGGAAGCCTGACCATGTCAGAGACTGCATAAAACAAGAAGTTCAGAAAATGCTTGAACTGGGAGTGGTTGAGCACTCTGAAAGTCCATGGGCCTCTCCTGTGGTACTTGTACCAAAACCTCATTCCAAAGATGGTAAAAGGGAAATTAGATTTTGTGTTGACTACAGAGGTCTCAACCAGGTAACCAAAACTGATGCTCACCCTATACCCAGGGCAGATGAGCTAATAGATACACTGGCATCTGCCAAGTATCTAAGCACCTTTGATTTGAATGCAGGTATTGGCAGATCAAGTTATCAGAGGATGCAAAAGCTAAAACTGCATTTTCAACAATTGGAGGGCACTACCAATTCACAGTAATGTCTTTTGGATTGAAAAATGCACCTGCCACTTTTAAGAGGTTGGTGAATACAGTCCTGCAAGGGCTGGACGCATTTAGTGCAGCATACCTAGATGATATAGCTGTCTTTAGCTCCAGCTGGGATGATCACCTGGTCCACCTATGGAAAGTTTTGGAGGCCCTGCAAAAGGCAGGCCTCACTATCAAGGTTTCAAAGTGCCAGATAGGGCAGGGGAAAGTGGTTTATCTGGGACACCTGGTAGGTGGAGAACAGATTGCACCACTTCAGGGGAAATTCCAAACTATTATAGATTCGGTTCTCCCTACAACTCAGACTCAGGTGAGAGCCTTTTTAGGCCTCACTGGGTACTACAGGAGATTCATAAAGAACTATGGCTCCATAGCAGCCCCTCTTAATTACCTCACATCTAAGAAAATGCCTAAAAAGGTATTATGGGCAGCAAACTGTCAGAAAGCTTTTGAGGAGCTGAAGCAGGCCATGTGCTCTGCACCTGTCCTGAAAAGCCCCTGTTACTCCAAAAAATTCATTGTCCAAACTGATGCATCTGAATTTGGGGTAGGGGCAGTCTTATCACAACTCAATTCTGAGGGCCAGGATCAACCTGTTGCTTTTATCAGCAGGAGGTTGACCCCTAGAGAAAAGTGTTGGTCTGCCATAGAGAGGGAGGCCTTTGCTGTGGTCTGGGCACTGAAGAAGTTGAGGCCATGCCTGTTTGGCACTCACTTCAATGTTCAAACAGACCACAAACCTCTACTTTGGCTAAAACAAATGAAAGGTGAAAACCCTAAATTGTTGAGGTGGTCCATATCCCTACAGGGAATGGACTATACAGTGGAACATAGACCTGGGAGTACCCACTCCAATGCAGATGGACTCTCCAGATATTTCCACTTAGACAATGAAGACTCATCAGGGCATGGCTAGTCTTATTGTCCTTAGTTTGGGGGGGGGTTGTGTAGGAAAGTACCATCTTGCCTGGCATGTTATCCCCATATTTCACTGTATATATGTTGTTTTAGTTATATGTGTCACTGGGACCCTGCCAGCCAGGGCCCCAGTGCTCATAAGTGTGCCCTGTATGTGTTACCTGTCTTATGACTAACTGTCTCACTGAGGCTCTGCTATCCAGAACCTCAGTGGTTCTGCTCTCTCATTTTCTATCCAAATTGTCACTAACAGGCTAGTGACCAATTTCACCAATTTACATTGGCATACTGGAACACCCTTATAATTCCCTAGTATATGGTACTGAGGTACCCAGGGTATTGGGGTTCCAGGAGATCCCTATGGGGTGCAGCATTTCTTGTGCCACCCATAGGGAGATCTGACAATTCTTACACGGGACTGCCAGTGCAGCCTGAGTGAAATAACGTCCACGTTATTTCACAGCCATTTACCACTGCACTTAAGTAACTTATAAGTCACCTATATGTCTAACCTTTACCTGGTAAAGGTTGGGTGCTAAGTTACTTAGTGTGTGGGCACCCTGGCACTAGCACCAAGGTGCTCCCACATTGTTCAGGGCAAATTCCCCGGACTTTGTGAGTGCGGGGACACCATTACATGCGTGCACTATACATATGTCATGACATATGTATAGCGTCACAATGGTAACTCCGAACATGGCCATGTAACATGTCTAAGATAATGGAATTGTCTGGCATTGGGGAGACAATTCCATGATCCCCCGAGTCTTTAGTTCAGACCCGGGTACTGCCAAACTACCTTTCCCGGGGTTTCACTGCAGCTGCTGCTGCTGCCAACCCCTCAGACAGGTTTCTGCCCTCCTGGGGTCCAGCCAGGCTTGGCCCAGGAAGGAAGAACAAAGGACTTCCTCAGAGAGAGGGTGTTACACCCTCTCCCTTTGGAAAAAGGTGTCAGGGCTGGGGAGGAGTAGCCTCCCCCAGCCTCTGGAAATGCTTTGATGGGCACAGATGGTGCCTATCTCTGCATAAGCCAGTCTACACCAGTTCAGGGATCCCTCAGCCCTGCTCTGGCGCGAAACTGGACAAAGGAAAGGGGAGTGACCACTCCCCTGACCTGCACCTCCCCTGGGAGGTGCCCAGAGCTCCTCCAGTGTGCTCCAGACCTCTGCCATCTTGGAAACAGAGGTGCTGCTGGCACACTGGACTGCTCTGAGTGGCCAGTGCCAGCAGGTGACGTCAGAGACTCCTTCTGATAGGCTCCTTCAGGTGTTGCTAGCCTATCCTCTCTCCTAGGTAGCCAAACCTCCTTTTCTGGCTATTTAGGGTCTCTGCTTTGGGGAATTCCTTAGATAACGAATGCAAGAGCTCATCAGAGTTCCTCTGCATCTCTCTCTTCACCTTCTGCCAAGGAATCGACCGCTGACTGCTCTGGAAGCCTGCAAAACTGCAACAAAGTAGCAAAGACGACTACTGCGACCTTGTAACGCTGATCCGGCCGCCTTCTCAACTGTTTTCCTGGTGGTGCATGCTGTGGGGGTAGTCTGCCTCCTCTCTGCACTAGAAGCTCCGAAGAAATCTCCCGTGGGTCGACGGAATCTTCCCCCTGCAACCGCAGGCACCAAAGAACTGCATCACCGGTCCTCTGGGTCTCCTCTCAACACGACGAGCGAGGTCCCTTGAACTCAGCAACTCTGTCCAAGTGACTCCCACATTCCAGTGACTCTTCGGTCCAAGTTTGGTGGAGGTAAGTCCTTGCCTCCCCACCCTAGACTGCATTGCTGGGAACCGCATGTTTTGCAGCTACTCCGGCTCCTGTGCACTCTTCCAGGATTTCCTTTGTGCAAAGCCAAGCCTGGGTTCCCGGCACTCTAACCTGCAGTGCACGGCCTCCTGAGTTGTCCTCCGGCGTTGTGGGACCCTCTTTTGTGACTTTGGGTGATCTCCGGTTCACTCCACTTTGTAGTGCCTGTTCCGGCACTTCTGTGGGTGCTGCTTGCTTCTGAGTGAGCAATTTGTCTTGCTGGACGCCCCCTCTGTCTCCTTACGCAATTGGCGACATCCTGGTCCTTCCTGGGCCACAGCAGCATCCAAAAACCCTAACTTGACCATTGCAGCTAGCAAGGCTTGTTGGCAGTCTTTCTGCACGGAAATACCTCTGCACAGCTCTTCCCGAC
Organism: Pleurodeles waltl; assembly: GCF_031143425.1. Classification (NCBI taxonomy): domain Eukaryota; kingdom Metazoa; phylum Chordata; class Amphibia; order Caudata; family Salamandridae; genus Pleurodeles; species Pleurodeles waltl. The sequence continues at coordinate 336,808,956 of NC_090438.1, read as the reverse complement.
GTGGGACATCCATCCTCCAAAGGGGAAGTTTCTAGCCCTTGTCGTTCTTGCAGAATCCACAGCTTCTACCATCCAGTGGCAGCTTCTTTGCACCTACAGCTGGCATTTCCTGGGCATCTGCCCACTCCCGACTTGATCGTGACTCTTGGACTTGGTCCCCTTGTTCCACAGGTTCTCTCGTCAGGAAATCCATCGTTGTTGCATTGCTGGTGTTGGTCTTCCTTGCAGAATTCCCCTATCACGACTTCTGTGCTCTTTGGGGAACTTAGGTGCACTTTGCACCCACTTTTCAGGGTCTTGGGGTGGGCTATTTTTCTAACCATCACTGTTTTCTTACAGTCCCAGCGACCCTCTACAAGGTCACATAGGTTTGGGGTCCATTCGTGGTTCGCATTCCACTTCTAGAGTGTATGGTTTGTGTTGCCCCTATCCCTATGCGCCCCCATTGCATTCTATTGTGGCTATACATTGTTTGCACTGTTTTCTATTTGCTATTACTGCATATTTTGGTATTGTGTACATATATCTTGTGTCTCTTTGCTATCCTCATACTGAGGGTACTCACTGAGATACTTTTGGCATATTGTCATAAAAATAAAGAACCTTTATTTTTAGTATATCTGTGTATTGTGTTTTCTTACGATATTGTGCAAGTGACACTAGTGGTACTGTAGGAGATTCACTCGTCTCCTAGTTCAGCCTAAGCTGCTCTGCTAAGCTACCTTTTCTATCAGCCTAAGCTGCTAGGCACCCCTCTACACTAATAAGGGATACCTGGGCCTGTGCAAGGTGTAAGTACCCCTTGGTACTCACTACAAGCCAGTCCAGCCTCCTACATTGGTTGTGCTGCGGTGGGATAAGTACTTGCAACTACTTACCACTTTCTCATTTTGTACTTTTTATAAGAGAAAAATATACAAAACAAGTTCAGAGTATGTACACCTAACCAAAAAGTTTTGCTTTTCTTCTCTTTCTCTTTTGCTAAGTGCTGAAAAGTACTTCTAAAACTTTCAAAAAGTTCTTAAAAAGTTTAAAAAGTTTTTTTCTGTCCTTTAAAAAGTTCTGAAAACTTTTTCTTTCTTTTTCTGTCCCTTAAACCTTTTCTATTATGTCTGGTACAGGTCAAACCCTGGATCTGTCCAAGACTGCATATGACCACCTTAGCTGGAAGGCAGCAAGGAGTCTCTGTGTTGAAAGAGGTTTAGGGGTGGGGAAGAATCCCTCTAGAGAACTATTAGTTAGCATGCTCGTTGAACAAGATAAGACCTTAGTTGGCACTTCTGGTGAGAGATTAGCTGATGGTTCCCACTCTGATTCTGGGGCAGCCCCAGTAAAGGATTTAGCAGGGAACCTTCCCAACCTGCCCCTTAGCAGGCCTCCTAGCATGGCTGGTACTAATGTGACTTCACATCACAGTAAGAGTGTTACTTCTCATCACAGTAGGAGTGTTACTTCTGTTGGCCATAATGTTAGAGTGCCATCTGTTAGGGACAGGTCTCCCTCTGTTCATTCACACCATTCTTCTGTGTCAAGGCATGCCCAACCCACCCTCCCTGAAGACAGAATGTTAGAAAGGGAACTCAATAGATTGAGAGTGGAAGAGTCCAGGCTGAATCTTAAGAAGCAACAAATGGATCTAGACAGGGAAGCATTTGACTTAGAAAAAGAAAGACAGAGGTTGGGGTTTGTACCCCATGGTGGCAGCAGCAGTATTCCAAATAGTCATCCTGTAAAAGAGCATGATTCTAGGAATCTGCACAAGATAGTTCCCCCTTACAAGGAGGGGGTTGACATTAACAAGTGGTTTGCTGCACTTGAGAGGGCCTGTGTTGTACAGGGGGTCCCTCAAAGGCAGTGGGCTGCTATCCTATGGCTATCTTTCAGTGGAAAGGGTAGGGATAGGCTCCTACTTAGGAAAGTGATGCCAATAATTTTACAGTTCTTAAGAATGAACTCCTTGATGGTTATGGCTTAACCACTGAACAGTACAGGATCAAGTTCAGAGAAACCAAAAAGGAGTCTTCACAAGACTGGGTAGACTTTGTTGACCATTCAGTGAAGGCCTTGGAGGGGTGGTTACATGGCAGTAAAGTTTCTGACTATGAAAGCCTGTATAACTTAATCCTGAGAGAGCATATTCTTAATAATTGTGTGTCTGATTTGTTACACCAGTACCTGGTAGACTCAGATCTGACCTCTGCCCAAGAATTGGGAAAGAAGGCAGACAAATGGGTCAGAACAAGGGTGAACAGAAAAGTTCATACAGGGGGTGACAAGGATGGCAAGAAGAAGGATGGTAAGTTTTCTGACAAGGGTGGGGACAAATCTAAAAATGAGTCTTCATCAGGCCCACAAAAACACTCTGGTGGGGGTGGTGGGCCCAAATCCTCTTCAAATCAAAACAAGGAAAAGAAACCATGGTGCTATTTATGTAAAATAAAAGGCCATTGGACAACTGATCCCAGTTACCCAAAGAAAAGCACCAAGCCTCCTACCACTACAACCCCTGCTGCTACACCTAGTGCCCCTAGTAATAGCAGTGGTGGTGGGAGCAAACCTACTAATAGCCAATCCAAGGGAGTAGGTAGGCTCACTTTTGGTAATTTAGTTGGGGTTGGTCTTGTTAGGGAGACCACAGAGGCTGTGTTAGTCTCTGAAGGTGCCATTGATTTGGCCACCTTGGTTGCTTGTCCCCTTAATATGGATAAGTACAAGCAACTTCCCCTAATAAATGGTGTTGAGGTTCAGGCCTACAGGGACACAGGTGCCAGTGTTACAATGGTAATAGAGAAACTGGTCCACCCTAAACAACACCTACTTGGTCACCAGTACCAAGTGACTGATGCTCAGAACTACACTCTTAGCCACCCCATGGCTGTTGTGAATCTCAACTGGGGGGGGGGTTACTGGTCCAAAGAAAGTTGTGGTTGCCTCAGATTTACCTGTAGACTGTCTACTAGGGAACGATTTAGAGACATCATCTTGGGCAGAAGTGGAGTTGGAGGCTCATGCAGCAATGCTGGGCATTCCAGGGCATATTTTTGCTTTGACCAGGGCTCAGGCTAAAAAGCAAAAAGGACAGGGTGACTTGGATCCTGGAAGAATGGACCAAGTGCTCCCTAAAGCTAGGGTTAGTAAAGGTAAAACACTACCTACTATCCCTCCCTCTACAGTGGATTCAACTTCTGAGGAAGAAGAATTTCCACCCTGTGCAGAACCTACACCAGAGGAGCTGGAAGCAGACACTGCTGAGCTTTTCGGTGAAGGGGGGCCTGCCAGGGAGAAGCTGAGTGTAGCACAGCATACCTGTCCCACACTAGAGGGTCTAAGGCAGCAAGCTGTCAAACAAGCAAATGGGGATGTCAGTGACTCTCACAGAGTTTACTGGGAGGGCAACCTCTTGTATACTGAGGCAAGGGATCCAAAACCTGGAGCTGCCAGGAGGTTGGTGATTCCTCAGCAACACAGAAAGTTCCTCCTAACTCTAGCCCACGACATTCCCTTAGCTGGTCATTTGGGGCAAATGAAAACTTGGGACAGGCTTGTCCCCTTGTTTCATTGGCCTAGAATGTCAGAGGACACAAAGGAATTTTGTAAGTCCTGTGAAACCTGTCAAGCCAGTGGCAAGACAGGTGGCACTCCAAAGGCACCCCTTATTCCACTGCCTGTGGTTGGGGTTCCCTTTGAAAGGGTAGGGGTTGACATAGTTGACCCCCTTGACCCTCCTACTGCTTCAGGCAATAGGTTTATCTTGGTGGTAGTGGACCATGCCACCAGATATCCTGAAGCAATTCCTCTAAGGACCACTACAGCTCCTGCAGTGGCAAAGGCCCTCCTGGGAATCTTTTCCGGGGTGGGCTTCCCAAAAGAGGTGGTATCAGACAGGGGAAGCAATTTCATGTCTGCTTACTTAAAGGCCATGTGGAAGGAATGTGGTGTGACATACAAGTTCACTACACCCTATCATTCACAAACAAATGGACTGGTTGAGAGGTTTAATAAAACTCTCAAAGGAATGATAATGGCACTCACTGAAAAACTCTGCAGAAGATGGGATGTCCTGTTACCTTGCCTCCTTTTTGCTTACAGGGAGGTACCCCAGAAAGGAGTGGGCTTCAGCCTCTTTGAACTCCTACTTGGACACCCTGTAAGAGGTCCTCTAACACTTGTGAAGGAGGGTTGGGAACAACCTTTAAAAGCTCCTAAGCAAGACATAGTGGACTATGTGCTTGGCCTAAGATCTAGGATGGCTGAGTATATGAAAAATGCCAGTAAAAACCTTCAGGCTAGCCAAGAGCTCCAAAAGCAATGACATGACCAGAAGGCTGTTCTGATTCAGTACCAACCAGGGCAGAAAGTGTGGGTCTTGGAGCCTGTGGCCCCAAGAGCACTCCAAGACAAATGGAGTGGTCCCCACATTATTGTTGAGAAAAAGGGTGAAGTCACCTACTTAGTTGACTTAGGCACTGCCAGGAGTCCCCTTAGGGTGCTCCATGTCAATCGCCTGAAACCCTACTATGACAGGGCTGATCTCACCCTGCTCATGGCAACAGATGAGGGACAGGAAGAAGAGAGTTACCCTCTCCCTGATCTCTTCTGTTCCACAGAACAAGATGCTCTAGTGGAAGGTGTAGTTTTGGCAGATTGTCTTACGGCTGAGCAGAAAGACCACTGCATAAATCTCCTGAGTCAGTTTTCTGAACTCTTTTCTACTGTGCCAGGCACCACTTCTTGGTGTGAGCACACTATAGATACTGGAGACAGCTTGCCTGTCAAAAGTAAGATCTATAGGAAGCCTGACCATGTCAGAGACTGCATAAAACAAGAAGTTCAGAAAATGCTTGAACTGGGAGTGGTTGAGCACTCTGAAAGTCCATGGGCCTCTCCTGTGGTACTTGTACCAAAACCTCATTCCAAAGATGGTAAAAGGGACATTAGATTTTGTGTTGACTACAGAGGTCTCAACCAGGTAACCAAAACTGATGCTCACCCTATACCCAGGGCAGATGAGCTAATAGATACACTGGCATCTGCCAAGTATCTAAGCACCTTTGATTTGACTGCAGGGTATTGGCAGATCAAGTTATCCGAGGATGCAAAAGCTAAAACTGCCTTTTCAGCCATTGGAGGGCACTACCAATTCACAGTAATGCCTTTTGGATTGCAAAATGCACCTGCCACTTTTAAGAGGTTGGTGAATATAGTCCTGCAAGGGCTGGAAGCTTTTAGTGCAGCATATCTAGATGATATAGCTGTCTTTAGCTCCAGCTGGGATGATCACCTGGTCCACCTATGGAAAGTTTTGGAGGCCCTGCAAAAGGCAGGCCTCACTATCAAGGTTTCAAAGTGCCAGATAGGGCAGGGGAAAGTGGTTTATCTGGGACACCTGGTAGGTGGAGAACAGATTGCACCACTTCAGGGGAAAATCCAAACTATTATAGATTGGGTCCCCCCTACAACTCAGACTCAGATGAGAGCCTTTTTAGGCCTCACTGGGTACTACAGGAGGTTCATAAAGAACTATGGCTCCAAAGCAGCCCCTCTTAATTACCTCACATCTAAGAAAATGCCTAAAAAGGTATTATGGGCAGCAAACTGTCAGAAAGCTTTTGAGGAGCTGAAGCAGGCCATGTGCTCTGCACCTGTCCTGAAAAGCCCCTGTTACTCCCAAAAATTAATTGTCCAAACTGATGCATCTGAATTAGGGGTAGGGGCAGTCTTATCACAACTTAATTCTGAGGGCCAGGATCAACCTGTTGCTTTTATCAGCAGGAGGTTGACCCCTAGAGAAAAGTGTTGGTCTGCCATAGAGAGGGAGGTCCCTTGCTGTGGTCTGGGCACTGAAAAAGTTGAGGCCATACCTGTTTGGCACTCACTTCATTGTTCAAACAGACCACAAACCTCTACTTTGGCTAAAACAAATGAAAGGTGAAAACCCTAAATTGTTGAGGTAGTCCATATCCCTACAGGGAATGGACTATACAGTGGAACATAGACCTGGGAGTACCCACTCCAATGCAGATGGACTCTCCAGATATTTCCACTTAGACAATGAAGACTCATCAGGGCATGGCTAGTCTTATTGTCCTTCGTTTGGGGGGGGCGGTTGTGTAGGAAAGTACCATCTTGCCTGGCATGTTACCCCCATATTTCACTGTATATATGTTGTTTTAGTTATATGTGTCACTGGGACCCTGCCAGCCAGGGCCCCAGTGCTCATAAGTGTGCCCTGTATGTGTTACCTGTGTTATGACTAACTGTCTCACTGAGGCTCTGCTATCCAGAACCTCAGTGGTTATGCTCTCTCATTTTCTTTCCAAATTGTCACTAACAGGCTAGTGACCAATTTCACCAATTTACATTGGCATACTGGAACACCCTTATAATTCCCTAGTATATGGTACTGAGGTACCCAGGGTATTGGGGTTCCAGGAGATCCCTATGGGGTGCAGCATTTCTTGTGCCACCCATAGGGAGATCTGACAATTCTTACACAGGCCTGCCAGTGCAGCCTGAGTGAAATAACGTCCACGTTATTTCACAGCCATTTACCACTGCACTTAAGTAACTTATAAGTCACCTATATGTCTAACCTTTTCCTGGTAAAGGTTGGGTGCTAAGTTACTTAGTGTGTGGGCACCCTGGCACTAGCCAAGGTGCTCCCACATTGTTCAGGGCAAATTCCCCGGACTTTGTGAGTGCGGGGACACCATTACACGCGTGCACTATACATATGTCACGACATATGTATAGCGTCACAATGGTAACTCCGAACATGGCCATGTAACATGTCTAAGATCATTGAATTGTTTGGCATTGGGGAGACAATTCCATGATCCCCTGAGTCTTTAGCTCACACCCGGGTACTGCCAAACTACCTTTCCCAGGGTTTCACTGCAGCTGCTGCTGCTGCCAACCCCTCAGACAGGTTTCTGCCCTCCTGGGGTCCAGCCAGGCTTGGCCCAGGAAGGCAGAACAAAGGACTTCCTCAGAGTCAGAGAGAGGGTGTTACACCCTCTCCCTTTGGAAAAAGGTGTCAGGGCTGGGGAGGAGTAGCCTCCCCCAGCCTTTGGAAATGCTTTGATGGGCACAGATGGTGCCCATCTCTGCATAAGCCAGTCTACACCGGTTCAGGGATCCCTCAGCCCTGCTCTGGCGCGAAACTGGACAAAGGAAAGGGGAGTGACCACTCCCCTGACCTGCACCTCCCCTGGGAGGTGCCCAGAGCTCCTCCAGTGTGCTCCAGACCTCTGCCATCTTGGAAACAGAGGTCTGCTGGCACACTGGACTGCTCTGAGTGGCCAGTGCCAGCAGGTGACGTCAGAGACTCCTTCTGATAGGCTCCTTCGGGTGTTGCTAGCCTATCCTCTCTCCTAGGTAGCCAAACCTCCTTTTCTGGCTATTTAGGGTCTCTGCTTTGGGGAATTCCTTAGATAACGAATGCAAGAGCTCATCAGAGTTCCTCTGCATCTCTCTCTTCACCTTCTGCCAAGGAATCGACCGCTGACTGCTCTGGAAGCCTGCAAAACTGCAACAAAGTAGCAAAGACGACTACTGCGACCTTGTAACGCTGATCCGGCCGCCTTCTCGACTGTTTTCCTGGTGGTGCATGCTGTGGGGGTAGTCTGCCTACTTTGTGCACTAGAAGCTCCGAAGAAATCTCCCGTGGTTCAACGGAATCTTCCCCCTCAACCGCAGGCACCAAAGAACTGTATCACCGGTCCTCTGGGTCTCCTCTCAGCACGACGAGCGAGGTCCCTTGAACTCAGCAACTCTGTCCAAATGACTCCCACAGTCCAGTGACTCTTCAGTCCAAGTTTGGTGGAGGTAAGTCCTTGCCTCCCCACCCTAGACTGCATTGCTGGGAACCGTGTGTTTTGCAGCTACTCCGGCTCCTGTGCACTCTTCCAGGATTTCCTTTGTGCACAGCCAAGCTTGGGTCCCCGGCACTCTAACCTGCAGTGCACGACCTCCTGAGTTGTCCTCCAGCATTGTGGGACCCTCTTTTGTGACTTCGGGTGAGCTCTGGTTCACTCCACTTTGTTGTGCCTGTTCCGGCACTTCTGCAGGTGCTGCTTGCTTCTGAGTGGGCTCTTTGTCTTGCTGGACGCGCTCTCTGTCTCCTCACGCAATTGGCGACATCCTGGTCCTTCCTGGGCCACAGCAGCATCCAAGAACCCTAACTGCGACCTTTGCAGCTAGCAAGGCTTGTTGGCAGTCTTTCTGCACGGAAATACCTCTGCACAACTCTTCACGACATGGGACATCCATCCTCCAAAGGGGAAGTTTCTAGCCCTTGTCGTTCTTGCAGAATCCACAGCTTCTACCATCCAGTGGCAGCTTCTTTGCACCCACAGCTGGCATTTCCTGGGCATCTGCCCACTCCCGACTTGATCGTGACTCTTGGACTTGGTCCCCTTGTTCCACAGGTACTCTCGTCAGGAAATCCATAGTTGTTGCATTGCTGGTGTTGGTCTTCCTTGCAGAATTCCCCTATCACAACTTCTGTGCTCTCTGGGGAACTTAGGTGCACTTTGCACCCACTTTTCAGGGTCTTGGGGTGGGCTATTTTTCTAACCCTCACTATTTTCTTACAGTCCCAGCGACCCTCTACAAGGTCACATAGGTTTGGGGCCCATTCGTGGTTCGCATTCCACTTCTAGAGTGTATGGTTTGTGTTGCCCCTATCCCTATGTGCCCCCTTTGCATTCTATTGTGACTAAACATTGTTTGCACTGTTTTCTATTGCTATTACTCCATATTTTGGTATTGTGTACATATATCTTGTGTATATTTGCTATCCTCATACTGAGGGTACTCACTGAGATACTTTGGCATATTGTCATAAAAACAAAGTACCTTTATTTTTAGTATATCTGTGTATTGTGTTTTCTTATGATATTGTGCAAGTGACACTAGTGGTACTGTAGGAGCTTCACTCGTCTCCTAGTTCAGCCTAAGCTGCTCTGCTAAGCTACCTTTTCTATCAGCCTAAGCTGCTAGACACCCCTCTACACTAATAAGGGATACCTGGGCCTGGTGCAAGGTGTAAGTTGTTAGGGTTTGTACACAGCAAAGAGCATGTCCCCTCTCACTGCACTAGTGGGTTCTGTAATAGCTCCCTTTTAAACTTACTATTAAAAGCCTTTCTTGTTATTTCACCTTCCCCCCCCCTAGGCTTCTGTGTATGTTGTTTAATGTGCTGTTTTGTTTACACATTGGGCCTTGCTTTTACCAAGGCTTCTTTAAAACACTCCTCCCTAGGCCATGTGTTAATCCAACTCATTTGCATAATAACTGAAACTCTGCACACCTTTCAAGACCATGTGCAGCATGTGAGGACCACACCCAGCTCTTCAAACCACACCCAGCTCTGCACACCTTCCAAGAACATGTGCAGCATGTGAGGACCACACCCAGCCCTTCAAACCACACCCAGCTCTTTGAGCCACACCCAGCCCTGTCTATAAAAGGCATCCCCCGAGCCTCACCCAGTGCTTGTGCTCGTCTACCTCCAGCTTACCTGAGAACAGATCCCTCGGCGCTGGCACTCCTGCTCTTTACAGACTTTCTTTGACTTCAATGGGCGCAGCTGCTGGCTCTTCCTTCTTCCGGTTTCCGGTTCCTCCTTGCCTCAGCCTCTCTCCTACGAGTAACCTGCAAAAGAGAAAGAAGACAAGGTTAGACTGATCAGTATTGTCCTGCTATTTGATGGAGTTTTGTTTTGACCAATGACTTTGTGTTTCACCACTGCGCATATTAGTTGCTCAATGTTCACCAGTAGCACATGGTATGTTTTGTTCAGTTGAGCCGCCTATTGGCTTTGACATGGCATTAGCCATTACTTTCTGTATTCAGTTTAGCCGTCTATGGGCTTTGACATTGCATTAGTCATTACATTCTGTATTCTGCCTATTGGCTTTGACATGCTGTATCCAGTCTAGCCGCCTATTGGCTTTGACATTGCATGCCTATTGACTTTGACATGATGTATTCAATTTAGCTGCCTATTGACTTTGACATGCTATTAGATATTCTGCCTATTGGCTTTGACATGATATCATATATTCCGCTGCCTATTGGCTTTGACATGATATCATATATTACACTTTGTATTCAGCCTAACTGCCTATTGGCTTTGACATGATATTCAGCTCCGCTGCCTATTGGCTTTGACATGATATTCAGCTTAACTGCCTATTGGCTTTGACATGATATTAGACATTGCATTTTGTATTCAGCTCCGCTGCCTTTTGGCTTTGACATGATATTATACATTGCATTTTGTATTCAGCTCAGCTGCCTATGGGCTTTGACATGATATAAGACATTGCATTTTGTATTCAGCTTAGATGCCTATTGGCTTTGACATGACACTAGACATTGCATTTGATATTTAGGTTAGCTGCCTATTGCCTTTAACATGACATTGCATTTGATATTTAGGTTAGCTGCCCATTGCCTTTAACGTGGAGTTAGACATTGCAGTTGAGAATAGTTCTGTATTTTTCCAAGCTGTGTTTTTGCACCAGAGAACCAAGATGTTTTGCTCTCACAGTAGACTAGACCTGATAAGAGAGAGTACATGGGCGTTGTTTCTCTTCCCTTGAGCTTGGGAACAGGAGTAGTCTTGGAGACCTGGCCAGTCTCCAAAAGGCTTGCTCAGTTTCCCAGGTCTGAGAGGAGGGGGCACACCTTTGTAACGAATGTAACAGGCTGCAGAGAGTCAGATTCGAATCTGCCGGACCTCGTGCTGGAGCTTGGCGCCAGTTGCCAGCATCCCGTGTGGGTAGATGACACTCTTTCTCGCGGCTGACAGGGGTCTCAGCTTGCAGACCTTAGAAAGATGTAGCTGTAAATAGTTCCTACACGGTGAAGTATTTGTTTTGCTTTGCATTCAATATCTTATAAATATAACCTGCTGTGTATATTGCAAACTGATATATTTTGTTTGATTAACGCGGACTTGAAAGCTACTAATTCGTCATTCATTCATAAACATTGTGGTTGGGGAAGAATAAAATAACAATAAAAGTCTTCTTTGACCTCAGAAGTGCATTTCTGTTGTGTTATGTTAGTGCTTAGAAACTAAATAAGAGGAAAGCACTACAATTGGTACCAGAGGTCGTGGGGTCGGTCATTAAGAGGTGATTAAGAAGGGGTTTGACGAGTTAGTAGATTTCTAAGTGCACACTTTAAAAGTGTAATTGTTTTTTGTTGTTTGGAGAATTACAGAAATTGTTTTCTGTTTGGAGAATCACAGTAGCACGGCAGACCATGTCTGAGAATACATGTGTTGATGAACTGCCTGATGGTGCTAAGAAAAACTGTGAATTGTTTTCTGTTTGGGGAATTACAGAAGAAAATGCATGTGTAGCTAAAATGCCTGATGTTGTTTTGAGAAATAATTCCCGTTGTATATATGTAGAAAACGTGTGTTTTGGAAGTAATGATGACAGAAAGGTCTGGATACCTTTATCTGCTTACAGAGAAATGCAGGAGAAATGTAGGAAGTTGGAACATGAAAATAGGAATTTACGTGAGCAAATTAGCCAGGATACAATAATTCAAAATAAGACGGAAAGTTATAAAAGGGCTGTTTTTGAAGAATCTTCCTTGTCCCATTCCAGTAATGAGGGGGTTAAGACAGCTCCGAGCTGCACTGAGTTTCCGTGTGAGCCAGGGTTTTTGGCAGCCAAAATGCATTCCTTAACTGATAACACGAACAAGAGAGACCAGAATGTGATTTACAAGTTACCGTTGCAAAATGCACAAGTAAAACGAAGGATTTTAGAGCAAGACACCCCGAGTTTCATTAGTTTGTTTGATTTTTGGAAAAAGAATAGCCCTCATTTGAGAGAAATCCTAACACTTTTGTACATGGTCACTGTGAAAAATAATATGCAGCTGCGCGCTTGTGATTTGGCAAATGAAATAATGCAGACTTTAGGTTTCTGCGCAGTGCAAGAAGGAAATACTTATGTACATTTAACTCATGAACAAGGAAAGAAAATAGTGCCCCTAGCTAGAATCATACAATGGATCTGGTACTTGCAAGACAGGGCTAGAGTACCACAGGTAAAAGAATTATCAATGAAATTGTGTGCACCATTTGAATTCGTGTCTACTGAAGATAAAAAGCATGTTTGTTTTACTAATGATTCATTGACTGAAATGTTGCTTTCTGGCACAGTAGAAGGAACAGCGTTGTATAATGTGTGTCAGATTTTAAAGCAAGAGCTACGTGAGATGTGTCATTTTTATGCTGATTTTTGGTTCTTTGATAATGTTTTAGCACCTAACTGGTTCAATTACCTTGCAGATGTTAATGAGAAAAATGCAGAGAGAGAAGTGTTCACCCAGAATTCTGCCTTAGTGGGGATGGCTATGTGGGTGCCCCAGAAATGTGAAAAGGCCACTTACAGGTGGGCAGAGATGAGAGAGATGCCCATTCCCCTAGATTTGATAAAAACTGTGCAGCATGCACAAAAGCAATCTGTCATGCAAGCAGTCACAGAGCAGTTGGGGAGAGGAAAGTTACCAGGACAGAAATGGCAAAGTGATCAGGTTTTAGGGAGAGTGATTGCTGCAAATTACCAAGGAAAAATCGAAATTATGCTGATACCTAGAAAAGAATCTGATTCATTCATACAAATTGGAGACAGAATGGCCCAATTTGGCAAAAATGCAGTGAATGGAGGTTTGGTAAAGAAGGAGTCTGCCCCAGCCCTTCTGACAGTGCAAGAAAAGGGAAGCTGTGGTGCAGCAGATAAAAACCTCAGTACTGATGTGTGGGCTGAAGCCCCAAGTGACCCTCCAGAACCTGCAGAGAATATAACAAAGGGCCCCAAAAACGTCCTGCTGATTATAAAACAGGGAAAGAAAGAGGAAGGGTGCAGTTTAAATGAAAAATGTTATTTGCAAGAAAAGTCATACTTGTTTCTTTTGCAGATCCTACCACGTTTCGCCACTGTCCCTGAGTGTGCTGTGTGGTCCCCCTTCCGGTGTGTGCGTGTGGGGTCGGGGAAGGGACCGAATCCCCAACCTGAACCTGGCTGAGTAAAGTGCCAGCACCATGGATCCATTTTGCGCAAACTGCGCCTTCAGTTCAAGTTCAACTTGTTTGCTGTGTTTTTTTTTTTTTTTTGCCTCTCGTTTGGAACTCTGACTTTTGCTTACCTTCCAGAAAACCTTTCAGGTGGACCGTGCCTCTTTACATGAGCAGAACTCATGCCACATCAAATTGCTAACACTGTTGAATTAGAGACTCATTCAGAGAAAAAAATAATAATTGCCCAGTCTTTTCTATGTAGATGTATCTGATGTGAAAGGTTATGAGATCAATGTGTTAATTCACTTTTATTGCTTTACAGGGATTGCTTTGATCATTGAAATTTGATTTGCTGATAATGTTTTTTTTTTTTTTGTTTGAAATATGAGATATGTGAAACAAAAATTCATTGGTCAAAGGGCGGAATGTCCTGCTATTTGATGGAGTTTTGTTTTGACCAATGACTTTGTGTTTCACCACTGCGCATATTAGTTGCTCAATGTTCACCAGTAGCACATGGTATGTTTTGTTCAGTTGAGCCGCCTATTGGCTTTGACATGGCATTAGCCATTACTTTCTGTATTCAGTTTAGCCGTCTATGGGCTTTGACATTGCATTAGTCATTACATTCTGTATTCTGCCTATTGGCTTTGACATGCTGTATCCAGTCTAGCCGCCTATTGGCTTTGACATTGCATGCCTATTGACTTTGACATGATGTATTCAATTTAGCTGCCTATTGACTTTGACATGCTATTAGATATTCTGCCTATTGGCTTTGACATGATATCATATATTCCGCTGCCTATTGGCTTTGACATGATATCATATATTACACTTTGTATTCAGCCTAACTGCCTATTGGCTTTGACATGATATTCAGCTCCGCTGCCTATTGGCTTTGACATGATATTCAGCTTAACTGCCTATTGGCTTTGACATGATATTAGACATTGCATTTTGTATTCAGCTCCGCTGCCTTTTGGCTTTGACATGATATTATACATTGCATTTTGTATTCAGCTCAGCTGCCTATGGGCTTTGACATGATATAAGACATTGCATTTTGTATTCAGCTTAGATGCCTATTGGCTTTGACATGACACTAGACATTGCATTTGATATTTAGGTTAGCTGCCTATTGCCTTTAACATGACATTGCATTTGATATTTAGGTTAGCTGCCCATTGCCTTTAACGTGGAGTTAGACATTGCAGTTGAGAATAGTTCTGTATTTTTCCAAGCTGTGTTTTTGCACCAGAGAACCAAGATGTTTTGCTCTCACAGTAGACTAGACCTGATAAGAGAGAGTACATGGGCGTTGTTTCTCTTCCCTTGAGCTTGGGAACAGGAGTAGTCTTGGAGACCTGGCCAGTCTCCAAAAGGCTTGCTCAGTTTCCCAGGTCTGAGAGGAGGGGGCACACCTTTGTAACGAATGTAACAGGCTGCAGAGAGTCAGATTCGAATCTGCCGGACCTCGTGCTGGAGCTTGGCGCCAGTTGCCAGCATCCCGTGTGGGTAGATGACACTCTTTCTCGCGGCTGACAGGGGTCTCAGCTTGCAGACCTTAGAAAGATGTAGCTGTAAATAGTTCCTACACGGTGAAGTATTTGTTTTGCTTTGCATTCAATATCTTATAAATATAACCTGCTGTGTATATTGCAAACTGATATATTTTGTTTGATTAACGCGGACTTGAAAGCTACTAATTCGTCATTCATTCATAAACATTGTGGTTGGGGAAGAATAAAATAACAATAAAAGTCTTCTTTGACCTCAGAAGTGCATTTCTGTTGTGTTATGTTAGTGCTTAGAAACTAAATAAGAGGAAAGCACTACAAGTATCTCTTGCCAGCAACAAGTAAGTGCAAAACTTTTTATTACCTGAGGAAGCTTTGACAGCAATTTCTGGATTCGTGTATAGACAGTTTGAGGCGAAGTGCCTTCCACGAGCATTGTGATTCAGGCTCTTTGTTGCAGGAGTATTTTGCGGAACTTTGTGAAGCGGACATTGTTTTTTTTTTTTTTTTTTTTTTCATGGAACTTTTGGGAATCGAACAGTGAAAACCATTGACAGCAAGGCAAACAGTAAATCAAGGACTTGCACAAATTACATGCTGTATTTTGATGTACAAGTACAGTATTTGTTTTATAAAAGATTCTGGAAATATGGGAAAAGTGAGTCTACTATTGGGAATTTAGGCTTTAGTTATATTATGATGAATGTTTGATATTCGTAATTCTGATAACGGTATTTGTTTAATGTTTTAGAAGCTTTACAGTAATAGAAAACACATCCCAGAGCAGTAACACATTCCAAACCTGGAAACTAGAGACCAGGATCCAAGAGGTACTTTTAGAAGAGAATTTCTAATAAATAAAGGGATAGTCAGGAACCCATTTAGGAATAGGTTGCACTTATCTGTTCTTTGTTTATGTTTCATTAGGCACCAGTTTCTACAGAAGTCAGAAAGGGCCGCAGATTTGTGCAGCACTTCAACAGTGGAAACGCAAGAACGGTGTTGTCTTTTTATTTTTTATTTTATCCACTTCCCCCCTTCCCTTGAGCTTCTGTTCTTAGTGCACTGTTTTAAAAACTAGTGTGCTGGAACAAGCAGTTTCAGGGTGGGGTCGGATTGTCTTCAACCTCCATCAGAACTGAACAAGAACTCAGGTGAGCTGGGCTTTGACAGAAGCACAAGCCTTAAAAAATTTCAGTTCTGGTGGATGATGAATACCGGGGAAGAAATAGAGGGCATTGACGTCACGGATATGGCGCTGGCCCTAAATGAGGACTTGGCTCATAATGAATCAGTGTCTGGCATCTTGCAACATATGCAAGAGGAAATAGAGAGATTAAAGATGGAGAATACCTCTTTAAAACAGGATTTAAGCAGGTATAAATTTAGGGGATCTCAGTGGAACACAGCTTCTACGCCTTTGTTTAAAACCTCCTCAGAGACAGGGGCGCCATCAAAACATACAACTTTGCCTTCCCCAGTTGAGGTTACTGTTAATGTTCCTAATGTTGTGCCCTTAGCAGCACCTGAACGTTTTCATGGAGATAGTAACAAATTCCATGTTTTTATCAATCAATGTCAATTACACTTCATTTGTAAGCCACAACAGTTCCCTACTGATGATACGAAAGTGGCATTCGTCTTGTCTTATTTGGGTGGCACAGCAGCCAATTGGTCAATTCCTTTCGTGGATAGAGATGATCCCATCCTCCATAATTGGAATCAATTTAAACGTACCATGACCAGCCTTTTTGCAAAACACACTTTCATGCAGGCAAGTGATAATGAGCTTTTAAATCTTAAACAAGGTAACAAGGATTTATTGACCTATCTCACTAGTTTTAATCGTTTACTCACCGAGACACAGTGGCCAGAAGAAAAGCGTGTCTCCCTTTTTTATAAAGGTTTGAGAGACGAGTTAAAAGACGCGCTGGCTCATATCGTTGATTTGCCAAAAGACTATTCGGACTTTGTAGATTTAGTTGTGAAATTAGAACATAGACTAGGAGAAAGAAAGAGAGATAAATACAAACTGGAATCACGGTTATCTTTTATTAGACACGAGAAGAAAGACACAGATAATAAACTCCCTGAACCAGAGCCTATGCAAATAGGGACACTCAGAGGTCCACTCACATCAGAGGAAAAAGAAAGAAGGAGAAAATTTCAATTATGTTTATATTGTGGCAGGGCAGGTCACTTTGCCAGAGAATGTCCAGTAAAGTCTAAAACTCCACGAAAGGGTGCTGTTTCCTCCACCTCCTCAACTGAATCGGGAAACGATTAAGCTCGACAAGGGGAGAGGTTACTTGTTCGAGAAAACATCTTAATCAAACCTCTAATGCTGCACCCTTCAGGGTACCGCACATACCTAGACATTTCATAATTCAGGTTGTTTTAATTGTTACTACCCAAGTGAGGCATTCTCTCCCTGTCCTACTGGACTCAGGCGCAACAGGAAATTTTGTGGATAATAAGTTAGCTGAAATCTTAGGACTTCCTATGTGCCTAAAGCCTTGTCCAGAAGCAGTATGTGCAGTGGATGGGTCAGAATTGACCTCTGGATTAATCACAAAACAAACAAGTCCACTTGTTATGGTCTGTCAGAACGGGCACACAGAGGTGATTAGCTTTGATCTAATAGATACTCCTAATTTTGGTTTGATTCTCGGGGTACCCTGGTTAACAACTCATAACCCAAAAATTGATTGGGTGAATAGAACTGTTACTTTGGATTCCTCTTTCTGTAGAACCAATTGCTATCAAGAAGCAGGTACAGAACAGAGCACAGTATTACACTGTGCTAGTGTTACACAAGATGAACCAAGTCTCCCTCCTGAATATTCTGACTTTAAAGACGTCTTTGATCCAGTAAAGGCTAGTGTGCTGCCCCCACATCGGTCTTATGACTGCCGTATAGATCTTATCCCAGGGGCCCCTTTACCTAATAACAGAGTATATGCTTTGACTGACGAAGAAACCAAATACTTAAGAACCTACCTAGATGACCTACTACAGTCTGGGTTCATCCGTCATTCCACATCTCCGGTGTCATCTCCACTCTTTTTTATCCCGAAGCCGGATAAATCCCTGCGCGCGTGTATCGATTATAGAGGACTAAATAAGGCTACAATAAAGAATAAATATCCTCTTCCTCTAATACCTGTGTTGTTGGATCAATTAAGACATTCTACTGTATACACTAAACTAGATCTGCGGGGAGCTTACCACCTGGTCCGAGTAAAAGAGGGGGATGAGTGGAAGACAGCTTTCAAGACAAAGTTTGGTTTATTTGAGTACACAGTAATGCCCTTTGGGTTATGTAATGCCCCTGCGGCCTTTCAGTTCTTTATAAATGAGGTCCTACACGAATTCCTGGACGTTTGTGTCATAGTATACATAGACGACATCCTCATTTACTCTAAGAACTCAGAAGAACATACCCAACATGTTCGTGCAGTATTATCAAAGTTAAAAGAAAATCATCTTTTTGCTAAGTTAGAAAAGTGTACTTTTAATGTCAGCAAGGTGGACTTTTTAGGATACTGCCTGTCACCTCAAGGAATAACTATGGATGTAAAGAAAATCAGTGCTATTGCTGATTGGCCAGAACCATCCTCTGTAAAAGATATTCAGAAATTTCTGGGTTTCGCCAATTTTTATAGGAGGTTTATTGCACATTTTGCAGACATTGCGGCCCCAATAACTACCTTGTTGCGGAAAGGGCAACGATTTCTTTGGACTGATGAGGCGGCACACGCCTTTCAACTCCTAAAACAAAAGTTCACTTCAGCCCCAATTCTGAAACATCCTGATCCTGACTTGCCCTTTTTTGTTGAAGCGGATGCTTCACAAGTAGCTTTAGGAGGAGTTCTCTCTCAACGAGATGCAGTAGATGGCCAGTTACATCCTATAGCCTTCTATTCCAAAAAGTTATTGCCAGCTGAACAAAATTACACTGTGGCTGAAAGGGAACTACTAGCTATCAAAGTAGCCTTTTCAGAATGGAGGCACCATTTAATGGGAGCCAAGTACCCAGTTACAATCTTTTCTGACCATAAGAACCTACAGTTTTTTGGATCACTTAAAGCACTAACACCACGTCAGATGCGCTGGTTAAATTTTTTTAGCACATTTGACTTTGTTATAACCTATAGACCAGGTGCACAACAAATTCAATCTGATGTGTTATCTAGATACGGACATACCTCAGACATGAAACAAGATAAAATAGGAGAACCCATTATTCCTCCCCAAAAGTTGTTGGCACCAGTACAACAGAAGGATTTCATCACAGATCTATATAATGCACACATGCAAATAGCACCTCAGGATTGGTTAAAGGATTCCCATAACACAATACAACGAGGTTTATTGTATCACGACAACATGCTGTTAGTGCCCACCTCTGAATTACAAACACAGGTGATAATTTGGCATCACGCCTCACCGTTGGCAGGTCATCCTGGTTGGGTAAAAACCCTGGAAAATGTGCAAAAACACTTTTGGTGGGACACTATAAGAAAGGACATTAAGCAATTTGTCACTACCTGTCCAATTTGTGCAAGACATAAATCTTCTCATAAGGCTCCTGACGGCTTGTTAATACCAATGCCAACACCCAAACAACCTTGGCACACTGTGAGCGTAGACTTTATTGTAGGTTTACCACCTGTAAAATCCTTCACAACAGTGTTGGTTATAGTGGATTTTTTATCTAAAATGGCACATTTTGTACCATTACGGAAATTACCCACGGCGGCAGAATTTGCCGATATTTTTATAAGGGAAATTGTGCGTTTACATGGTTTGCCAAGCAAAGTGGTGTCAGACCGAGGGAGCCAGTTCAACTCCAGATTTTGGAAAAAATTATGTGAAAAACTGAAAATAGATGTGGCCTTATCCACTGCTTTCCACCCAGAGACAGATGGACAGACTGAACGACTGAACCAAACCTTACTTCAAACACTACGTTGTTTATTGGCTGATTATTCTAGTGAATGGTTGGAAGCTCTTCCTGTAGCAGAGTTTGTTTATAATAATACTGAGCATTCAGCTCTACTTTGCTCACCATTCTATTTCTTGCAGGGGTATCATCCAAGAGCTATACCCATTTTGTTAGAAGATTCCCTGTTGCCTACAGTAACGGATAGACTAACGAGGTTAGGTGACATACAAGACAAAGCCAGGAAACATTTATTAAAGTACAAGGAAAGCATGAAAAGACAAGCAGACAAACACAGGTCTGAGGCCCCAATGTATAAAATTGGTGACAAGGTATGGCTCTCCACAAAAAACCTAAACATAGAGGGATCCCGAAAGCTGCAACCACGTTTCATTGGACCCTTTAGTATAACTGCCATAGTAAACCCGGTAACAGTAAAATTAGATTTACCAAAAGAATATCCAGTACATACTACATTCCATGTGTCCTTGCTTAAGCCGTACAACTCAAAAACCCGACCTGAACCACCACCTCCACCCATACCAATTAAGGGAAATCTGGAATATGAAGTGAAAAGCATAAAAGACTCAAAAAGAATTAGTGGACGTCTGTTTTATTTAGTAGAATGGAAAGGATATGATGAATCTGAGAATTCATGGGAACCAGCATCATATGTACATGCCCCACAGCTGATTAGACGGTTTTATTTAAAAAATCCAGGAAAACCCCGTCCTGTAGGAGGGCCTTTGAGGGGGGAAACTGTTAGGGTTTGTACACAGCAAAGAGCATGTCCCCTCTCACTGCACTAGTGGGTTCTGTAATAGCTCCCTTTTAAACTTACTATTAAAAGCCTTTCTTGTTATTTCACCTTCCCCCCCCCTAGGCTTCTGTGTATGTTGTTTAATGTGCTGTTTTGTTTACACATTGGGCCTTGCTTTTACCAAGGCTTCTTTAAAACACTCCTCCCTAGGCCATGTGTTAATCCAACTCATTTGCATAATAACTGAAACTCTGCACACCTTTCAAGACCATGTGCAGCATGTGAGGACCACACCCAGCTCTTCAAACCACACCCAGCTCTGCACACCTTCCAAGAACATGTGCAGCATGTGAGGACCACACCCAGCCCTTCAAACCACACCCAGCTCTTTGAGCCACACCCAGCCCTGTCTATAAAAGGCATCCCCCGAGCCTCACCCAGTGCTTGTGCTCGTCTACCTCCAGCTTACCTGAGAACAGATCCCTCGGCGCTGGCACTCCTGCTCTTTACAGACTTTCTTTGACTTCAATGGGCGCAGCTGCTGGCTCTTCCTTCTTCCGGTTTCCGGTTCCTCCTTGCCTCAGCCTCTCTCCTACGAGTAACCTGCAAAAGAGAAAGAAGACAAGGTTAGACTGATCAGTATCTCTTGCCAGCAACAAGTAAGTGCAAAACTTTTTATTACCTGAGGAAGCTTTGACAGCAATTTCTGGATTCGTGTATAGACAGTTTGAGGCGAAGTGCCTTCCACGAGCATTGTGATTCAGGCTCTTTGTTGCAGGAGTATTTTGCGGAACTTTGTGAAGCGGACATTGTTTTTTTTTTTTTTTTTTTTTTCATGGAACTTTTGGGAATCGAACAGTGAAAACCATTGACAGCAAGGCAAACAGTAAATCAAGGACTTGCACAAATTACATGCTGTATTTTGATGTACAAGTACAGTATTTGTTTTATAAAAGATTCTGGAAATATGGGAAAAGTGAGTCTACTATTGGGAATTTAGGCTTTAGTTATATTATGATGAATGTTTGATATTCGTAATTCTGATAACGGTATTTGTTTAATGTTTTAGAAGCTTTACAGTAATAGAAAACACATCCCAGAGCAGTAACACATTCCAAACCTGGAAACTAGAGACCAGGATCCAAGAGGTACTTTTAGAAGAGAATTTCTAATAAATAAAGGGATAGTCAGGAACCCATTTAGGAATAGGTTGCACTTATCTGTTCTTTGTTTATGTTTCATTAGGCACCAGTTTCTACAGAAGTCAGAAAGGGCCGCAGATTTGTGCAGCACTTCAACAGTGGAAACGCAAGAACGGTGTTGTCTTTTTATTTTTTATTTTATCCACTTCCCCCCTTCCCTTGAGCTTCTGTTCTTAGTGCACTGTTTTAAAAACTAGTGTGCTGGAACAAGCAGTTTCAGGGTGGGGTCGGATTGTCTTCAACCTCCATCAGAACTGAACAAGAACTCAGGTGAGCTGGGCTTTGACATAAGTACCCCTTGGTACTCACTACAAGCCAGTCCAGCCTCCTACAAGCCCTCATTCTCCTAGACCTCTATGTAGCATTTGACATGGTCTCAAACCCCATCCTCATGATGTACCCTCACATGATTAGCATCTAAGCACACACTCTCCACTGGATCTGTGCCTTCTTAATTTATTGACCATAGGCTGTCAGCTTGGCACCTTAGCACTTGGAAGCCAACAAACTCACCTGCAGAGTGCCACAAGGTTCATCATTCAGCCTCACCGTCTTTAACGCTAACATGATTCCCCTAACCAACATCATTCACTCACACCACATCAATATCCGCTCCTACACAGACAACATACAACTCATACTTTCTCAGACAAAACCCCAAACACAGGAAACAAGCTTACTACCTGCATGACTGAAGTTTCTAATTGAATGTATTCCAACTGTCTCAAGCTCAACATTAACAAGACAGAAGTTGAGATATTCAGCAAGAACACCTCACCATGTGACTCCAACCGGTGGCTGGTCGAACAAGGAATCCACATCCACACCAAGAACCTATGCCTGGAAACATGAGAATAATCTTTGACGACAAACTGGACATGACCACACAAGTCAACACCTTCACTGCATCCTGCTCCCACACCCAGAAGACGTTGAGGAAGATCATCAATTTGAGCCACACAACACTAGAAAAACTGTCACTCATGCCCTATTCACCAGCAAGTTGGACTAAAATACCATCCTTTATCCCGGGATCACCAAGCATCTCATTAGAAGACTACAAACAATCTACAACTCAGCAGCCATATTCATCCTCAACCTACAAGACAGAACTTGCATCACACCACATCTCGGGTAACTACACTGGCTCCTGATACACAAATTCACTCAGTTCAAAATCCTCACAGCCACATTCAAGGCACTACACACCTCAGCCCCCACCTACCTGAACAATCATATCTCCCTCCACCAACTATCCACACTTCCCTGCTCTGCAGGACTGCTGCTCACACACTTTGTTCACACACACAGAACCAGATTAAGAGGACAGGTGTTCTCTTATTTCACTCCTAAATCTTGACCTCGTAATCCACATCAGAGCCCCTGTTTTTCTTCTTGAATTCTGCAGGAAGCTGAAGACCTGGCTTGTCAATTAACCAACTTTACATAGGCAGGTCTAGGCATACACACCTGCTCAGTGCCAGGATACAGTTGTGGGTAATAGTGCACTTTTAAAAATACGCATAGCATAACAAATCAATTCTCAACCAGTTTGCTCTCAGGCAGCACAAAGTACACAATCCAAGAGTTACCTTTCCTTTAACAGTTTTAAAGATCTACGTTCTCCAGCGAAATTGTTGTTTGAAACTGGGGGAAATATTACTTTCATTCATAGTTCTAGTATTTTCTCGCACCTAGAAAAGAAAAAGGATTCTATTCATAATAGGCCTGTTTATCGAAAATGCAGCTTTAGCTGCCCAATAAAACAGTTTTTGTGTGGGGGGGCATACATTTTCCCACTAGTAGCAAACCCCACTTTTATATATTAAGCAGCCAGCTTAATATATTAAGGCACTTTTCCTTGCCATGTGTCAATAAAGTACTTGCAAACTGCCGCTCAGTCAGTACTCAATGGCTTTTGGAGACATATATTTGTGCCATATTTGTTGATGATGTAAGTTCAAGCTGCAGCCCTCACTTGATATTTAATATCCATCCAACTCATGCAATTTCTTCGCCAATCTATATTTGAATTTCTAGAGATTTAAATGAATCCGTTGACTAAATCCAATTTTCCAGTACAGTTCTGGAGACAGAGTGTATGCACCTTGGCACTGTATAGCAGTAGTCACAGTGCAGACCTAATAACAGTAAGCACAGAGTTCATAAAAATGCAAAAAGCCCTAAGTGGCCAAAAAAATAATGATATGAACAAATATTAAATCACAATTGTGCCTACAGACATGAATGGATAATACAAAGGTTTTCTTATTTATTCATTTTGAGGAAGTGCTATTGATTGACAAGGCGAATACTTCTCTCTGTTAATATATGAGAAAATAACCCCTGTTTGCAATCCTTTGTTTGTCAGGAAAGCATTTGCATAAAAATACGTTTTTCCATTGTATATCGATGCTAGTGTTCCTAGTTTGATTTCTATTTTAAAACTAAAGCTTCGTTGACAGAGGCAGGATTTTCTGCGGCAAATAATAGGGTCAGTATCTATGTGTACACCAAAAGAGCTAATCAAGTATTTGCCTTATAAATAAAATATTAGAAGTGTGGGAAGAAGCAAATCCTGCATAATTGACACGAAAACCAATTAACAATATTATCATAAACAGGAAATAGCACCTCATTTGACATTACACTGGTCTTATAATGAATGGTATGAACTGTGATAATCAAAACAAATGCTGTCATATTTTTTAGCCAAATAAGGGATGCAAAACAGATTAAAGACATCAAAGCATTTATAAAACGAACCGATTAGCAACCTTTTTGTTAAATTCCAACATCAGAAAAAGGTTTTTCTGGAGTGGTTTACTTCAGTTCATCATTGATAATGACATTACAGTAGTGAATAAAATGTACGGCAGGGAGAAGATGTGTCCTAAAGGTCAGGAATACCGACTTTGGAACTGGGTAACCAAGGGTGAGTTGTGCCTAAGATTGGCTCAAAATTCTGTAGATTCTCAATAAAACCTTTAGGCCCATATTTATACTCTGTTTGTGCTGGATTTGCATAAATTTTGTTTTCCGCAAATTCAGCGCAAACTTAACTCCATATTTATATTTTGATGTCCCCCCTAGCGTAAAAAATATTGAGTTTACGTCATTTTAAGGATGCATGAAACCGCCTTGCATCAATGAGAAGCAAGGTAGGCTTTCTTGTCCAAAAAATGACTCAAGCACCTTATCGCCATATTTATCCAACAGGGCAAACGTGATGCACGGGTGGGAGGCAGACCCAAAAAATGACGCTAAGCCAGATTTGCGTCACATTTTAACACCTGGGTCAGCGCAGGCGTTAAAATAAGGCAAACACACCACTACTTAAGGAAAACACACACGAGCAACAGCATAGCTCATCAGGACAAAGTGGAGGTGCTACTGATGCAGCATGCCAGACGATGTAGAGCACAGAACCAACATGAGCAGCCACCACCACCCCAAAGGCAATGCAGAAGGCAGGAGAAGGTCTTCAGGATGAGAACAACCCTCCAGGACCTCAGGGAACAGGACATCATCAGGTGGTATAGACTCAACTGGCAGGCCATCCAGCAGCTGCTGCGCCAAAATGAGCCACATATAACAGCCAGCCTGCAGACACCACCCAATATACCACCGGTGACCAAGCTGCTAGCTGCCTGCATATGTTAGCAAGTGGCTCCTTCCAAACAACGGGTGCCCTGGTCGCTGGGGTATCACAGTCCTCATTCTCTGCCTTCCTTCCCAGCGTCCTAGATGCCATTATTTCCCTCACACCCTGCCACATCAGCTTTCCCAACACCCAGCAGAAGCAGCAGGAGTTCAAACAGGGGTTTTATCAAATACATGGCTTCCCAGATGTGCTTGGTACAATTGACTGCACCCATGTCCGGATCATACCACCTGCAGCAATAGAGCATCTATTCCAGAACAGAAAGTCCACCCAGTCCATAAATGTGAAGGCCATATTTGACCACCAGGGTTTGTTTACCAACATCTTGGCCAAGTATCCTGGGAGTATACAAGATTCCTTCATCTTCCGTCACAGCACGATCACTCAGCACTTCCAGTACGGACTATATGGCAATGTCCTTCTTGTCAGTAAGTCCCTAAACCTAGCAATATTCACACAGCACAGCAACCATGTAGGACACACAGTACATACACCACTACATTGACACATGGGCAGGAAGACACTGAGGTGTGACACAGGTTGTTATGGTGTACACCCTGACACAATAGGATACACACCTATTGACAAATGATGGCTGCCACAAACATTAGCTGCCACTCTAGAGCTATAAGGGACCAATGTCAATGCACACAGTGACAATGACATGGCCTGCACTGGAAGTACACCCTGGAAGATGAACTCTTTCCGATTACATTAAGCCACATAGTCAATCTGACACCTTCCCAAGTAATATGTAGTGTGGAAGGGGTGTGCAATGTGTGTTGCTGCAGGTCTAACACCATGAGACACAGCATGATGATGCAGACTGACATGTAGGTACATGGAAATACTGAGGCAGTCCCAACATCATACATCACTCCTGGGGTGCCGTTGCCAGGTAGCAATAATGAAGTAGACTGTGCTATGAATACATATTGCACACACTGAAAGAGCCAATTGTCCACCAAAATAACATATGTACAGGGAGATGGCCTTTCCTGCACAGATACATCTACCTCCACAAGGCAGTTAGCTAGGTTACCTGGAGCAAGTTTGGTAGTGTAGGTGCACGGTTGCACATGAGCCACTGGCAGAGGGAACTACAAAGGTTTGCCTAGAACCAACTCACACAAAAGACAATTGTGCATTTTCAGTACTGAACACCTCAGTGCTGCTAACTTATGGAGATGTGTTGTGCATTGTCACCAATCCTAATCAAAGATGTAGAATTTCATCTGCAATGACATATGTCTAATTGTATGGGTTGTCCAGGCCATGTAGTGCAACCATGTTACCACCATATCAGAATCTATTGTGTGTTTGGAAGTATCATGTCCCCTCCAGTGAAAGCACACTAACACATGTTGGTCACTACACAATGCATGGTATATACATACTGATCAATAGTTTGGAAACAAAATCATAAATCCCAGCTCAATGAGCCAAACACAAGTTGTCAAGTCAAATAACCCACTGCAGAAAAAACTCCACAGAAGCCCAGGATCTCACACAATACCACAAACACATATGAGTTACAGACGACACAAGATATCAACTGCCATGCTATATGACATTCCTGTTGCAAGCACTAACAAAATACTCACTCCTATTTTATTTTTCAGCTGAACAGGGTTACGGGATCCAGCCATGGATCATGACCCCATTCCCCCAAGCACAGCAGCAGAGAGTGCCTCTAATTAGGCACATTGGAGGACACGCACCATTGTAGAAAGGAACTTTGGCATCCTGAAATCCAGATTCAGGTGCCTGGATATCACAGGAGGCAGCCTCCTATATGCCCCACACATTGTTTTCAAAATCCTACTTACATGTGCTATTCTGCACAACATTTGTGTGTGGAGGAACATCTCCCTATGTGAGCCTGAGCAAGAACTGCCTGAGGAGGAGGAGGAGGAGGATGGTGCCAGAGAAAATGAGGGGGGACATTGAAACACAACTTTAGAAACGAGCCACAGACAGCAGATTGTTCAAAACCTTTTTAACCAATAGTCAATCAACACACCTTGTTTGGATATGTAATTAAACACCTTACTTGATCAGACAAACCTGTCCTGGTTACTTCTTTCTCCATCACATGTTCTTAAGGGATGTGAGTATTACTTCAGGGAGCATGTTACAAAGACAAATCTGACTAGTTCTGATGCAACATCACCTGTGATGCGTATGATTGTACAGCAAACATCACACACACATACAAAATACTCATCTTTTGAATTTGACATATGAAGGACAAAATCATAGGACCACAGCATATGACACACATCCACGTTGCCAACATGGTCTACTGTAGCACAAGACACTCACCTACGACATCTCCAATCATAAGGTAAATAAGCACACCATACATGAGGCAGTGGATGTAAAATATCAGTGGAAACAGGAATGTATGAACAGACCTCTGACATTAGTAAGTGTGACATTTGCAAACTCAGCAAGGAGATTTTGTGACAAGAGGGGCATCGTTCCTGAAAATGAATAGCATGAGTGTCCCAGATATGACAAGCAATGTTCACAACACACGCCCTGTGCAGTCCATCCCTGGAAATAAATCCTGCCACTTCCATGTGTTAAGTCTCTGCCCTCCCATCTCCAGGGGCCACTGTAAATGGACTATCTGTACCCTGGGTATCATCATTAATACTCACCCAGAGTCCCTTTCTGACTCCTGTTTGCTTTTCTTTTCCATATCACATGCTATGGAAGAACTACATTAGCCTTCATGGACTTCATGCCCCATAATGCACTGCCTGGTAGTTGGTAAGACCTGTAATCTTCTGTCCATTGCTTCCCATGGGAAAAGTCTGGTTGTCCCTTTGTACTGGATTCTCTCCTTCAGGACTTGTGAGAGACTGAAGCTGCGCACACCTGTGAACTTTCTTGTGCAGCCCAGCCATGTGACTCTGCCCTGGCCTTGCTGCTGCCTGGAATTGCTTAGAAGCTGCCATTCACTGAAGCTCCTCGTCGTGCATTGGAGTACGAATCATTTGTGTTCCAGACCCCATGTTGGAATGTGTTACAGTCCTGATTCAGCCTGAACCTGCTCTCTGTTTACCCAGTGCTGTTCCTGCTTGTTCCAGTCAGACTCTGCTCCCTGTTTCTCAGCCTTGTTCATGCTTGTTACTGCCACATCCTGCTTCCTGTTACCCAGACCTGTTCCAGCCTTTGCTTCAACCTGAGCCTGTTTCCTCTGCCTGGCTTTGCCTTCTAGTTGATTCCCTTGCTTTCCATTTCCTCTTGGGTTATCGTGTCTGGTAAGTGTCTTATCAGTGTTCACCTGTCTAGTGTTTACTTTGTATTTGGTCTGGCACCTGGTTTCCATAAGGCTAATCCAACACTCATCCTTTGTATAGTGTTGCATGTAGTCATTAGTGCCTAACAGTGACAGTGTGCTATGGGTGTATTCCAGGAATTTTTACTGAGTCTCCAGCCCGACCAACAAGGGCTAGTCTTGTGTATGTAAGTACAATCCTTGCTTGTGCCCTAAGGGTCCAGACACAGATTCACTTCTGCTGCCACCTTTCGATGGAGCTTGTATGGTGACTAGCTGTAAGATTAATCTGCACAGAGGCACTCACGTTCCCTGTTGCTGTGGGAAGTCTGAGCCCTACCCTGTGTACAATCTTAGTGATAAGCCCTGCGTGTTTGTCCATTACTGACCCATTCCATATTTGTCCACACTAAGATTGTTCTGTATTCACTTTTCTGTTTTTTATTCCTTACAATAGCTGCCCTATCCCCTTGTTTGCCTTTAGCTGCTCTTCTGCTTTGGTACACTTCTTCCTTGCAAGATACTCTGTGAACTCAAGGGTTGCCCCTAACAGACTTCTGACTAGACCCGCACTAAACCGTAACACCATGTTGCCCAATCGTGACACAGGGTACACCAGCCCATACAGTTGAATTGGACACTTCTGTGCAATGCACATCTGAAAATATGTGAACACATGCAGCAAGGGCAACAGGTCCACCACAGCAACATGAGTAACGTAGGTAATTTTCATGAGTCAAACTGACGCGTACAGAACATTTTTATGGGTGGAATTCAGGCACAGTGTCCCTCATTACGAACCTGCGGTCGGCGGTAATTTGGGGAAAGGTACTTCCAACAGGCTGGCGGTACCTTTTCCCAAATTATGACATTGGCAGTTTGGCTCACGCCAAACCACCAATGTACCACTACATCCGCAGGGTGGTAATGGCCGCTGGGCTGGGGTCATCAGTCTCCAGCCAGGCGGCTATCACAATCCCAACCTCGGGATTATGACCCCTTCTACCGCCATAGTTATCGTGGCAAGCAAACCACCACGAAAACTATGGTGGTGGGCACTATCAGTGCCATCGAATTCCTTCCCTGACACTAATATGGGTCTCTCTTGCCCCCTTCCCCCTCCCCAGAGCCACCCCCACCCTCCCCTTCCCTCTTCTGCCACCGCACATTTTCACACCCATACGTGCACACACATACACACATACACGCACCCATACCAACATACACCCACTCTTGCACATTTTCATACCCACACACCCCAACACACACCAACATACTCTGCTGCACACATGCATTCACAACACAAAACATACACATATGCTCACATTCAGGCATTCACTCACACATTCAACGCGACTCACACCCACATGCACGCAATCATAAACAGACACCCCGTCACACACATCACCCCTCCTCTCCTGTCGGAGCACCCGAATTACCTGCATGCAGCGGGTCCTCCAGCTGGAGATGGGACGTGACGCTGCTGTCAGCTGCAGTGTCCGCCAACTAAACACCGCCAGGCCATATCATTGCTCATGATATGGTAGGTGGTGTTTTGCTGGTGTAGCGCTACTGCTGACAGCAGCGCCACCTTAACGCTGTCTGCTGCCACGACCATCCATGGTATTCAGCCAGCCTTCTCGCTGAATTCCGTTGAGGGTCATAATGCGGGTGGGTGGCTGGTAGCCACGGGTGACTGTATGTTGGTGGCCGTCACCGTGGCGGTATGCAGCAGTTACCGCCAATGCCTTAATGAGGGCCAGTGTCTCAAACACTGTACGTACCAAACATGTACACATGGCGGACATATGGGTAGTTCACACACAAGTCACCATGAAGTCGGTGCCAACAATTAATGACATATGAGGGGTTACATATCCGACTTAGCACTCATCAGCCATCCTCAATCATCCCTGAGTTTTGTTTGTCGTGTGAAATGTAATGTCCCCAAAGTCAAACAAATACACACATCAAATGAGTCAACACATATTACAAACACATATCATGACTGTTGTACATCACTGATTGCCATCTGATGTAGATACCCATTTGTAAAACTTTCATACATGAACATAACGTCAAATGTATTGCATGCTGTTCCTTCAGAAGCACATATATTGTTGTTACAGATCATTCACAGACAAAATACACAGGCCATGATTCATACTTTTGTTGCCCCGCATTGCAGTCATTTATTGACGCAAATGCGACGCACACTTACAAAATACAATTTTATTTTGTAAGTTTGTGCCGCTTTTGTGTCAGAAAATGAAGGAAATATGGCCCAAAGAAAGTATAAATCTGGGCCACAGTTGCATGCTCTACCACTTGTGGCCAACCACTATACCACACACTGCAAGCCATACCATCCTATCTCCATCTTGATACAGGGTGCATGCATATTAACTAATTAAAAATCACGCAAGCACAGTTTGAGTCAAACATTTTGACGCAAATGCGTAAAAAAAAACCAACGCAAACGCTAACTAAACACACATTTTTAGCGTTAATTCAACAAGTGCACCACACGCATGCGAATATTCATTAAAATAGACGTTTTCCAGTAATGCATGGTATTTTGCCGCACATGTTGGTTATTCGTCAAAAATATTCACGCAAATATCGTATGTGCCACAAAAATACACGCAAGATGTAAAACGGGCCACAAAGGGGACAGGAAGAGATGCAATAGGAAATCCTGTTTACAGACATGGTACTGTGGGTGTACTTTCACTTTCACTTTACAGTGTGTGCTTTTTATTGACTGTGTTGCTGTGTCTTGGTGTTACTCGTGTCTGGATTGCATTTCTTGTATCTTGTGGTGTCTCTCTTGTGTCTCTGTGTGCATTCTATTTGTTTATTGTACCCGTTTAAGTGTTTTTGTGTAGTTTAGTGTTTTTTGGATTGTATTTGTACTGTTGGGTGTCTGTTTGGGGGTTACATTAGTTGGTTTAGTTGGGGTTTGCAGTTTGGGTTGTAAGTTTCCATTTTTCACATTTATTTTCCTTCCTTTTTCCCCTTTTCTGTTTTAAATTGTTGTGCACGGAAATGTAAGGAAGGGCGAGGCTGACCCGCATGGGTGAGGAGGAGCTTGGGGCCTTTATGTGGCTGGTGTGCCACTTTCTGTCGTTGTTGCAGGAGATGGGTGGGCGTGTGATACAGGGGTATTACATAGAGGCAAGGCGGCGGCGGTGGGGCAAGGTGCTCTACCACCTCAAACATGTATTCAACACAACAAGAAATGAGCACCAGCAGAAGCATCGCTGGACTGACCTGGTGGCCCAAAAACAAGACCTGCTGGACCACCTGGGTGTGGTGATCGCTGGCCCTGTTGGCGAGTATCACATTGACAAATGTGTACAGTAGAATGCTCCTGAGTGACAGTAGCAGATATCTTGACGTGCTGCATGCAATGTTTGTGGCCATATTGAATGCAAGTGGAGCAAACTGTTAGTGTCCCAGTACTGAGATGTATTCCACATGTCTATATATCTTAACAATGCAGTGCTTTGCTTTCTTGCTTCATGTCCGACTATTACTTAGGGCAACATGTACCAAGTTATTTTTAACTCGCACAAACGGCCTACTGTTCAGATTTAGGCCCTCATTACAACGCTGGCGCTCTGTGTTAAAGCGGTGGTAATACTGCCAACAGGCCAGCGGAAAAAAAATTGGAATCATGACTGTTGGACTTTTGCTTTTGCAGGGTCATCCCCAGACTTTTTTGCCTCCTGCCTCCTAGATTTTCCGGACATGTTGCTGTTGGCTTTTCAACTCTGAGCACTTTACCACTGCTAACCAGTGCTAAAGTGCATATGCTCTCCTGTTTAAATTGTATGTAAGTGGTTTATCCATGATTGGCATATTTGATTTACTAGTAAGTCCCTAGTAAGGTGCACTAGAGGTGCCAGGGCCTGTAAATCAAATGCTACTAGTGGGCCTGCAGCACTGGTTGTGCCACCCACATAAGTAGCTCTGTAATCATGTCTCAGACCTGCCACTGCAGTGTCTGTGTGTGTATTTTTACACTGTAAATTCGACTTGGCAAGTGTACCCACTTGCCAGGCCTAAACCTTCCCTTTCCTTACATGTAAGGCACCCCTAAGGTATGCCCTAGGTAGCCCCAAGGGCAGGGTGCAGTGTATGGATAAGGTAGGACATATAGTAATGTGGTTTATATGTCCTGACAGTGAAATACTGCCAATTTCGTTTTCACTGTTGCAAGGTCTGTCTCTCTCTCATAGGATAATATGGGGGCTACCTTTAAATATGATTAAAGTGTAGATTCCCCTAGAGAAGAGATGGACAGGTGGAGTTTGGGATCCCTTAACTCACAATTTAAAAATGCATCTTTTAGTAAAGTTGATTTTGAGATTGTGCGTTTGAAAATGCCACTTTTAGAAAGTGAGCATTTTCTTGCTTAAACCATTCTGTGACTCTGCCTTGTTTGTGGATTCCCTGTCTGGGTCAGTTGACAGTTGGGTTGTTTTTCACCTCACACCAGACAGTGACACAAAGGGAGCTGGGGTGTGATCTGCATTCCTGATTAGCCATCTCTGCTAGGAGGGAGGGGTGGAGTGGTCACTCTCATCTGAAAGGACTGTGCCTGCCTCTGACAATGCTGTCTCCAGCCCCCTGGTGTGTGTCTGAGGCCTTGCCTGGGCAAGGCAGGATTTCACAAGAAGGTGTGAGTCCCCTTTGAAGAAAGGTGACTTCAAAGACTAAAATGGGTATAAGAAGGGCACCCAAACTTACAAACTTTAGAAACACTTCTGGAATCAAGAGGAACCTCTGCCTGGAGAAGAGCTGATCGCTGAGGAACAAGTGCTGCCCTGCCTGTGACTGTGCTTTGTGGAGCTTTCCTGCAGTGCTGCTTCTGCCTGAGTAAGAGGGCAAAGACTGGACTTTGTGTGCCTTCCATCTTGAAGAAGAAATCTCCAAGGGCTTGATGTAGAGCTTGCCTCCTGTTGTTGAAGTCTCAGGGATAGCAAAGACTTCTTCCTGCCAGCACCTGGAGTCTCTGGAGAGACCCCTACTCTGCTCTGTGGTGCCCTTCCAGTTCCTGGGACCCTGAAAGGAGAGGCTGGCAGCCTAAGGACAAAAATACACGCA
Source organism: Pleurodeles waltl (assembly GCF_031143425.1). Taxonomy (NCBI): domain Eukaryota; kingdom Metazoa; phylum Chordata; class Amphibia; order Caudata; family Salamandridae; genus Pleurodeles; species Pleurodeles waltl. The sequence continues at coordinate 336,775,413 of NC_090438.1, read as the reverse complement.
CCGAGCGCCGTGCGGAGAAAAGATCGACGCGAATCCGATCGCGGCTGAGAAAACGACGCGACGCCGGCTCCGCAGCTGAGAAACGACGCCGCAGGAAACGCGACCGGAGAATCGACGCCCGGAGCAGGAGAAACGACGCGCAGCATCGCTGACGAAGGCTGAGAGATCGCAACCAGCGCCGCGGGACTTTCGGACCGTCGCGTGGCTGGCTTTTTCGACGCGCCTCGCCGTGCCGAGCTGTTTTCGACGCATATACCCGTGCAGGGTTATTTTCGACGCACACCGCCCGTGTGGGGTTATTTTTGACGCAAACCAGGTACATTTACACGCTAGCAGCGCTAGTGTGTTGTTACAACTACCTAAAGACTCTTTTTATTTTAAACCTTTAAAAAAATCATAACTTGACTTGTGTATGTTGAATTTTTGTCGTTTTGGTCTTGTTTTGTCTAGATAAATATTTCCTATTTTTCTAAACTGGTGTTGTGTCATTTTGTAGTGTTTTCATTGAGTTACTGTGTGTGTTGGTACAAATACTTTACGCCCAGCACTCTGAGGTTAAGCCTACTGCTCTGCCAAGCTACCAAGGGGGTAAGCAGGGGTTAGCTGAGGGTGATTCTCTTTTATCCTAACTAGAGTGAGGGTCCTTGCTTGAACAGGGGGTAACCTGACTGTCAACCAGAGACCCCATTTCTAACATTGGTGACCAGCGGTCGGGATTTGGACTTGTATTTGTACTTGACATACAGTAATTGAGTGTACACTACTGTTTTGATCTCAGACCACTACGTGACCACATACTACTTGTTTGGTGATCTTTTGATTTTTCTCTTAAGGACTCTTTTTGTTCTACTTCCATGATTTTGCTGATCCCTGGACTGATTCTTTTTACTTCATTGGGAAATTATTTTTTTCTGCCTTTGGAACTTTGCACTTGTGACCATCATGTCTCAATCTGGAGATGCAACAGCTGGAGCTGTGTTTGAAATGGAGAAACTGAAGGAGTACTCAATTGCTCAATTGAAACAGTTCCTTAAAGATCTTGACTGTCCCACTGAGAGCTCCACCAGGGAGGGGGAGCTGCAACAGGCACAGAGGGCCGGGGTGACAATCAAGAAGGCTGGAGGGCACACAGAGGAGGAGAATGTGGGTGGGGAAGTGCAGAGGATACACAGTGGTGTAGTGGAGGTACCTGTTACGCCTGGGGGGAGGGTCCCCAGGAGGGATAGCAGGGTGTCACCCAAGGGTCTGACTCCTGAAGAGTTACAGGACAGACGGGCAGACAGGGCTCGCCGATTCAAGGAGTTGGCAGAAAGGAGGAGGGACTTAGAGATTAAAAAAATGATTTATGCTTACGAGCTTAAATTGAAAGAGCTGGAAGTCATGAGGGCTGAGTCCAGCTGGAATGGTGGCAGCAACAATTGTATATCCAGTGATGCTGCAGAAGTGCACATGCCCAGAGAGGTGGTGCCCTACTTGAAGGAGGGAGTTAACACACGCCAGGAGGTTCAGGGGTATGAGGTAGCTCCAGTGATGCACAGGGTCTCTGAGGTAGATTGGGGAACTGGCATGGGGAGTCATATTCCTACTGGTGGGAGGGACACTCTACTGACTCTAGTTGAGAGTGACAGGGAGAGGGGTTCCCCCCAGGTAGAAGTCCTGGTTATGGAGTGTGAAAACATCCCAGAAGAGTGTGGGTTGAGTGTCAGGGACAGTCAGGTACTGTCTCACCAGTCTCAGGAGGGTGATGTGGGGTGCTTTTTCAAGGCAGAGTCACTGGATGGTTGGATGAAGGGTACTTTGGTTAATTCATGTGAGGGGCTGAGTGATGTAATTGCTGGAGAGCATATGTCTAGTCCTTATTTTCCAGAGCTATGCCAACACCAGGTGGAGTGTGAGTTCTCTGACCCCAGGGAGCTTACAATGGAGGCAGACTTCTGGGTGAGTACCAGAGAGTCTGAAGAGGCATTTGGGGGTGCTCCTGAGAGGAGTGGTCTAGGTAGTTCCCAACCAGGTGAGGTAGGGAAGGATTGTAGTGTCCCAGGTAGGTCCCAGTGTAGTGGGATGGGTGAGGGACCCCATGTCCAGTCTCAGAGGAGAGGGAATGGGGATGGGTTGAGGCCCAAGGTGCCCGAGATCCGGTCCCAGGTCCTGGAGGGTTCCCTGCGGGAACCCCAGGAGGGGAGCCTAGCCTGTACCATAGGGCCATCTGTTGAGGGAGACCCCACAGTGTCAGGAGAACTTGGGGGGGCGGCTGTAGCCAGCGTCCCACCAGTTCTGGTGTCTGGCAGTACCACTCCTAGTGAGGGGTTGCAGAAGTCCAGACAGAGGGTTGAGAGGGGGTTGCGGACCCCAGTGGAGAACCTGGAGGGTCAGGGGTCAGCTCTGAGTGCAGAGCCCCCCAGGAATGACCTTGGTGAGACCATTTCTGGGCTGGGAGGAATCCAGACTCTGTCAGATGGGCAGAGGTCAGGAGACCTGCGCCAGCCAGACTCTTGTATGGCCCTTGGGGAAAGTGTTTCCCTTGTGGGGGGTAGGTGTGCCCCCCAGGAAGTCCTGGTGTGCCAGGCAATGGTTCAACCGCAGGGTGGTGACTCTGGGTTGAATGATCAGGTTCAGGGGGTAAACTCTGACCTGATGGGGTGTAAGTGTGCTCCCAAGGAAGTCCTGGTGTGCCAGGCAGTGGTTCAACCGCAGGGTGGTGACCCTGGGTTGGATGACCAGGTTCAGAGGGTAAACTCTGACCTGGTAGGGGGTAGGTATGCCCCCCAGGAAGTCCTGGGTTGCCAGGCAGTGATCCAGTCTGTGGGTACAGACCCTGGATTGGGAGGCCAGGTTAAGGGTGTCCCCCCTGACCTGGAGGAAGGGGCTACTGCTAACAGTGCCCCTACCATGTTGTCTTCTGGGGGGGCCACCCCTAGTTGGGTGGTTCAGGACCCCAGAAGAGAGGGCAGGGGGAGGGAAGCCTCACCCCTAGCCCTGGTCCAACCTGAAGGTACAGACCCCAGGTTGGAGGATCAGTTGCAGGTTAACATCCCTGCACTGATGGAAGAATTGTGCAGGACTGCTTCTACAAGCACCCTGACAGTTTTGGACTCTGGGGGTGCCGCTTCTGCAGGGAGGGTACAGAGCCCCAGAGGGGAGGACCAGGGTCAGGTTGTCATCCCTGACCTGGTGGAAGAGAGAGTGGTCAAAGGGTGCCAGGCACCTGGGGCTACCACCCCCCACTCTCCACAGTCACAGTGGTTAGAGAGGCCTGAGGTCGGGCTCTCATCCCTGACAGTTGTCTGGGGCCACTGTGGCTTGCTGTCCTGGTGGACAGAGTTGCCCCTGGGGGGGGAAGGACGAAAGTCACACCCCAGGGGTGGAGTGGGCAACACCATTGTGTTGGCCCTGGTGGTACTATCTGCCCATTGCAATACATCTGTGAGCAAAGTAAAGTTAGGTGTTGCACAGATGGTGTCTGTAGATGTGGAGAAGGGTTCCCCATGGGTTAGCTTAGTGGGCCCTGAGAGTATGGACAGAGGGATCCAACTGGAGTCAGGAAGGCGTAGAACTGGAACATGCCCCTGCTGTTGTGGGCCTGGGTCCCTGTTCTATCGCCCCAATCAGGGAAGTACATCAAGGTATTGATTGTTCTCCCCTGGCTTTAGGCTGGTAGGGGGTCGTGTTGGACTTTTGCTTTTGCAGGGTCATCCCCAGACTTTTTTGCCTCCTGCCTCCTAGATTTTCCGGACATGTTGCTGTTGGCTTTTCAACTCTGAGCACTTTACCACTGCTAACCAGTGCTAAAGTGCATATGCTCTCCTGTTTAAATTGTATGTAAGTGGTTTATCCATGATTGGCATATTTGATTTACTAGTAAGTCCCTAGTAAGGTGCACTAGAGGTGCCAGGGCCTGTAAATCAAATGCTACTAGTGGGCCTGCAGCACTGGTTGTGCCACCCACATAAGTAGCTCTGTAATCATGTCTCAGACCTGCCACTGCAGTGTCTGTGTGTGTATTTTTACACTGTAAATTCGACTTGGCAAGTGTACCCACTTGCCAGGCCTAAACCTTCCCTTTCCTTACATGTAAGGCACCCCTAAGGTATGCCCTAGGTAGCCCCAAGGGCAGGGTGCAGTGTATGGATAAGGTAGGACATATAGTAATGTGGTTTATATGTCCTGACAGTGAAATACTGCCAATTTCGTTTTCACTGTTGCAAGGTCTGTCTCTCTCTCATAGGATAATATGGGGGCTACCTTTAAATATGATTAAAGTGTAGATTCCCCTAGAGAAGAGATGGACAGGTGGAGTTTGGGATCCCTGAACTCACAATTTAAAAATGCATCTTTTAGTAAAGTTGATTTTGAGATTGTGCGTTTGAAAATGCCACTTTTAGAAAGTGAGCATTTTCTTGCTTAAACCATTCTGTGACTCTGCCTTGTTTGTGGATTCCCTGTCTGGGTCAGTTGACAGTTGGGTTGTTTTTCACCTCACACCAGACAGTGACACAAAGGGAGCTGGGGTGTGATCTGCATTCCTGATTAGCCATCTCTGCTAGGAGGGAGGGGTGGAGTGGTCACTCTCATCTGAAAGGACTGTGCCTGCCTCTGACAATGCTGTCTCCAGCCCCCTGGTGTGTGTCTGAGGCCTTGCCTGGGCAAGGCAGGATTTCACAAGAAGGTGTGAGTCCCCTTTGAAGAAAGGTGACTTCAAAGACTAAAATGGGTATAAGAAGGGCACCCAAACTTACAAACTTTAGAAACACTTCTGGAATCAAGAGGAACCTCTGCCTGGAGAAGAGCTGATCGCTGAGGAACAAGTGCTGCCCTGCCTGTGACTGTGCTTTGTGGAGCTTTCCTGCAGTGCTGCTTCTGCCTGAGTAAGAGGGCAAAGACTGGACTTTGTGTGCCTTCCATCTTGAAGAAGAAATCTCCAAGGGCTTGATGTAGAGCTTGCCTCCTGTTGTTGAAGTCTCAGGGATAGCAAATACTTCTTCCTGCCAGCACCTGGAGTCTCTGGAGAGACCCCTACTCTGCTCTGTGGTGCCCTTCCAGTTCCTGGGACCCTGAAAGGAGAGGCTGGCAGCCTAAGGACAAAAATACACGCACCGAGCGCCGTGCGGAGAAAAGATCGACGCGAATCCGATCGCGGCTGAGAAAACGACGCGACGCCGGCTCCGCAGCTGAGAAACGACGCCGCAGGAAACGCGACCGGAGAATCGACGCCCGGAGCAGGAGAAACGACGCGCAGCATCGCTGACGAAGGCTGAGAGATCGCAACCAGCGCCGCGGGACTTTCGGACCGTCGCGTGGCTGGCTTTTTCGACGCGCCTCGCCGTGCCGAGCTGTTTTCGACGCATATACCCGTGCAGGGTTATTTTCGACGCACACCGCCCGTGCGGGGTTATTTTTGACGCAAACCAGGTACATTTACACGCTAGCAGCGCTAGTGTGTTGTTACAACTACCTAAAGACTCTTTTTATTTTAAACCTTTAAAAAAATCATAACTTGACTTGTGTATGTTGGATTTTTGTCGTTTTGGTCTTGTTTTGTCTAGATAAATATTTCCTATTTTTCTAAACTGGTGTTGTGTCATTTTGTAGTGTTTTCATTGAGTTACTGTGTGTGTTGGTACAAATACTTTACGCCCAGCACTCTGAGGTTAAGCCTACTGCTCTGCCAAGCTACCAAGGGGGTAAGCAGGGGTTAGCTGAGGGTGATTCTCTTTTATCCTAACTAGAGTGAGGGTCCTTGCTTGAACAGGGGGTAACCTGACTGTCAACCAGAGACCCCATTTCTAACAATGACCATGGCGGAAACCGGTAACATGGACAGCCACTTTAACACTCTGACCGCCACGGCGGTAGAAACATACACTGCGGCAGTCACTGCCAACAGACAGGCGTAAGACAAAGTACCGCCCACTGTATTTCAAGACACTTATCCGCAACCTTTTCTGGGACGGAACCAACGCGATCAAAAGCACGGCAGAAACAGTACACAGAAGGGAAAACACTCACCTCTCGACACCCAACGAGGAACCAGGACGCCATGGAGCCCGAACTACACGTCCTGCCACGCTGGTGTATCTTCTCATCTACCAGGAGTACGAACGGCGGCGGCGACGACCACGGTGAGTACATGCATCTACAACACAGGGGAGGGGGGAAGAGAGTGACACACACACGCAACACGCAACACCCCTACCGCTACCCTCACTCACAGCAACATACACACAAATAAATGCAGCAAAATTACATATACACCCCCTCAGCCCCTGGAAGAATGCAAATGGAAAGGAAATGATTGTAACCAGTTTAATCATGAAAAAGCTGATAGTCAAATATCAAAATCAGTAAATACAAATATGTACACCAACTACACAAGTCTGGATAGTGTACCAATCATTGTCCGTGGACCACTGGGTCCAAAATGCATGGGCAAAGCCCACACTAGATACCTGACTCGAAACAGAGAGAACACTGCTGGGCCATCAGTTCGAAAATATACAGACACCTCAGGGGGAGGGGGCACCATAGCCAGATGAACGCACGACACCACTGCTGCACGAGGGGGCTCCATGCCCATTACTGTATCCTGGGGAGTGCAAAGCCACAGTCTCTCAAGTCTTTCCAGTGGGTGGTTTGCCCACTGCAGTATCCTGGGAGTGAAAGCCACAGTCTCTCAAGACTTTCCAGTGGGTGGTTTGCCCACTTCTGTATCCTGGGGAGTACAAAGCCACAGTCTCTCAAGTCTTTCCAGTGAGTGGTTTACCCACTGCTGTATCCTGGGCAGTGCAAAGCCACAGTCTCTCAAGTCTCTCAAGTGGGTGGTTTGCCCACTGCTCCATCCTGGGGAGTGCAAAGCCACAGTCTCTCAAGTCTTTCCAGTGGGTGGTTTGCCCACTGCTCTATCCTGGGGAGAGCAAAGCCACAGTCTCCCAAGTCTTTCCAGTGGGTGGTTTACCCACTGCAGTATCATGGGGAGTGCAAAGCCACAGTATCCCAAGTCTTTCCAGTGGGTGGTTTGCCCACTGCAGTATCCTGGGGTGTGCAAAGCCACAGTTTCCCAAGACATTCCAGTGGGTGGTTTGCCCACTTCTGTACCCTGGGGAGTGTAAAACCACAGTCTCTCAAGTCTTTCCAGTGGGTGGTTTGCCCACTGCTGTATCCTGGGGAGTGCAAAGCCACAGTCTCTCAATACTTTCCAGTAGGTGGTTTGCCCAATGCTGTATCCTGGGGAGTGCAAAGCCACAGTCTCTCAAGTCTCTGAAGTGGGTGGTTTGCCCACTGCTCCATCCTGGGGAGTGAAAAGCCACAGTCTCTCAAGTTGATGCCTTTCTCCACTTGTTCTGGAGGGGGCTTTGTGCCCAGAGTGCTTCATCCTGCCAAGGACTGAGGTAGTAGATGTGATTCTCCACTGGTTCTGAAGGGGGCTTTGTGCCCAGAGTGCTTCATCCTGCCAAGGACTGAGGTAGTGGATGTGATTCTCCACTGGTTCTGGAGTGGGCTTTATGCCCAGAGTGCTTCATCCTGCCAAGGACTGAGGTAGTGGATGTGATTCTCCACTGGTTCTTGAGGGGGCTTTGTGTCCAGAGTGCCTCAACCTGCCAAGGACTGAGGTAGTGGATGTATCTCTCCACTAGTTCTGGAGGGGGCTTTGTGCCCAGAGTGCTTCATCCTGCCAAGGACTGTGGTAGTGGAGGTGATTCTCCACCGGTTCTGGAGGGGGCTTTGTGCCCAGAGTGCTTCATCCTGCCAAGGACTGAGGTAGTGGATGTGATTCTCCACTGGTTCTGGAGGGGGCTTTGTGTCAAGGGTGCCTCATCCTGCCAAGGACTGAGGTAGTGGATGTATCTCTCCACTGGTTCTGGAGAGGGCTTTGTGCCCAGAGTGCTTCATCCTGCCAAGGACTGAGGTAGTGGATGTATTTCTCCACTGGTTCTGGAGGGGGCTTTGTGACCAGAGTGCTCCACGTGCAGTGCGGCCGGTACGATTCCTTCACCTGGGTGTGTGTGCCACGAGATTGGCGAGGTACAGGTAGCATGATATGCCATGGAGGCAGAGACATTTACCACACTGCTGCGGCTTCACCTTCCACCTGCAGGTGCAAACAGTGATAGAGGAAGCTCATGGAAGCTGCCCAGAGTCGAGGACTTTCCTCCAGCCTCGAGTGACTGACCATTGGGGATGGTAGACATGTCAGCAGTGGTGCCACTGTCCGAGTAGGTCGCAGGCCGGTGGCGGTTCTTGCGGCGATGTCTGTGGCGGCGGTGCTTGCGGCGGTGTCTGTGGCTGCGGTTCTGGCGGTGGTGAATGGGTCAGCACCTGCTGAGGGACACAGCAGGACGTGTCCCGCAGCCTCGGGCAGCTGCCCTCTGGGGGAGAGGCTGAGGACTGTCACTGAGGCTGTATACATGCCAGTGGTGGTGCAGGTGGCGGTTGTGGTGGCTGGGAAGCTAGCAGTGTGCGCCGCTGAACAGGTTGGTGTGGTCGTGGACAGAAGTTGTGACACTGGTCCATCAGTTGTTGCCACCATGCCCTCTCCTGACCTGCTCTTCTGCTTTTGGCCCTTCCCCACCTTTGATGGTGCTGCAGTTGTCTTGCCACTATCCCCTTTTTTTTTGCTGAGCCCTTGGTGGCTGGTAGTTTCGGCTTCTCCCTCTGGGATGTGGGCACCTTTTTCACCTTGGCAGGTGGCGGAATGTCCTTGCCCTCACTACGTGGCACACTGGCAGCCCTGATGGGTGGCACACTCGATGACCCCACAGTTGCTGGAACCACTGTGCCTGGGGATTTGGTGGCTGAGGTGCTGGGCTGAGACCTGGAAAGCATGGCCCTATTGGAAGGACAGGGGGGAGGTGAAGGGAAGAGGTCGATGTTAGCCAGGAAAATCTTCTTAGACTCACTGGGACAGGAAGATGGAGGGGGTTTGTGAGTGGAGGAAGAGGTAGTGGTTGTAGGAGGTGTACGTCTGCTGAATTTGAGTGAAGGTGCATGGGCCGGAGGCTGTTGTGAGGTGGATGGCTGTTGGATGGGTGTGTGCTGCGCTTGTGTACTTTGGGAGGAGGGCTCACAGACACACTGGGAGAGGACACAGGGGATGTGTGAATGGTAATGGGGTGGTGAGTGCACATGAGCGGTGTGTGGTGATGGCGTGCTGGTGATGGAGGTAGTGGCTGAGGATGTAGTGCATGCAGGTGTGAGTGGAGACGAGACAGGGAGGGAGGAGGAGGACGTGGAGAAGGGGGACACAGTGGAGGCAGTGGATGTTGCTGTGTCTGCATGGGGATGGTGCTTGTGTGAGTGCCTGTGGGATATGTGGTGCTTATGTTTGCCTGAGCCACTCTTGTGTGTTGATGTGTGTGCATGCTGGTCTGATGGTGTGCTTGGGATAGGCTGAGGTACAGGGGATTGGGTGGAGGAAGTTGGAGGGGGGAGGCTGGACACAGGGACAATGGCTGCCAGCAGTGCTGAGGCCAGAGCCTGAAATGCTCTCTGTTGAGCTGCCTGCCCAGAATGAATGCCCTCCAGGTATGCATTTGTTTGTTGCAAATGCCTCTCAACACCCTGGATGGGATTCACAATGGTAGATTTCCCAACAGGGAGGGATCTCAGGAGGCCAATAGCCTCCTCACTGAGGGCAGCAGGGCTGACTGGGGCAGGGCCTGAGGTGCCTGGGGCAAAGGAGATGCCCTCCCTCCTGGGTGAGTGGGCACAGGACACACTCTGGAGGGCTGCTGGGAGGGCGGTGGTGGCGGGGGGTGGCGGCTGTACCTGTTGATGCGGTGAGCATAGAGGTGCCCGCCACCGCAAGGGAACTCCCAGCAGAGGAGGAGTCTCTGTCACTGGTGTATGCTCCTGTCCCTGTCATGGAGCTCCACTCGCCCTCCGTCCCACTGGTGGCTTCAGACTCCATTGCTTCACCCTCCAGGGCCAAGTGGGTTGCAGCTCCCTCCTGCTCCAGTGCCAATGCTCCTCCGCCTGATGATGCTATTACACACAAGAACAGGGAGACCACAAAAAGGGGTGGGGGACAGTAGAAAAGCAAGTTCAGTGCATGCAACACCACTACCGTTGGCGACACAACACACATGGAGCAGCCCTCTGCACTACGCCATGTACTAACAGTTCCTAGATATTTCACCTGACCATGGGGTGTGAGGCCTAAGCCCAATTGCTGCACACCTGGAAGTCACAGGAGCCTGACTAGGTGTAGACGGCTATTACCACTAGTGGGGTTGGGGTGCCACATAGCCTGCATCACAAGTGACCGTGTATACCAACTTCGCCCTGGCCTAAGGGAACCCACTGCCCACCTCTCCCACCTGTTATGCGCGCTGAATGAGAGTGTACAGGATCCGGGACATCAGAGGGGTCATGGTGCGATGGGCACCCCTTCCACGTTGGAAGGCCATACCCAGCTGGGTCTCCGCCATCTTCTTGCTCCAGTGGTGCAGGTCCTTCCATCTTTTACGGCAGTGGGTGCTCTGTCTGTGGTAGACACCGAGGGTCTGGACGTCCTTGGCGATGGCACGCCACATACCCTTTTCTGGTGGGTGCTGACCTTGAGGAATTGGTGCGGGGTAAAGGAAGCTACTCACCCATCCGGACCGTCATAGTCATTGCCCACCAGTTCCCACCCATGCCCTGACAGACATACACTCACCATCCGCACATGCAGGCCTCAGCCCCCCCCCCATGTATCTTCCATCCACACCACTCAAAGCAGGCATAGCCCATGCAGCATGCTCACAGTGTGCTCACCTGTTTGACTGGAGGACCATACAGTTGCGTGTACTAGGGGAGGACCCCATCCACTAGTTTCTCCAACTCCTTCGAAGTGATGGCAGGGGCCCTTTACCCAGACACTGTAGCCATTGTCGCTTCCAGACACAGGTCACAGCAGCACTTGCAGTGTAGGTCCTCTCCCATTGAAGGCCAGGTATCAAGTGAGTGAACAGACAGAAAATGGTGGTCACATCCATGGCGATGCGTACGTCACCCCTGGGGTACATCGTCATTGGCTCCTGGGACCCATAGGGCCTAATGTTAACCAAAGCAGAATTGCGCTGCTGTCTTCGACCGCCAACCGCGACGGTGTACAACGCCAGCGCAGTTACCTCATATCCCATTGTCCCTCCTTACAGGTCAGGCAGCCGCCATTTCAGGCGGCCACATGGGATGGATAAAAGCTACGTCACACCTTTCTAGGCCAGGAACACAGACAGATACCAGCACATTGAGGATTAATAACGTTTCTGCAAATAACACATTGTGATACCTCAGTGTTGGATGACTCGCTGCTCGCTGTTCTCCTCCATAGGGCACGTCCACTGGGGCAGGTGATGAGATGGCGGCATCTTCTGGTGTACAGACCCCTGGTGGACCTATTGACAATGGAAGAGAGACACATCATAATCACATACAGATTTGATTGCGCAACAATCCTGGAACTGTGTGCCCAGTTGGAGCCAGACCTGATGTCAGCTATTCGCCATCCCACAGGGATACTCCCTTTAGAGCAGGTCCTGTCTGTACTCCATTTCCTGGCCAGTGGGTCCTTTCAAACAAGAGTGGCCATGGCATCAGGGATGTCCCAGCCAATGTTCTCTAACGTGTTGTCCAGAGTGTTGTCAGCCCTGCTGAAACACATGCGCAGCTATATCGTTTTCCCTCAGGTGGAGTATTTGCCTACAGTGAAAGGTGACTTCTATGCCCTGGGACGACTCCCCAATATCATTGGTGCCATTGAATGGACACATGTGGCCTTGGTACCCCCCACAGGAGTGAACAGGTGTACAGAAACCGGAAGAGCTAACATTCTATGAATGTGCAGATGGTGTGTTTGGCCGACCAGTACATCTCCCATGTGAATGCCAAGTTTCCTGGCTCAGTGCATGACGCTTACATTCTGAGGAATAGCAGCATCCCTTATGTGATGGGGCAACTCCAGAGGCACCGTGTGTGGCTAATAGGTGAGGAAAAGGACCCTATACCCTGTGAATAGTTGTCTGGGTCTGGGGTTGTCCGTACTGGTTAGTGTGTGTCTAACAGTTGTCCCGCGACATTTGCAGGTGACTGTGGTTACCCCAACCTGTCATGGCTACTGACCCCAATGAGGAATCCCAGGACAAGGGCAGAGGAACGCTACAATGAGGCACATGGGCAAACTAGGAGGATCATCGACCGCACCTTCGGCCTCCTGAAGGCCAGATTCCGGTGCATACATATGACAGGTGGTTCCCTATAATACTCAACGAAGGTGTGCCAGATCATCGTGGCCTGCTGCATGCTGCACAACCTGGCTTTGCGACGCCAGGTGCCTTTTCTGCAGGAGGATGGGCCTGATGTTGGTTTTGTGACAGCTGTGGAGCCTGTGGACAGTGAAGAAGAGGAGGCAGAAGAAGAGGATATTGACAGCAAAACTACATCATCATGCAATATTTCCAGTGAAACACAGGTAAGATGATGTAACTGCTTCCCACATCTCATACCATTGTTGGAGCTAGCATAAGTCTGTATTTTTCACTCAGAGTATGGACACTGACTTGGCACTTTGGCTTTCCATTTCACAGATCAAGTCTCAATTTGTGCCCTCTGCTATGTTTACTCCTGGCCTACAGCTGTGTTACATTGGTATGTGAACAAGTACATTGGCATTGCCATATTCCATAGATATTGCATTTACACATTTGTGAAAGCACAGACTCACTCCAGATTATTTTGTGATTGAAGTGTGTTTATTCCTGTGCAAATAATTGGAGGGGGTTGCAAAATGGGCTGGGGCGATTGTGGAGGTATGTCCAGGGCAGAGCCAGTCTATTTGTTTCACAGGTGCATTGTCCAAAGGGGCATAAGAAGTGGAGCAATGGCAGTTTAAGGATGGACAGGGTGACATAGTGGGACAGAAGGGTGACATTCAGGGGGTTCTTAGTTCCTGACGGGGGTCTTGGCAATGTTCTCTGTTTTGTTCCTGAATCTCAGGGACCGTTTGCGGGGTGGTTCTCCATCTGCAGGGGGTGGGGTGCTGGTGTCCTGTTGTTCCTGTGGCGGTGCCTCCTGTCCACTAGTGCCGGTGGAGGTGGAGGGCTGTTCATCATCCAGGCTAGTGTCAGGGGCCCGTTGGTGTGCCACTGCGTCCTTCCTAGTGTTGAGGAGGTCTTCCAGCACCCCTGCAATGGTGACCAGGGTGGTGTTGATGGACTTCAAGTCCTCCCTGATCCCCAGGTAGTGTTCCTCCTGCAGCCGCTGGGTCTCCTGAAACTTGGCCAGTACCGTGCCCATGGTCTCCTGGGAATGGTATTAAGCTCCCATGATGTTGGAGAGTGCCTCGTGGAGAGTGGGTTCCCTGGGCCTGTCCTCCCCCTGTCGCACAGCAGACCTCCCAGCTTCCCTGTTATCCTGTGCCTCTGTCCCCTGAACCGTGTGCCCACTGCCACTGCCCCCAGTTCCCTGATCATCCTGTGTTAGTGGGATTGCCTGGGTTCCCTGTATAGGTGGACACACTGCTGATTGGCATGTCCTGGGGACAGAGGGACGGGCCGGCTGGGTGGGTGCTGTGGTGGTGTTTCCTAAGGGGGGAGGTTCAGTGGTGGTTTGTGACTGTATCAGGGGAACCGACTGTCCCAAGGTCCCTGATGGGCCGGGCTGGTCATCTCGATCCAGGCGTGCTGAGCTGCTGTTATCACTGTGGGTCTCTTCTGTGGGGGGATTGGATATGTCTGGCACCTCCTGTCCGGTGACATTGCGTATGGGTCCTGTTGGGGTGTAAATGCGTAGTTATTGTATCTGTGTGTGCCATATTGTGCAATGGGTGAGTGGCCCTCTACTCCTGTGCTTGCATTATTGGCTTGGTCCTTGTGTGATTGGTGATTTTGGGGCATGATTGAGTCTCTGTACTGGACATGGCTTGGTTATGGGTGTCCATGCATTGGTGTTACATGTAGGGCTTGATTTTGGGATGTGTGGGTTGTGTTAGTGGGGTATCTGTGAGTTGTTGGGGTGATGGGTGTGAGGGTAAGGGTGGCAGTATGTGATGGCATGCAGGTGGGGTGTCGGGGATTAGGTAGTAAAGATATGACTTACCAGAATCCAGTTCTCCTGCTACTCCTGCGAGGCCCTCAGGATGCATAATTGCCAAGACTTGCTCCTCCCATGCTGTTAGTTGTGGCGGAGGAGGTGGGGGTCCACCGCCATTCCTCTGTACAGCAATCTGGTGTCTGGATACCACGGAACACACCTTCCCCCGTAGCTCGTTCCACCTCTTCCTGATGTCATCCCGTGTTCTTCGATGCTGTCCCACTGCGTTCACCCTGTCGACAATTCTGCGCCATAGCTCCATCTTCCTTGCAATGGATGTCTGCTGCACCTGTGATCCGAATAGCTGTGGCTCTACCTGGACGATTTCCTCCACCATGACCCTGAGCTCCTCCTCAGAAACCCTGGGGTGTCTTTGAGGAGCCATGATGTGGCGTGGGTGATGTGTGAGCTGGTGTAAGTTGTGATATGTGAGGGGGTGTGTAGGTGTGTGTTATGTGAGGAGCGTGGATGTTGTGTAAGTGATGGTGTTGTGTGTCTGTGGATGCTGGTGTTATTTTAGGTAGTCTCTCTCTCTGGCCTTCTTTCACAATTTTGGTTGTAAGGGTTTGCGCGTGATGTGAGTGTGTGCTTTATATTCGATTGGGTGTGTGGGAGTGGTATGTGTATCAGGTGTCTGTATTTTGAATTGTCCAATGTGGTTGTATTTTGTAAATGTGTGTGTATTTTGAGCGCAGCGGTGTATACCGCCTATGGAATACCGCGGTTGAAAGACCGCTGCGTTGATTCGTGGGTCGTGATAGTGTGGGCGTATTTTTGTTGGTGTGACGGTGTCAGTTTTGGTATCACCAGTTTATCACTGACCTTTGGTGTGGCGGACTTGTGTGGGAGTCTGTATTGTGGTGTATTCCGAGCTGTGGGTCGTAATACCTGTAGCGGAATTCCAACGCCACAGCGGTATGTTGGCGGTCTTCTGCACAGCGGAAAGCGGGATTTACCGGCAGGGTTGTAATAAGGGCCTTAGTATGTTTCTGACTAGAAAAAATGTTCATTCAAATGCACCCCCCCAATTTTGCTAGTCTGCTATCACAATGCACAATCACAAGACAGGGTTTTCTAGTAGCATTTAGGAAGGGGCGTTCCTTTCCTATTAGTGGGTCACAGACCACTGATTCATTCTTTGGTGACCGCAAATGCTGGCACTAAATAATTGCAGTTACCAGCCATTTCAAATTGGTTCTAACCCATTTGCAAAATGGGAGGGGACCCCTTGGGAACCCCTCCCCTTTGTTAATGCATGCCCAAAAATTGTTTCTGAGCAGGCAGTTGTCCCACGGACCACTAACTGCTTCAAATAAAATATTAGAGTCATAATATTGTTTTTTTTAAATGCTTTCTGTTTATCCCTGATGAAATAAGGCTGCATTTAAATGAAAATATACATCTCTATTTGAATGCAGTCGCAGACATGGTGGTCTGCTGAGTCCAGCAGGCTAGTGTCCCTGTGAGGACCGCCATTCCCAACGGGTTTGCAAAATGAGACCTACCTCATCAAAATTCATGAGATAGGTCATTTGCTACCCCATTTGTGAATTGCAAACAAGACATTGACAGTGTTGTACCTCAGATCATCCTACTTGCAAATTGTGAGTTGCTAAGTCTCGCAATGTGTGACTCACAAAACCTGATCTTGGTACATGAGGCCCTGAGTAATACATTTCAGGTGCAATGACAACACCCGTGTCCATGCATTCTGTCAATGATGATCAGGTAAGACGCTGTCAGCATACCACATTTCACTGTATTGGGACAGCAAAGTAGGTAATCCGTGTTTAGTGATACATTGTCATCATGACACACACATGATCACTGCCATCATGCTGGCAAAGGGGGCAAATACGGCTTAGGGGACACTGCTAATAATTGCTGATTGAAAATTGAGCCACATGTCCATCACACAGTAACTCAGTGTCCCTTGATGCACAAGCCAGAATACCTGAGTCACTTGTATTGCAGTGCACTAGCGAAGTGCCATTGAAATTGTCACCCAATTACAAATCATGACATGGAGTGCCATCTGAAATGGATTAGTCACAAATGTTTGTAGTCAGGTTTAGCACCACATGATTGTTAGGCCCGGCACATGTGTGCAGATGTGTGTCTATCACTCACTGCATTGTCAGTGTCAATGTGAGTTTGCAGTGGTACTTCTGTTGGACTGTCTACATGCAGGATCAGCAGCTCACTCATATAAAATATTACACACTGTGATATGTTGTCCACACGTTTGGACAGTGATCTGACATTGAGCATATATTTCCTTTCCCTGTCTTACAGGTGGACCGGCCCCCTATACCATCGGGGAAGTGGTTTGATTTCAGGACCCAGATGTATCCAGTAAGTGTGATAATGTCTGTCCTGTGTAGTGATTGCAGCTGTTGTGTGAGTGACTCTTGTGTTTTTCACTCATTGCAAGATATGATGAGCAAGCACGTGATCTGATATATTACTTGACTGGATGTTGACATAGTGTTCCATGCAAGGGTTTGACATTCACAGGCAGAGAGTCATATCTTGGGAGTCTTGTGCTGCGCAATAGGCAGCAGCATGTGAACAAGGTGATTAGTAGCCATATGTAGGCCCACATCTGACTTGGAAGTGCCCCAGAGTCAGAATATTGTCACTGTGTCATACCCTAATTTTCTCAAGACAGTGATGCATCAGTTTTCCACACAAAATTGTGCATCCCTGTATTGTAATGTACATGTAGGACTGTATAGGTAACTGTCCCCCAGCATCTAGCCCCATAAGTTGTACTCATGTGACACTTAAGTGGTAGGTAATAGGCATGCATGTAGCTCAAGGCCAGACGTATGCTGGCATCAATGTGGGTGATTTTGGAATTGTGTTGGCAGATCATGTGTTAATGGTTGTCCACAACTGGACACATGAATGTAGATGTGATTGACCTATGGATACATCATTCCTAGGTAGCAGCCCTCTTCACATGTGTTCCACTCACTAAATCCATGTACAAGTGGACATGGCTTTGTGGTTGTCCTCGACAGTTGTGATTATGTATTGTATGCCCACCCCTCCTGAGGCTCAAGGGTAGGGGAAGAATATACATGTAAGTGGATGTGATGGTCACAGTGTAGATGACAGTCTTCTCATTCAAGCATGCATGTGTCCCAAAAAACACTGATCCCTTATGATTAGCAACTACAGACCATCCTGCCACTTACATCTACAAATCACTTGTTTTAGGTGCCTTGAAGTTGACTCAGATGATAAAACTTAGGGAGCCTGTCCCATGTGAAGTACTTGCTGCAATTGCATTGTGACAAATTTCATTACATCAATGCACAGATCACTTTATTTGGTACACCTCTTGTGGTTTGCTGTGCTGTTAAATACTTGATGGGTAGGCAGCGTTGACATTTCATTAATCAGGGACATTATATCATCTGTACTGTGATTTGGACTGCATGTGCAAATCGAGGGAGGGTGTTAGATTATCATACTGAACCTTAATTTTGAGTGTGTTTGTGCCATGGGCACCTAACTGTCATTTCCTAATTGACCAGCACACACAGCACAGGTAGTAGTGGCAACTGTTGTCAATGGTAAATGCCACTTGAGCCAATGGCCTGAGACTGGGCATTGTACTCTAGTTTACATTATGACAATTCCAGCTGGCCTGTGACAACAGACCAGTTTTATGTTCTACCCTACCCTCCTGGTCTGCTTCAGCATTTCCAGCAGCCTTGGCATGGGTAGTGCAGGGAGTCCCATGTCGTGCCCCTTTGCCCGTTCCACTGGCTGATTTTCAGGGCTGACATGCATTGTGTAGTGGGTATGTGCCTCCCCCTTCTTGCACTTGACATTTTAGCATTTTTGTCCCCTATGCAACTTACCCTGCATATGTGTTGTTTCCTGGTAGTCTGCTCTGTCCTATCCTCTGATACCAGTGACAATTTCCTCCAGGTAGACAGCTGCAACCATCTCCTCCATCTCGTCCAGGTCCTCTTGCGGTGCTGGACTCCGGTCTGCAGTGCTGCTTTCCTGTTCCTTGCCATTTTCTCCTTTGTCCTGCGCTTGCAGGCATGCCAGCGTTTCTTGCGCTCAGTGACTGTTCTCCTGACCTCTGCCACATTGTTAATCTTGCCCACAAACTGTTGCCAAGTTGCCTCAATCCTCTTAATTGGCAATTTAGAGGTGTTGAAGAGTTGATGCTAGTGCTCCGTCACCTCTCTGACCAGAATTTCATGCTCCTCTGCGCTGAAACGACACTTCCTCTTCTTCTTGTCTCTTCCTGGGTCTTGTCTCTGTCCTCCTGGCTGGTTCCTGGTTGTGTGGGGTCTCCCCAGGGTCTCTCCTGGCTTCTGGGATCAATTGTGGGGCTCCTTAGGACTGGTTGCTGCGTTTGAGTCTTTTTTTGACTCTCTTGGGGTGAAAAATGGGGCATATCTGTTTTGCAATGTTTTTCCATGTTGTAAACCGAATTAGAGTCATTTTCCTGTGTTAACATCGTTTTGCCTTACAACAAGGCACAATGGTTAGCATCAGGAAAAATTACTCTAACCTGTTCTTAGCACCACCCAGCGTCAAAATATAAATTTGATGTATGGGTGGCGTTAAGAAATTATGCTAGCCAGCGAAAAAACGTTTTGATGCAAAACTCCGTTAGCACAGTTTTGCGTCCAAAACTATAAATCAGGCCCTTAAGGCCTTATTACGACTTTAATGGAAGAGTTTCCTCCATCACAAAAATGTGGTGGATATCCCGTCCTGCATATTACGATCCCGTTATATTCAATGAGGATCGTAATTCAACGGACGGGAGCTCTGCCACATTTGTGATGGAGGAAACTCCTCCGTTAAGGTTGTGAGAAGGCCCTTAATTTCCCGGAGATTAATAAGAAAGAAAATGGCCATGTGTATTGTAATTTGGTGCTCGCGTACAGCTCTCCAACGCCCTTGGGTGGGTTTGTGTTGCATAAAGCTGTAAAAAATGCCACATGGATGAAATTTTTTTATTTTTATTTATAGGCGGCAAATAAAAATCACTCATTGATTTTCAACTGCATAAGAATGGATGGTGGTGCCTGCAGGAGGAATGTGAAAAAATTAAGAATGATTGGTTGGAATATAGAAACAGAATAAGAGATTTTAGGGGCTTCAAGAACTATGGACTTTTGGTTTTATAATTAAGGAGAGTGGAATAAGTGAAAAGGGAAAAGATTTGACTGTCATCATTGTAATGACTTTTTTCTTTGCTCTTTTCTATCACAATTGATTATGTAATCTAATTTATGAATTGCTTGTACTGTAAAGTTGTTAAGGTTTTTATTACCCAAACAATAACTTATTTGTGCACCTTTGTATCTCTGACTGTCATCATTGATATTGTTATGAAAAGTGAATTATCAGTTTTTTAACTAGTGGCCAATCATCATGTCCTCCAAATAGCATTTTGTGTAGATCACTGCTAGGGTACTTTTATATTTGATGCACAGGGTTGTTTAAGATAGATGATTTTGGTGTGGTGTGTTTGACCACTTTTATTTTGGAAGCCAGAGAGCATGCACAGAAAGCTTATGTAGATTAAGATATATTCTATTTGTTGTGTATTTGTGTTAGAAATGGGGTCTTTGGTTGGCAGTCAGGTTACCCCCTGTCCAAGCAAGGACCCTCACTCTAGTCAGGGTAAGTCACACACAATCCAAATTATCCTGTGCCCACCCTCTGGTAGCTTGGCATTGAGCAGGCAATGTGTAAAGTATTTGTGCAATACATCATGCGATAACACAGTAGAACACCACAGAAAAACACCACACAGTGTTTAGAAAAATATATAATATTTATCTGGTAAGAAATGCAGCTCAAAACATTCAAGATTCAATATGTATATGTTGAAATATCAGTGTAAAAATGATGGAAAGTGTATTTAGTCTTTAAAAAGTAACAAATGTCCCTTGCAAGCACAAAATACCTGGTTTGCGTTCAAATTTTCGGCAAGGCACCGCAGAGGAGGGGATGTGGGAGGTGTGCGTCAATTTGTCCGGCGATGATGCATCATAGAGTTTTCACACAGGGCAGGCTTTGCTTCGATTTCCGGTACGTAGACTGGGATCCTCTTCGGGTTGAGGGGTTTTCAGACAACCCAGGAAAGATGCGTTGAAATCCTGCACGTGCAGGACGAAGTCACAGGGACTGCATCGATCCAGTGGGTGATGCATGGAATTTCTGCTGTACGGTAGGCGCTTTGTTGATTCCTCTCAGGAAGTCAGGCTGCGTCGTTCCGGCTCGGCTTTACATTAATCCAGTGGGCCGGGCATCAAATTTCTGGCCGGAACGCTGGCACTGCATTGATCTTCCCCTTGCGAAGTCGGGCTGCATCGATCCGGTTCGGCATTCAGTGATTTTCTCACAGCGATGCAGGCTGTGCATCATTTCTTGCAGGCTGTGCATTGATTATTGCCGCACAAGTAGATCTTTTGCAGGAATGAAGTCTTTTCGGTCCTGAGACTTCAGGGAACAGGAGGCAAGCTCTACCCAAGCCCTTGGAGAGCACTTCTCAGCACAGCCAAAGAGCAGCAGGGTAGCAGGGCAACAGCAAGGCAGCACTCCTTCTCAGAAAAGCAGTCCAGGTGAGTTGTTTGGTCAGCCAGGCAGTTCTTCTTGGCAGGTTGCAGGTTCTGGTTCAGGGTTTCTTCTCAAGGAAGTGTCTGAGTTGGTAGGGTCAGAGACCCTGCTTAAATATCCAAATGTGCCTTTGAAGTAGGGGGACTTCAAAGAGTGGCTTAGAAGTACACAAAGTCCCCTTTCAGTTCCATCCTGTCTGCCAGGGTCCCAGTAGGGGGTGTGGCAGTCCTTTGTGTGAGGGCAGGCTACAGTCCTTTGACATGTAAGTGTCAGGCCCTCAACCCTCCCAGCCCAGGAAGACCCATTCAATATTTAGATGTATGCAAGTATGACTCAGCAGCCTGTGTTTGGGGTAGTCTGAGTAAATGCACAAGGGAGCTGTCAACTAAACCTAGCCAGACGTGGATTGTAAGGTACAGAAGGATTTAAGGGCAGAGAAATGCTCACCTTCTAAAAGTGGCATTTCTAAAATAGTAAAATTAAATCCAACTTCACCAGTCAGCAGGATTTTGTATTACCATTCTGGTGGCCATACTAAATATTACCTTTTTACTCCTTTCAGGTCAGATTCTACCACTCAAACAGTATATGAGGATAGCCCTAATGTTAGCCTATGAAACAAGCAGGCTACACAGTAGTATAAAAATGAATTTAGGAGTTTTACCCTACCAGGACATATAAACTGCATAGGTACATGTCGTGCCTTTTATCTACATAGCATCCTGCCCTATGGGTTATCTAGGGCCTACCTTAGGAGTGACTTATATGTAGAAAAGGGGGTGTTTAAGGCTTGGCAAGTACTTTTAAATGCCAAGTCAAAATGACAGTGAAACTGCACACACAGGCCTTGCTATGGCAGGCCTGAGGTGTAGTTAAGAGGCAACTTGTGTGGGTGGCACAATCAGTACTGCAGGCCCACCAGTAGCATTTAATCTACAGGCCTTTGGCACATGAAGTGCACTTCACTGGGGTCTTACAAGTAGATTAAATAAGCCAATTGGGTGTTATCCAATGTCACCATGTTTCAAGGAGAGAACATATGCACTTTAGCACTGGTTAGCGGTGGTAAAGTGTGCAAAGCCCTAAAACTAGGGCCGCAGAGGGAGGCAGACAAAAAGTTAGGGGTGACCACCCTAAGGTTGTCAGGTCTAACATGTGTCCCCCCAGCTGAAAGTGGGGAGAGCTACCCAACCTCGTGGGAGCTCTCATTGCTAAGGCAGAAGTATCTGGAGAGACCATCAGTGTTGGCGTGGTCAATTCCCGGGTGATGCTCCACTGTAAAGTTCCTCCCCTGTAGGGAAATGGACCACCTCAAGAGTTTAGGATTCTCACCCCTCATCTGCATGAGCCATCTGCGGGGCCTGTGGTCTGTCCGAACCTGGAAGTGAGCCCCAAACAGGTATGGTCTCAGCTTCTTCAGTGCCCAGACCACATGAAAGGCTTCTTTCTCAATAACACTCCGCCTCTGTTCCCGTGGTAATAGTCTTCTGCTAATAAATACTGAATGGTCTAGGCCCTCCTCATTTAGCTGTGCTAGAACTGCCCCTATGCCATGCTCTGAAGCATCTGTCTGCACAATGAATTCCTGGGAGTAGTCAGGGGCCTTGAGCACCGGGGCCATGCACATGGCTTCCTTCAGGGAGTCAAAGGCTTTCTGACAATCCTCTGACCAATTCACAAACCTAGGTTGCTTTTTGGATATGAGTTCTGCCAAGGGTGACACAATGGTTCCATAGCCCTTGACGAACCTACGGTAATAACCAGTGAGGCCCAAGAAGGCCCTCACCTCAATTTGGGTTCTAGGTGGCTGCGAGGCCTTGATAGTTTCAATCTTGGCCTGGAGGGGCTGCACCTTGTCACCACCTACTGGGTGTCCAAAGTGCACCATGGAACCCTGCCCAATCAGGCACTTACTGGCCTTGATGGTCAGACCTGCCTGTTACAGGACCTGTTTCACCTCCTTGAGGTGGAACAGGTGTTCCTCCCAGCTGGAACTATAGACAGCAATGTCGTCTTGGTAGGCTGCGCAGAAGGCATCCTTACCAGCTAGGACCTCATTAACATACCGTTGGAAGGTGGTGGGGCATTTTTCAACCCAAAGGGCATCACCCAAAATTTGTAATGGCCCTCAGGCATGGAAAATTCAGATCTCTCTTTAGCCCCCTCAGTCAAGGCGATCTGCCAGTACCCTGATGTGAGATCAAAAGTACTGAGGAATTTGGCAGCGCCTAGTCTGTTTACGAGCTTATCAGCTCGGGGGATGGGGTTAGCGTCAGTCTGTGTGACTGAGTTGAAACCCCAGCAGTCCACACAGAACCGGAATTCTGGCTTAGCACCGGGTGCAGCAACCTTGGGTACCAGCACCACAGGGCTGACCCAGGGACTACTGGCCTTCTCAATAAACCCTAGGGCCAGCATCTTGGCGACTTCCTCCTTGAATCTGGCCTTCACCTTGTATGACAACCTGTAAATGTTGTTCTTTACAGGGGGACTGTCTCCCATGTAAATATCGTGGACACACAAGTGGGTGAGTCCAGGAGTGAGGGAAAACAGGTAAGAGAACTGCTCCAGTAACTCAAAGCAGTCTCCTCACTGTTCTGGAGTCAGGGGGTCAGAGAGATTAACACCCTCCACTGACCCATCACTTTCTTTTGCAGAGAGGAGGTCGGGGAGAGGCTCACTCTCCTCTTACATGCCCTCATCTGTCACAAGGAGCAGACTGATGTCAGACCTCTCAAAATGAGGCTTAAGCCTGCTGTGGTGGAGAACCCTTAGGGGGTTTGTAGGGGTCTTGAGGTCCACTAGGTAAGGGGCCTCCCCTTTCGCTCCTTCACTTCATATGGACCAGTCCAGCAGTCCTGGAGAGCTCTAGGCTCTACTGGCTCCAACACACAGACTTTGTTGTCAAGTGAGAATTTTACCAGAGTGGCCTTTTGGTAATACTACTCCTTCATCACCTCATGACTGGCCTCAAGTTTACTCCTGGTCTGTTTCCAGAAATGTGGGTCTGGGGTCTGGGGTCTGGTTGCGGAGGGCCAGCATGTAACTGACCACATCCTGGGGAGGTTTCTTGGGAGCTTTCTCCCATCCCTCCTTGACTATGCTTAGTGGTCCCCTTACAGGGTGACCATAGAGGAGTTCAAAGGGGCTGAACCCCACTTCTTTCTGTGGCACCTCCCAATAAGCAAAGAGAAGGCATGCAAGAGGACGTCCTACTTACGCCTCGTGGCCTCAGGCCTCAGGCCTCAGGCCTAAGGTAGTACAGTGATCATGCCTTTTAGGTTCTTGTTGAATCTCTGAACAAGCTCATTTGATTGAGGATGGTAAGGGGTAGTAAACCGGTAGGTTACCCCACACTCATCCCACATGGACTTCATGTAAACTGACATGAAGTTTGTGCCTCTGTCAGACACAACCTCCTTTGGGAACACCACATGGGTACATATTCCCATCAGAGCTCTGGTCACCACCAGTGCAGTCACTGTCCTTAGAGGGATTGCTTCTGGATAGCGGGTGGCATGGGTGAACCTGTTGCCTAGGGTGGTTTTGGGCTCCAAGGGACCAATGACATCAATGCCCACCCTTTCAAAGGAGGTGCCAACGATGGGGAGTGTGATCAGGGGGGCTTTAAGCCTTTTCCCTGTCTCCCCACTAGCCCGACAGGTTGGGTAGGCCCTAAAGAAAGTATCTCAAGCTACCCGCATTCTAGGCCAATGGAAGCGGGTGACAAGCCTGGCAAAGGTCTTGTCTTGTCCCAGATGTCCTGCCAGGGGGATGTCGTGAGCCAGACCCAGTAGGAAGGCTTGGTAACACTGGGGGACCACCAGCACACGTGCTGCCCCAGTGGCCGGTACCTTAGTCTCACTGTATAGGAGATTATTCTCCCAATATATGTGGTGATCGCCAAAGGCTTCACCAGCTGCTTGGGCTGAGTCCTGTTGCCTCAGGCCCTCAAGAGTGGGGCACTCCTTCTGTGCTTTGCAGAATTCCTCCCTGGTTGGCTTACCCTCTATTTTCCAGCCATCAAGTTCAGGCAGGTTCCCTAAATCTGCAATATCCTCCCCTGTTCGTTCAGGGACCTCCTCCTCTGGGACCGCGTCCACCACCGTAGGAATATCTAGGGCTGGTTTGCCACGCACCTTGCCCTTCCTCTGTGCAGCTCTCTGGGCCATTGTTCCAGGCTCCAGACTCCCTGACCTCCCTTCCCGGGCAGCCATGGACCTTGTGGTCATGCAGACCCACCTAACATCTCCAGGTGGGATCTGAGCTGTATCTCCTACCAGGCAGTATGCTCAAGCTCATTGCCTAACAGACAATCTACAGGCATGGCAGGACTCACAGCTACTTTTAGGGTACCAAATACCACTTCCTACTCAAAGGGAACCAGAGCCACCGGGTGGTGACTCTCACGATTGTCTGCGACTATGACCTGGTGGAATGTATTAGGGATGATTTGTTCTGCTGATACCAGCTGACCCCTGACAGTAGTCATACTGGCTCCTGTGTCATGCAGAGCCTCCACCCTTTCCCACTCAATGGTGAACCACTGCCTATACTTGGAAGGTTTGGCAAGCATGTGGGCTTTTGGCACCATTTCCTTTTCTCTCATGGACACTAGTGATAGCTAACTGGGACCACCTCCCCCCGAGCGCTACACTAGCCAACCCAGGTGTCTTCCCTCTTGGGACACTGGGAGTCGCCCCTTAGAGTGTCCATACTTGAAGCACTCTAAGCATTTGGGGTTAAATTTCCCTCTCTTCTTATCAAAGTACCCTGGCTTCTGTTCAAATTCAGTCAGGGACTGGTTACCACCCCCGCCCCGGGGAATTGTTTTGGGGGGCTTTTGAGAACTCCTAATTTTTAAGTTTTTCTCCCCCCTCTTTCTTCTGGTGGGAACCCTGACCACCTTTGTAGGTGTCCCCACGAGGTACCTTCTTGGACACTCTGGTGCTAACCCAGAGGTCTGCATCGGGCTACATCGATCCGGTTTGGTGTGCAGTGATTTTTGCAGACTGCGGGTAGATTTTCACCACACAAGGAGTTCCTTTGCAGGAATGATGTATTTTTGTTCCTGAGATTTCAGGGAACAGGAGGCAAGCTTTATCAAAGCCCTTGGTGTGTATTTAAGGCCAGCTTTTGTTTTGTGTATTCGCGAATAAGTTGCAAATATTGCGATGTGGTCACAAATATTTTGAAAGCAAAAAAGAACATTTACACAGAAAATGAGCTAGAATTTCTGGCAACAGGGTGGCCCTAACAAGAGCCTTTGTGTTCATTGTTAGTATGTGATAGTTACATGTAAGACCGGATGCAGAGTTTTAGGTTTGAAAGAAAAACTCTGCTGCCTTATGCTGTGAAGTGCACACTGTCACTTCTATGTATACCCTCCATGTCAAAGGGCAGGTTGCTGTTGTATATATCTCTCATATTATGGTCTCTGGGGAAGGCAGAAACATTTGATTAACATGTTTCTTGGCTTTGTTAATCTGTGGACATAATTAAGTAGACCACTTCCATTTCTGCCTGTGGCATATATTGGAATACACCAAGACTATGAGGGAAAAGTGTCATCAGTTGTGCAAAGTTATCCTTGATTAGGATTTCCAGTATTTCCCCAGTCAGTGTGCCCAGCTCATTACTGCCACAGTGCACGAGCATGAGATCAGGCGGTTGGGAATCCACAATGCTTTCAACCAAATGGAGCAATTGATTCCACTTTAACCCTCTCTGACCAATCCAAGTAATGTCCACATTAGCCAAACCCAAGTCTTTGTCAATACCTCTTTTTTTCTAGCAGCCTCTCTAGCCCAAAACACATAATTGTCCCCAACAATCTACACTCATTTGAAATGAGGCATTAGTGGCAGTCAGTAGAAATCTGGATCTGAATGAGGCAGTGTTGGGAATGGGATGCAGTTACAATGGAGGTATGCTCCTGGTTTAAAAAAACATATTTTGTTTGGGTACTGTAAATATGCAGGTGAGTGAAATTAGGTGGTATCTTGAAAGGACAAGTAAGTAGTTCTTTCTTTGATTGGCTGTAGTAAAAATAAAATGTGTACTGCAGATTTAGATAAGGTGCTTAATGTGTACAGTAAACCACACCTGTGCAACTCATTTTGTAACTAGTATGCCCATTCGAGAATTTGCTGGAAACTTGTGACCTACTGGTTCTAGTGGATTGCTATGGACACTGTGCTAGGAGTATATTGGGGGAAGTATCTTAAAGAGAGAGTTCTTTCTCTGTAAAAATTAAAAGGGGTTGCACTCATTATTGTATGATAGGGGTTTACTTTCCTTCAGAAGCATTACTAAGGATGTGCAGTATATTCTTGATATAATAAAACTACCAAACTAAATATATTTTTACACTCGTTTTTTTTCTCGAATTTAACGCAGTCATCGTGATGAACTCACAATTACGAATAAAAAGCCTAACATACTGGGCTTCTTCAGAAAAGTGCATGACGGGGTTAACATATACTAACCATTCAGAATTAGGCTAACAAAAGTAAAATAATGAAAGGTGTGTTTTTTTTGTTTTTTTTTGCATTTCAGGTATCACACAGTGCAAAATTGAAAAGGGTACCATTTATGGTTTCTATGTGTAAGAGTGCTGACCCATTCTTGTGCTTACTTTTCACATTTCTTGAGAGTATTGAATCTATCTGATAAAAGAAAAAAAAATTCACCAACGTACTCAATTTTCAGGTATGTGAATTACATTTAATTATGAGGAAACAAAAATTATAATATATATTTGTATGTCAGTCTGTTAAAACAGAGTATGAAATATACAGAGTTAGATTGAAAGTAGGTGACATGATCTATCAGTGGTAATATGAATAGTTTTATATATTTATGTATAGGTAAGTAACAGACACTTTGAGGTACAGAGTAGCTGTGTGAGAAGTTTGTTTACAATGTGTTGCCTTGGAACTGAATATTCTACGGCCCTGATTTATACTTTTTTTGCGTCACATTACCGTCATTTATTGACGCAAAAGCGTTGCAAACTTACAAAATACAGTTGTACGTTTGTGCTGCTTTTGCGTCAGAAAACAACAGTAATGCGGCACAAAAAAAGTATAAAACAGGGCCTAAATATGCTAATAAGGTATTGCTTAGAATTCTGGAACTTACAGTACTATTTATTCTGTTTTAAAATAGAACTACAAAACTCAGAATGGAAAGCGAAAAAAAATTACTACAGGTGTATGTCACTTACTTATGTATGTGAAGCATTAATGTGTGAAAGTTCACATGAATGCATTAGAAATCTGTTAGGGTAGGAGCTGCTAAATTATAGAGTAGGTTCCTATGTGCTTGGAAGGTAATGTATGTACTTTAAAATAATAGTGAGTCAGGTGTGTTGTAGTAGACTAGCAGGTGTAGTTAAACATGCCGCCTTTAAACATGGGTCAGGTCGGTAGTACAGTTGGTGTTTATAACAGCTTCTCTTGGAATGTTCAACCTCTTTGTGAAGTATGAAATAGATCTTTTAGTAGATATTACTCTTTTATGAGAGAATCTGTAGGTACTACAGATGCACACCCACATACACTCAAATATATAGGTAAGTAGTGACACAATCTTTTCATGTATCTCGACAAAACTGCTTTGATCATGGGTGAGACCTAGTAGTGCAGTGCCTGTGTGGTTTGTGAGTGCATACTCAAATTGTCCTATTATACACCTTTGCTAAGTCTAAAACACATGGTTTAGTGGGAATATCTCACTGTGTGATATGATGTAGCCATGCTATCAAACATGCCATAATTTGCTTAAGAGATTCAAAAGTGTACTTTTCAGTTTCAGAAAGTTATTTATGCACTTAGAGAAGCTTTTGCCAAGTACTAGATAGAGTGTAACATTCATCAAGGAACTGGCATTCATGTTTCCAAAGCAAGGATTGTGTGTCTAAGGCAGTGACAGAGACACTTCTACATTCACTCAGAAAGCAATTATGTATGTAACACTATCAGAAGGCAATTGCATTAATACTTATCTACCCCTGTTATCTGTAACAGATGGCCTGAGGTATTTGTTCAGCCACTTATGTACACTTTTTGAAAGCCTTTCAGGTTCCAAAACAGGCTCTTATATACTAGGAGATATTCTACAAAATCTCCTGGTGCTAATACAGGAGAACAGCTATATTTACTCAAAAGTGTAGGGAGATAGTGACATAGGGGGTTATTACAACTTTGGAGGTGGTGTTAATCCGTCCCAAAAGTGACGGTAAAGTGACGGATATACCACCAGTCGTATTATGATTCCATTATATCCTATGGAACTCGTAATACGGCTGGTGGTATATCCATCACTTTTGGGACGGATTAACACCTCCTCCAAAGTTGAAATAACCCCCATAATTTAATCATGTACCCAAACAAATATTTCTTGCATCATGAGTGAAGCCTAGCAGTCGATAGCTTGTCTATGATCTGCCACTGCACACTGAAAGTGGTCTGTAAAACCAACTTGTCATGTTTTGGTCTGTAAAACCTCTTTGTGAAGTTTTAAAGTCATGTTTTAGTGCAAATATCTCACCTTTGTGATATGCTGAAGGTATGGTATCATGCATGGTATAATTTCCTTAAGTGATTAAAAAACATTGTTTTCAGTTTTAGAAACATACTTATGTACTTTCAGACCTCTTAGCCAAGCACTACATATAGTATACCACTCACTAAGAAACTGTGTTTCATGTATCCAAAGCATGGATCCTGTGTGTCAGCCACTAAGAGAGTGACATAGAGACTTTTGCATTTACTCATACACTTAGAAAGCCCTTACGTATGCAGCACTATCAAAGGTAATGGCAACACACTCACATACCCCTATATTCACTGAAACAATTAGTGCCACATATAGGGCCTTATTAAGACTTTGGCGGTCTTTTCGGAAGACCACTGCGTTGGCGGCCGCCAAAAGACCGCCATATTAGCAGTAACCTGACTGCCATATTAAGAGTCACACTCTGAAGACTACCAGAAAACAGCCACAAATCCGACACAGCCAGGAAACAGGAGGACAGGAAAGAGGCAGTTCCACCACCAGCACTGCTAGCTGAACACAATTCCACCCACAAGATTATGAGCCACAAATCACCATAGCAGTTCTTTCATGGTGGTAGACCATTGGTGGTTAGAACCGCTGCGCTCAGAACCCACTACTGTCAGAACACAACACCACATTGGACAGTTTGAACATCCTATACCTGACACACACGCCAGAGATACCTACTCATTGTACTATATAACACCCCCACACACAACCCACAATCCTTTGCTACAAAATCAATTTTCACACACACGGAGAGCAGACAAATACAATTATATAGCACCATTACACCATAGACACATATACACATCTCATTCAACACACACAACACAACTGCACTACCACCACAAAACACACATAATGAGCACACACACACACCACAAGTGTCCATCACTCACAACGCACCACCCACACCCATGGGCCATGGTGGATGCAATCATCAGGATAGAGCCACAACTGTTCAGAGCACAGGTCCAGCAAACCTCAATAGCCAGGAAAATAGAGTTGTGGCAGTGTTGGAAAGTGGATTATTGGTTAGGGCAGGTAAGTACCTTCATTTAGCAATAGGCCACTAACCTCCACTAGGGTCAGTTAGGTCTGTTTGGGGAAAACCAAAGGCTGCAGAAGGAATGCCACCAGAAGGTCAAGCAGAAGTGGAAGACCCCCAATGCCACCATGATCTCCATTGCAGGGGTGCTGAGGGACATCAACACAGCCCTGCATGCTTCCTCCACCCAACGACAGGCCCCTTCTGCTAGCAACATAACATCTGAGCCATCCACATCAGCGGCAGCTAGTGGAATGATGGCCCTGTCAGGAGGACCACAGCTCTCAGACACCGTTCCCTCTGTAGCTGAAGAACCCCCTACAAATGTGGATGTCCATCCAGACATCCGACTGAATCAGATGCTGAGACTCAACCCAATGCCAGAAAGTGATCCTCACCTGATTTGTAAATAGCCCTCAGAAAAGGATTTGCCACCTAGTCAGGTAAGCACCTATCAGGAGGGGTCTCTGACGTCACTTGCTGGCACTGGCCACTCAGAGGCCTCCATTGTACCCTCACACCTCTGGTTTCAAGATAGCAGGGGTCTGGGACACACTGGAGGAGCTCTGGGCACCACCCCTCGGTGGTGATGGACAGGGGAGTGGTCACTCCCCTTTCCTTTGTCCAGTTTCATGCCAGAGCAGGGGCTGTGTGTTCCCTGAACCGGTGTAGACTGGTTTATGCAAGGAGGGCACCATCTGTGCCCTTCAAAGCATTTCCAGAGGCCTGAAGAGGCTACTCCTCTCAGGCCCTTAACACCTATTTCCAAAGGGAGAGGGTATAATACCCTCTCTCAGAGGAAATCCTTTGTTCTGCCCTCCTGGGACTGGGCTGCCCAGATCCCAGGAGGGCAGAAGCCTGTCTGTGAGTTGGCAGCAGCGGTAGCTGCACTGAAAACCCCAGAGAGCTGGTTTGGCAGTACCCGGACTCCAGGCTGGAGCCCTGGGGATGCATGGGATTGGCACCCCAATACCAGATTTGGCATGGGGGGACAATTCCATGATCTTAGACATGTTACATGGCATATTCAGAGTTACCATTGTGAAGCTACATATAGGTATTGACCTATATGTAGTGCACATGTGTAATGGTGTCCCCACACTCACACAGTTTGGGGAAATTGCCCTGAACTATGTGGGGGTGCCCTGGCTAGTGCCAGGGTGCCCTCACACTTAGTAACTTTGCACCTAACCTTCACCAAGAGAGGTTTAGACACATAGGTGACTTATAAGTTACTTAAATGCAGTGTAAAATGGCTGTGAAATAACGTGGACGTTATTTTACTCAGGCTTCAGTGGCAGTCCTGTGTAAGATTTTTCTGAGCTCCCCATGGGTGGCAAAAGAAATGCTGCAGCCCATAGGGACCTCCTGGAACCCAATACCCTGGGTACCTAGGTGCCATATACTAGGGAATTATAAGGGTGTTCCAGTGTGCCAATTAGAATTGGTAAAAATGGTCACTAGCCTATAGTGACAATTTTAAAGGCAGAGAGAGCATAAGCACTGAGGTTCTGATTAGCAGAGTTAGTCACTACACAAGGATACACATGCAGGCCACAAACTATGAGCACTGGGGTCCTGGCTAGCAGGATCCCAGTGAGACAGGCAAAAACAAACTGACAAACAAGTACAAATTGGGGGTAACATGCCAGACAAGATGGTACTTTCCTAAAGATGGGCATTTGAGGGCAGCACAGCAGCAACAAATAGGTGAGTATTGACTGTCTCCTGGGACTTGGCTCGGGTTGTATGGGATTAGCTGCCTCACTGTCGCATATGTGACAATATAGTCAATGCAACATGCATGTAGACTAGTGGGAATGGGTAGTAACCACCCAGCCTGAATTTAAGTTGTAGTTGTGTTTAGATGGTTTGCTGTCAGTGGATATATATCTCCCATATCAAGACATCTCCATATCTGCATTGTGGAGATGGCCTAATGACATTGGCACATATGTGACTCCATCCTGCTATTTCTATAGATGTGAGCTTGTGTATCACCCTACCCATTGAGTAAGATGTGCTCCATCCATCTGCATTTGAGCATTTATGGCTCTAAGGTGTAAGTTCCCACCTGTGTAGCACACCAGTATAAGCAACTGTGTGACTCTTGTTTTATCACAGGGACTATGTACATCAAGTACTGTTAATGGTATTGACTCCATGTGAGGCATCCATTACATTTCCACCTCAGATATGGCCTGTATAGGATTGGACTAATGCCTTGATATTTGCACCCCATATACTGGTCATCGGCTATCTATAGGGTATGTGAAGGTTGCTAATGTAGGATATTTTTAAATGAATGTTTGATATGTTCTGATAGCAATCATCATGTATTTCTAAGTGCTAGGCTTGTGGGGATGAAACCTTGAACCCAAAGGGATAGTAATAGAGATGGTAAGTGCCTAGGCAGACCTTGCCATTGTCAATATTTAATGTAAATGCCATGTATGCCAATGTACTAGCAATTATAGTGCAACATATCTTAGTTGCAGCCTACATCATGTCTTAATGGTTACTTGGGGGCACATCTGATGGAGTGGGACAATGTCTGCTACCCTTGGCCTAGTTGAAGTGGGTGATTAGGACAGGAGTGGGTATGGTATGACTTATGAGATGTTGAGGTGAAATAAATGTTGTATTTTCTCTCCTGACGCTGCCCTCTGTAGTAGTGGAATGTGTTGTCAGTGCAAAGGCAGTGGTGTTGGTCCATGTATGCACAATGCTTACATGTATTTACCGGCTGAGATGTGTGCTGTCTGGACTTAGGTACAGGTATTCGCAATTCTGAAATGGTATGAGTGAAGGTAGTGTTATCATGTTGTGAAGTTCTACTGGTGAAACTGCATGTGTGGTGATATTGTATGTGAACCATGATACAATATGTTTATTACTAAAGTTCATCAGTTGTGACACTGCACTCAGTGATTGAGTATTGATGTGTAATATTTGCAAAATGGGTCATTGTTGATGCACTTAGATGTATGGTTATTTCTGATGTGTGTGTTTTTGGTGTCTGCAGATCTTCCTCTGTGATTGGGTCAGACTAATCACATGAATGTACCGCAGACTTTATTGTACACATCAGATGTCACCAGTATGGGTGTCTAACTTGTAGTGGCCAAATCAGTTATTATATCTATATTGGCATTACTGCACAGAGTGTTAGGTCAGCCATGTAATGTGACAGGCAGATGATGTGTGGTATGTGAGTGGAGTACTCTTTACTGTCATGGATATTTAACAAAGGACATGGACTGATCAACTGTTGTAACTGTACAGGCCTGAGGTGTTTTTTCAGTCAGCTGCACTTCCAATAGGTGATAGGAGTATGTAGAAGTATGATGTGAAATCAGGGAGTCATTTGTACTTCATCCAGGGTATGATGTGCATGCAGGCATGGCTTTGGTGGTGATCATGTGGATGACTATATTCGTGCTTACTTACTTAGATATAGATGTATGTGTGATGGTTGGCCTATGGGACGGGTAGTAATGGCATGTTTTGATATGATGCAAGAAAATGTGTATTGACACCTGAGATAGCCTAGCCAGGATATGTATTGTCACAGATGTGCATGTTTACATGTGTGTATGTAAGGTATATGTTAACCCTCTTTTTCCCTATCTCTCTCTCCGTCGCTCTCTCTCTCTATTTGTGTGTATCAGCATCCACAGGCAAAGGAGAAGGGGCACAGGCGAGTCTGGATGCTAGTGGCCACGAGACCCAGAGTACTGCCGCCAGCGACAGCGAGGGACCCAGTGGCACAGAGGGCACAGGAGTGCCACTGGGGAGACCGGATCTGCCACATCATCGTTGGAATCCTCTTCCAGTGGGCACTCCCTGGTGGTGGCAGACCTTTCTGGGACCACCCCAGCACCATCTCAGTCCTCCACCCCCTTACAATTACAGCCCTCGCTGTAGCTTCCTACCCAGTTGCCCCCTGCCCGCTCACCTGAGAGTGGGCATCTACTTCACTGCAGGCACCTATGCCCCTGCCCCAGTCAGCCCTGCTGCCATCAGTGAGGAGGCTATTGACCTCCTGAGGTCCATCTCTGTGAGTCAGTCGACCATTGTGAATGCCATCCAGGGACTGGGAGCTCAAGTCCAGCAGAGCAATGCATTCCTGGCTGGCATTCACGGTGCACTGGCTGGCCTACAGAGATCCTTTCAGGCTCTGTCCTTCACACTGATGGCAGACAGTCACCTTTTTTCTACCATCCCACCTCTGCCTACATCTTCCCAATCTTAAACTCCTCTTCCCAAACCCAGCAAAAGCACACAGACAGACAAACACGCACCCACCTCAACTTACAAGGGTAGCACTGACAAACACAAGCACCACAAGACCCACAACCGGCATGCACACAAACAACACCCACCTGCAGACACACCAACATCCACTGACTGCACAGACTCACCCACCACCTCCACCTTCACAGACACTACACCAGACACACCTGCAGCCACAACACCAACATTTACTGATCCAGCCACAACTCCTATATTACCCAGAGTCAGCACAATATCAGACACTCAGACATCCACCCCAGTCACCACATCCACAGACACCATAACCACCAACACACCCACATGCAGCATATCTTTCATACCTGCAGACACCACCCCAACAGTCTCCCATCCAGCATAGCATCTCCCAGCACCTCCTCCTCCTCCTTCAAAAACACATAAATGCCCGCACTCACCCACCTAAAAGACACCCAGCACCCACAAACATTCTTTGTATGCACATGCACCCAAGGCATCCACAATACACCTCCTACAACCATTCCCTTTACCACCATTCCCAAACCATTTTGCCATGATCACCCCATGTGTCTAAGAAACATTTCCTCCCTGAGTTTTCCCTGTTTCCTATTTCACTCCCACCCCGTGTTATCCCCAAACAGTCTGTTTCCCTCCCAAAGTCCAGCCCTTCCACCTCCAAGTCCTCCCTTGCCCCCCCTGCTAGTACACATGCTCTTCTTACTGCCAAGAAGCCAACCCATCCCAAGTCTTCCAAGCCCTCTCCTAAAGCTCACCCTAAGCCCCCCTCCCAAGCCCAAACCCAAAGACTCCCCTCCCAAACCCACGCCCAAAGACCCTGCTCCGAAACCCAAGCCAACCCCCTCTCTCCTTCCCCCTAATTCCTGATGTGCCTGCCTGCCCCCTTGATGCCTTTACCCTGTGGAAGTCACATAGCAGTCATGAGTCATGTAGGGACACACAGAAGTAGCATTTGTGCCATTAGGACTTTGAACTTTGGTCTGGCCAATTGCCTTCTCTTTGTAAATAGCTATTTATTTATTGCCATATGTATATTTTTAATATTATATCAGGGCCAACCAGTGATTGCTTCAATGGTAACATACTTGTCCTGCCTTTCTTTCCACATGCTGTTTTGTTTTTGGCTGCTTTGGTTTGTGTGAGTGCAACATGTGTGTGTTGGTTGTGCTAGCTGTTGTGTCTGGGCAGCATGTGTGGGTGTTGCCCTGGCATTTATCCCGCTGTGTATTTTTGTGTAGGATATGTTTGTGTTTGGTACATGCATGTATGTTGATAATTTGTGTATTGTTTGTGATGACATATGTTATGGTGGTGTTGTGTGCCCTTGTTGTGGTTGTTGTGTGTGCATGTGTGTGTGAAGTGTTCTGTGTTATGTTAGCATGGTATGATGTATGCTTCTTTGTATGGCTGTGTGATTGTGTATATTGGTTGTCAGGAGTTGTTATGTGTTGTTGTATGTAGTCTCATGTGGAGGTGTGTAATGTGTTTGCTTGAAAAAGTGTTTGTGTTGTTGCGGTTGTGGTGTAGTTATGTGAATCAGTGGCGTTGTGTATTGTTGTGTTGGACTGTGCTGGGTCTGTGTGTCTGTGAGTTAGTGTGTTTTGTACGTGTGTGTTGACTGTGAGTAGTATGGGTGTGCATATGTGTATGAAGGTGTGTGTGTGTGTGTACGTATGGATGTATGGCTACGTGCGTGTGTGTGTCGCCATCACTAGCCGTCCCGGATGTGTATGTTGTATGCACATGTGTACTTAGTGTTTTCTCTCCAGTGTCAAGTAGGTGTGTGTACTCACAGTTGTTGTTGTTGTCTCTGGTTCCGAAGTCATTGTGCTAGCAGGAGCAGTGGGAGGATGTGCAGTTCAGGTTCCATGGCAGCTCCAGAAGGTGAGTGTCTCCTTTTATAGAGGTGGTTTCAGCCAGGGTTTCTGTGGTGGTGCGACAGCGGCAGAAACCTTGGCGGTGTGCAGCCTCTTCATATGTCCAGCAGGAACATGGTGTCCGCGGTCCAGATGGTGGCTACCACCATCTGTGGCGGTGTGACTGCACTCGAGGTTCTGGTGGTGGTTTGGGTGTCTTCTGTTGGGAAGACCGCCATAGTCATAATTTGTCGTTCTTCTCCACCGGCAAGTTGACAGTATGACCGCTGCCACTAACATCACGGTCCTGAGACCGTCAAACTTGTAACAACCCTCATAGTCTAGTAGGGACAGAATTTTGTCATGTATGCAGATAAATACTGCCTTAATGAGGGACGAGACCTAGTAGGGCAGAGCCTTTCTGTGCTATGTTAGTACTCTGTGAGTACTGAGTGACCTCTCAAATTGGCCTGTAAAACCCATTTCTCAAGTTTTAAAGCCAAGTTTTTTCCACATATGTGACGTCTGTGATATGCTGCCGGTATGCCATCAAGCATTGTGACTAAGTGATTAAGTAATGTACTTTTCACTTGTTGAAATGTACCCATGCTCTTGCAGACCCTTAAGCAAAGCCCTACATACACTATACCACTCACCAAGGAACTGACACCCATGTTTCAGAAGCATGGATCCTGTGTCTCACTCAGTCAGAGAGCAACCAACAGAGTGCTATATACATTAACATA
The DNA here is from genome assembly GCF_031143425.1 of Pleurodeles waltl. Classification (NCBI taxonomy): domain Eukaryota; kingdom Metazoa; phylum Chordata; class Amphibia; order Caudata; family Salamandridae; genus Pleurodeles; species Pleurodeles waltl. The sequence continues at coordinate 336,738,235 of NC_090438.1, read as the reverse complement.
CTCAGAAAGTACCTATGAATATAGCGTTATCAAAGGCAATTGTAGACACATTCACATACCCCTGTATTCCCTAACACAGGTACTGAGGTATGGCTTCATCTACTTATCGATACATTTACAGAGTCTTACAGATACTTAAACAGGCAGTTACATACTGCCAGATGTAGTAAAATATCTCATGGCTCTCCTACAGGTGGGTGGATGACAAAATTCACTCAGGTATATAGGCAACTACTGACACAATCTTTTCATATATTCACAAAATACTGTTTTAGTTAAGGGTAAGGCCTACTACTATTGAGCCTGTCTGTGCTGTGTCACTGGCCACTAAAATTGACCTTACAACCCCTTTGCCAAGTCTCAATCTCATGTTTTTGTGCAAATATCTCACCTTTGTGATATGTTGTAGATATATGACCAAGCATGATGCAATGTTCTTAAGTGATTAGAAGCATACTTTTCAGTTTTAGAAACTTTCATAATACACTTTCAGACCCCCTAAGCCAAGTACTACATTGAGTACACAACTAACCAAGAAACTGACGTTCATGTTTCTAAAGGGTGGATGGAGTGTCTCAAACAGTTACAGATAACAGAGCCACGTCTACAGAAAGCACTTATATTTACAGCACTATCTATTGAAATTTTACACCCACTCCATATCTCTGTATTGAGTAACATAGGCATTGACATAGTAGGGACAGAATATTATCATGTATGCAGACAAATAGTGCTTTAATCATGGGTGAAGCCTGGTAGTGCTGATTCTGTTTGTGCTCTGTCAGTGACCACTCAAATTGACCTGTGAAATCTCTTTCTCAAATCTTAAAGGCATGTTTTATTGCCATTAACTGACCTTGGTGGTGTACTGTAGGTGTGCTACCAAGCACAGTACGTTGTGCTTAAATGATTAAGAAATATACTTTTCAGTCTTAGAATCTTGCTTATGCACTTGCAGACCTCTAAGCACTACATAGAGCATACCACTTGTTAGAAATGTGGTCTCTGGTTGGCTGTCAGTTTGCACTCTGTCCAAGCAGGGACCCTCACTCTAGTCAGGGTAAGGGAGTTACCCTACTAAGACAACCCCAGCTCACTCCTTGGCAGCTGGCACAAGCAGTCAGGCTTATCTCAAAGGCAATGTGTAAAGTATTTGTAGCAACATACATAGTAATACAGTGAAAACACTACCAAATGGACACCACACCAGTTTAGAAAAATAGGCAATATTTATTTAAATCAAACAAGACCAAAACAACGAAAATCAAACATACACAAGTAAAGTTATGAGTTTTCCAAAAAATAGAATCTTACTCCATAGAAAGCAGTGAAAGCTTTGTTGTTACACAAAGTACCTGCTTTGCGTCAAAAATAAAGCTGCATGGGCGTGTGTGCAATGGAAAAGTCAGTGAAGCATTGATTTCTTACTCGCAAGTGAGGCCGTGCATTGTTTCTTCGTTGGTCCGGTAGGCGAAGCATCATTTTTCTTGCAGGAGAGCGATACGTCAATTTCCAGACAGGGCAACTCAGACCTAAGCAGGTTCACAATGACTTTGACAGCCATTGATGATGAGTGAGAAATTCCGACACAGGATGATGGAAAACGGTGCTGCGTGGGGTTTGCTTTGTTTTTAGCAGCCTCAAGCAGGTGTTGCATGGTTTCTCCAGACGCAATGCAGATGATGCGTTGAAATCAGCCGTGAGGCAGGTGGCACATCGTTTTTAAAGCCGCACTGCAGGTGGTGCATCAATATTTTCCCTGCATGGCTCCCTATGCATGGATTTCTATCCTTGTTCTACGAGCTTCACCTTTTAAGGGCCCAGGGACTGGATAGGTCACCACTTGGCAGGGCAGGAGTCGCAGCAGAGAGTCCACATGCTGGCAGAGGAAGTCTTTGATGGCCCTGAGACTTCAAAACAGGAGACAAGCTCAGTCCAAGTCCTTGGAGATTCTTCACAAGCAGGAACATACCACAAAGTTCAGTCTTTGTCCCAATACTAAGGCAAAGGCAGCAACTGCAGGATAGCCCAACAAAGCACAGTCACAGGCAGGGGGAGCACTTTTACTCAGCTCTTCTCCTTTGCAGAGCTTCCTCCTGGTTCCATCTGAAAATCCAAGGTTTTGGGTCCACTACTTGTACTCCTTACTGCCTTTGAAGTAGACAAACTTCAAAGGTAAAACTCTGTTGTTCCCAAGATCCTGCATTGTCCAGGCCTGGCACCAGACACACACCAGGGGTTGGAGACTACATTGTATGAGGACAGGCACAGCCCATTTAGGTATAAGTGACCATTCCTCCCTCCACTCTAGCGCAGATGGCCCATCAGGATAAGCAGGCTACACTCCAGCATAATTTGTGTCACTATCTAGTGGAGATTCAAAAACAGCCAAGCTGTCAGTCTAACACAGACAGGGAATAAACAAGCAAGCAGTCACAGAATGATTTAAGCAAGAAAATGCCAACTTTCTAAAAGTGTCATTTTCAAACAGACAATTTAAAAACCAACTTTACCAAAAGATGTATTTTAAAATTGTGAGCTCAGAGACCCCAAACACACTTAACTCTATCTGCTCCCAAAGGGAAAGTGCACTTAAAAGTTATTTAAAGGCAGCCCCCATCTTACCCTATTAGAGTAATAGGGCTTGCAATTGTGAAAAGACAATTTGAGAGTATTTCACTGTTAGGACATGTAAAACACATCAGTTCATGGCCCGTCTTCAGCATACACTGCACCCTGACATTGGGCTGCCCAGGGCCTTCCATAAGGGTGCCTTAAATGTATAAAAAGGGAAGGTTTTGGCCTGGCAAGTGTACTGTGCCTTACATGTATAAAAAGGGAAGGTTTGGGCCTGGCAAGTGGGTATACTTGCCAGGTCAAATTGGCAGTGTAAAACGTGCACACACACACACACTGTAGTGGCAGGTCTGAGACACATTTATAGGGCTACTCATGTGGGTGGCACAACCAGTGCTGCAGGCCCATTAGTTGCATTTGATTTACAGCCCATGGGCATCTCTAATGCACTTTACTTGGGACTTACTAATAAATCAAATGGGACAATCATGGAAAAGCCAATGACGCATACAATTTACACAAGGAGCACTTGCACTTTAGCACTGGTCAGCAGTGGTAAAGGGCCCAGAGTACCAAAAACAGCACAAACAGAGCCCAGCACACAGTCAACACATGGGAATCAAAGGCAAAAAAGACAAGGGAGACCACACCAAGGATGCCAGGTCTAACACCGCTCATAAAGGAGCTGACCTTCGGGTGTCCAAAGGATGAATTCTGTATTTCAGCCAATGACATTGCAACACAGAGACCTGTACATTCACTTGCATACCTGTAAAGTATTTATATAGCCTTCACTGTCAAAGGGAATTTAAGACACACTCCCATACTCCTGTATTACCTATGATAGGCAATTAAATATTTGTTCAGCCACTTACATACACATCTACAGAGTAATAGAGGTAGTAAAATAGGTAGTCACATACTTTCACATGTACTTAATAATCTCATGGAAATACTACAGGTGTACTCCTGCATTCAGTCATATGTCTAGCATTTTAGTGTCACACTCTTGTTGTGTATGTAGAGAAAAACTGTTTTAATCATGAGTGAAGGCCTACTAATGCAGAGCCTGGGTGTGAACTGTTCCTGCACACTCAGTTCTTAAACCCACATTATAGTAGAAATAACTCACCTCTAAGATATGCTGTAGGTGGGCTTTTCAGTTTTAGAAACTTACTCACAAACTTGCAGACCCCTAAGTCGAGCACCACATCACAAAGTCCAAGGCCCAATCTCACTCCTGCAACAACATGCAGAGAACACTGAAGGGGTATCAGGTCAAAAATAGACAGACACCTCAGGGGGAAAGGGAATGGGGGGCACCTCAGCTGGAAGATGGTACAACACCACTGGTCCTGGGGGGGGGCAACATGCCCATCACTCTGTCCTGGGGAGCGCAGGGCCACAGTCTCTTAAGTGGGTGACTTGCCCACTGCATGGTCCTGGGGAGTGCAAGGCCACAGTCTCTCAAGTGGGTGATTTGTCCACTGCTTGGTCCTGGGGAGTACAAGGCCACAGTCTCCCAAGTGGGTGATTTGCCCACTGCCTGGTCCTTGGGAGTGCAAGGCCACAGTCTCTCAAGTGGGTGATTGCCCACTGCTTGGTCCTGGGGAGTGCAAGGCCACAGTCTCTCTAGGAGATGGCTTCTCCACTGGTTCTGGAGGAGGCATTGTGCCCAGTGTGCTTCTTCCTGGGAAGGATGTGGTGAGTGGATGGCTTCTCCACTGGTTCTGGAGGGGGCATTGTGCCCAGTGTGCTTCATCCTGGGAAGGATGTGGTGAGTGGATGGCTTCTCTGCTGGTTCTGGAGGGGGCATTGTGCCCAGTGTGCTTCATCCTGGGAAGGATGTGGTAAGTGGATGGCTTCTCCACAGGGTCTGGAGGGGGCATTGTGCCCTGTGATGCAGATCTTGGGGAGTGCAAGGTCGCAGTCTCTCACCTGGGTATCAGACCCACAGGAAGTGCAGAGGCCAGGACGCACAACAGCCCCTAGATGCAGGACTACACACTGTCCGCTGGCGGTGATGGCTGCTCAGTGGTGGCAGTGGCGGTGCTGGTGTCGGTGCTGGCAGTGGTGGGGGGAGGCTCCAGCCCGTCCCCTGCAGCCTCAGATGGCTGCCTACTCGGGCTGCTGCTGCTGGCAGTAGTGCTGGTGGCAGTGCTGGCAGTGGTGGGGGGAGGCTCCATCCCTTCCCCTGCAGCCTCAGACGGTTGCCCACTGGGGCTGCTGACAGTGGTGCTGTTGGCGATGCTGGTGGCGATGTTGGCAGTGGTGGGGGGAGGCTGCAGCCCTTCCCCTGCAGGCTCGAATGGCTGCCCACTGGGGCGGCTGCTGCTGGCAGGGTTGTTGGTGGCGGTTCTGGTGGCGGTGCTAGCAGTGGTGGCGGGAGGCTCAAGCCCTTTCTCTGCAGCCTCGGACAGCTGACCCACCATGGTTGGTGGTGGGGGCTCCGACTGAGTACCAGCACCAGGCCTCTTTTCCTTTTTGCTTGCTGGTGCAGGCCCCTTCCCTTCCTGCCAGCAGCTTGGTATGGCTCCTTGCTCATCTTGGCAGCAGCTGGTGACTGCTTCTTGACGTTCCTTTTACCAGCTGGGGGTGCCTCCTTGCCCTTCTTTGCAGCAGCTGGTGGTGCCTCCTTGCCCTTCTTTGCAACAGCTGGGGGTGCCTCCTTGCGCTTACTTGCAGCACTTGGTGCAGGCACCCTATCAGTGTGGCTGACTGGTGCCTGGGATCCTCCCCGACGTGGTGTAGCTGTGGACACTACTGTGCCCCTGGACTGGGTGGCTGAGGTGCTTGCCTAGACTTTGACCACCCTGGCCTGACGTGAGGGATGGGATGGGGAGTACTAGGGAAGAGGTCAAAGGAGGAGAGGAAAAGCTTCTTAAGGACATTGGGGCGGGAAGAGGGAGATGGTCTGGGAGTGGAGGTAGAGGGAGTGGTTGTAGGAGGTGCCTGTCTGCTGTGTTTGGGTGCAGGTGCATGGGCTGGATGCTGTTGTGAGGTGGTTGGCTGTTGGGTGTCTGAGTGCTTGCGTTTGTGTACTTTGGGAGGAGGGGCACAGACACAGTGGGAGAGGACACAGGGGACGTGTGCATGAATGTGTGGGTGGTGTCTGCCAGTGAGGGGCGTGTGCTGATAGGTGTGCTGGTGATGGGGGTAGTGGATGAGGATGTAGTGCATGCAGGTGTGAATGTAGACGCAACTGGGAGGGAGGTGGACAATGAGCAGGAGGGGGCCACAGTGGAGGCAGTGGATGTTGGTATGTCTGCATCTGGATGGTGTTTGTGTGATTGCCTGTGGGATGAAGTGTGGTGCTTGTGTTTGCCATGTCCACTCTTGTGTGTTGTCCTGGGTGCATGCTCGTCTGACTGTATGCTTGGGATAGGTTGGGGCTGAGGGGAATGGGATTGGGTAGAGGAAGTTGGATGGGGGAGGCTAGAAACAGGGACAATGGCTGCCATCAGAGAAGAGACCAGGGCCTGGATTGATATCTGTTGGGCCACCATGCCAGTGTGAATGTACTCCAGGAATGAACTTGTCTGTTGCAATTGGGCTGCCAGCCCCTGGATGGCATTCACAATGGCTGACTGCCCAACAGAGATGGATCGCAGGAGGGCAATAGCCTCCTCTCTCAGTGCAGCATGGCTAACTGGGGCAGGGCCTGAAGTGCCTGGGGCGAAGGAGATGCCCATCCTCCTGGGTGAGAGGGGCTGCTAGGAAGGCAGTGCTGGTACAGGGGGTGGCGGCTGTACCAGTAGCTGGGGTGGGCACAGAGTTGTCAGACACCACTAGGGAGCTCCCATCGGAGGATGAATCCGTATCAGTACTTTCCCCTCCTGTCTCTGACGTGATGCTCCCCTTGCCCTCCGTCCCACTGATGCCCTCACCATCAGTGGACTTGGCCTCCTGAGCCCTGCGAGATGCAGCTCTCTCCGTCGCCGGTGCCTCAGCTCCTCTGCCAGATGATGCTAATGAACATAAAGACAGGGTGACAAAACAAAAAGGGGGGGCGAGACAAAGGATACTTGCTCAATGGTGCAAACAACACCAACGTTGGTGTACATGACACACACACAGGGAACAGCCCTACACATTATGCAATGCACCATTTTACATCAGAACCCTGCCCAACATGGGACCTACGCTGCAATGTCAGGCTTGGTCTAGGGGCACTCACAGGCGCACATCCCCTCCCGATACCAACCAACCATGCGCAAGTTGTATATTGAGGCACTGTCCTCACCCCTTTGTGGCTGCTGTGGTGCCCCCAAGTGCCCATCCAGCTCCGGATAGGCCACTGCCAGTATGGGGGGCATCAAGGGGATCAGGGTTCGACAGGCACCCCTTCCTCGTTGGGAGGTCATCCCCAACTGGGCATCCGCCGTCTTCCGTGCCCAGCTTCTCAGGTCCTCCCACCATTTGCAACAGTTGGTGCTCGGCCTGACGTAGATCCCCAGGGTCTGCACGTCCTTGGCGATGGCACGCCACATACCCTTTTTCTGATGGGCGCTGACCTGCAGGGAAATGGGCACAGGGAAAGATATTAGTCCGACTGTCCTGCAGGTTACACTCATGGCCCACCATCCCCCTTCCCATCCCCACTAACACAGACATGGCCCACCATTCATGCAGCACGCTGCCCAGGGCCCATCCACCAACCCCCGTACATGAGGCCTTCACACACAGCACTCCATGCATTCACACCCCATACATCATACTCACAGTGTACTCACCTGTTGGTCTGGAGGCCTATACAGCATTCGGTACTGGGGTAGGACCCCATCTACCAGTCTCTCCAAATCCGCTGAGGTGAAGGCAGGGGCACTTGCCCTAGTGACACGAGCCATGGTCAGTTCCAGACACAGGTCACAGCAGCACTAGCAGTGTAGGTCCTCTCCTGTTGAATGTCAGGTAGCAAGTGAGTGAACAGATAGAAAATGGTGGTTACATCTGCAGCTGTGCATACTACCACCGCCGGCGTACATCACCATTGGCCACTGTAACCCATAGGGCCCAATGTTAACCAATGAGGAGTTGCACAGTGGTGTCCGACGGCCGTCACGCAACGGTGCACAACATCAGTGGAATTACCTCATTTCCGCCTGTCTCCCCAAACAGGACAGGTGAACACCATTTCGGGGGGGGGGGGGGGCAGGTCATGGCTCCTAACTGCATCACAGTACACAAATGTACCATTTGCACCTCTCCAACAAAATACTGTTACAATCACGACATGCATTGAAGTGTAGTGGTTGGAAATAGGAGATACTAAGCAGCTACTCACCATTTTGCCCCATAGACTACAACTGCTGCGGATGAATAGGAGATGGAGACATACTCCTGTGTATAGACCCCTGGTGGACTTGGCAACAATTGAGAACAGGCACATTATCCTCACCTATAGACTGCATAGGGCCACAATCACAGAGCTGTGTGCCCAATTGGAGCCTGACCGGATATCTGCTATCTGTCACCCCACCGGGATCCCCCCTCTTGTGCAAGTGCTATCAGTGTTCCATTTCCTGGCAACTGGCTTCTTCCAAGTGACAGTGGGCTTGGCAGCAGGAATGTATCAGCCAATGTTCTCAATAGAACTGACCAGAGTATTGTCTGCCCTGATTAAACACATGTGCAGCTACATCGTTTCCCCCCAGTGGAGGATTTGGCCACAGTGAAAGCTGACTTCTAAGCAATGGGACATATCCCCAACATTATTGGGGCAATTGATGGTACACATATAGCATTTGTCCCCCCCTCAGCGAAATGAACAGGTGTTCAGAAATCGAAAGAGCTTTCACTTCATGAATGTGCAGATGGTGTGTCTGGCGGACCAGTACATCTCCCACGTCAATGCAAAATATCATGGGTCTATGCATGGTGCCTTTATCCTGAGGAATAGCAGCATCCCATATGTGATGGCTCAACTCCAGAGGCACAGGGTGTTGCTAATAGGTGAGCGCTGGTTCCCACCCAGTGGGTGCATGGGTATGGTGTGGGCCCTAAGGGTTGATGTGTGGCTAACAGTTGTCCCTTGAAATTTGCAGGTGATTCTGGCTACCCCAACCTCTCATGGCTACTGACCCCTGTGAGGACTCCCAGGACAAGGGCAGAGGAACATTACAATGAGGCACATGGGCGAACAAGAAGAATAATAGAGAGGACCTTTGGCATCCTGAAGGCCAGGTTTCATTGTCTCCATCTAACAGGTGGATCCCTGTACTACTCACCCAAGAAGGTGTGCCAGATCATCATGGCATGCTGTATGTTGCACAACCTTGCCTTACGTCGCCAGGTGCCTTTTCTGCAGGAGGATGAGGCTGGAGATGGCCGTGTGGCAGCAGTGGACCCTGTGGACAGTGAAGATGAGGAGGCAGAGGATGAGGATGAGGACAACAGAAGTGCTTCCAATGACACACACGTAAGAAAGTGTAACTTCACATTTAATTGACATTTTTGTGTTTGACATTATAACTGGCAGGCAGTTTTTTCCCACTTCTATGGCCACTCACTGTAGCCTCTCTTTTTGCAGATATTTGTACCCCACTATCGCTCCTGGTGTGTGGACTGCAGCCAACTCCAGGTCATTCCTATGTTTAAATTTCTGTACAGTTGATTTTAAAAGTTTAAACCTTGTTGAACTAATACATACTTAAATCATTTGACATACTCCATACTTGTATTTTTTCAAAGGGTTTTTATTTAAGTGGTAGATGCGGATGTGCAATGAGCTGGGGTGATGATGGAAGAAAGTGCAGGGTATAGTTCCAATCTATTTGGATAACAGGTGCATTGTCCAAGGGGGCATAGGAAGGGGAGCAATGGCAGTTCAAGGTAGACAGGGTGACAGAGTGGGAGACAAGGGTGACAATCAGGAGAGTCTTATTTCTAGGCAATAGTCTCTGGCTTCTGCCTGGATTGCAGGGAACGTTTGCGGGGTGGTTCTCCTTCTGCAGGGGGAAGGGTGCTGGTTGTGGGGCCTCCTATCAATTAGCGGCAGTGGAGGTGGAGGGCTGTTCATCAGTTTGGATAGGCATGGCGGGGTGCCACTGCCTCCCTCTTCGTGTTGGCCATGTCTGCCAGTACCCCCACAATGGAGACCAGGGTGGTGTTAATTTTCTTCAAGTCCTCCCTGATCCCCAGGCACTGTCCCTTCTGCAGCCGCATGTTCTCCTGCAACTTGTCCAGTATCTGGCCCATCGTCTCCTGGGAATGATGGTATGCTCCCAGGATCATGGAGAGTGCCTCCTGGAGAGCCGGCTCCCTGGCCCTGTCCTCCCCTTGTCGCACAGAAGGCCTCCATGGGTGTGTTGCCCTCTATGGTTGTTGTTGACCGGCAGATTTGCCTTTGAGTGAGTAGCTATTTGTTAGGCTAGGTGATTCTCTCCAGTGTGCATGCAGTGGTGATAGTTGTCCATGCAGGTCTGTGAGGGGTGTCCATGCATTGGTGTTACATGCTGACCTTGGCATTGGGATGAGTGGGTTGTGATTTTGTGGTATGCGGGAGGTGGTAGAGTGATGGGAGTGAGGGTAGGGGTGGGGGTTTGTGATGGCATGAAGGTGGGGGGGGTGACAGTAGTAAAGAGTTGACTTACCAGAGTCCTTGTTCTGGGGTGCTGTCCCACGGCATTGACCCTGTCCATAATTGTCCACCATAGCTCCATCTTCCTAGGAATGGATATCTGCTGCGCCTGTGCTCCAAATAGCTATGGCTCTACCCGGATGATTTCCTCCACCATGACCCTCAGCTCCTCCTCAGAGAATCTGGGGTGTCATTGTGGTGCCATGGGTGTATTGTGAGTGGTGAGGGTCTGTTGGGTGATGTGTTGGGGTGTGTGATGTAAAGTGCGTGGATGGTGTATAGGTAATGATGTTCTGTGGCTCTGGTTGTGTGGGATCTCTTGCTGTCTGTCTCTGGTATCAATTCTTTCTAGTCATAAAGGGTTGTGGGTAATATGGGTGTGTGTTTTATAGTGGTGTGGGTGTGTGGGTGTGGTGTGTTTATGTGTGTCATGTGTGTGTAGTTTGAATTGTCCAGTGTGGTGCTGTTTTGTTAGTGTGTGTGTATTTTGAGCTGGGAGGTATGTACCACCAATGGTTTACCACCATTGAATGTGCACCACAGTGATTCGTGGGTCATAATGCTGTGGCCGTAGTTCTGTTAGCGTAACTGTGTGGTTTTCGATACCGCCAGTTTATCACAGACCTTTGGGCTGGCGGACTTGTTTGTGTGGCTGTATAGTGACGGATTGGTACGTGTGTGTCATAATATGCTTGGCGGTTATCTGCCGCGGCGGCGTTATGTTGGCGGCAGTCAGCATGGGGATAAGCGGTATGTACCGCCAATGTCATAATGAGGGCTGTAGTGAGGTATTTGTTTACTCACTGATCTACACATATACAGCACTGTTCAGATAGTGAAAGAGACAGTAGCATACTGGCAGATGTATTATAAATTGTCATAGTACTATTACAGGTGACATAATCGTGTCATGTATGCAGAATAATTCTACTTTAATCATTGGTGAGCCCTACTATTCCAGAACCAGTGTGTGTTGTGTCACTGTCAACTCAAATAGGCGTACAAAAGCACTTTGGGAAGTCTTAAAGCTACGTTTTACTGGATCTAATCCAGCTGTGTGTTACGCTACATATATGCTATGAATCATAATAATGCAGCTCTTTATATTGTACGTAACTATTTAAAATATTTAATATACAAGTAAATAATTCAAAAATAAATCTACTTTTTTATTAGTTTTCAGATGCAACAAAAGGCTACACAGAGTTGCAATGCCATCATAAAGTTAGGAAAAATGAAAAAAGGAAAGATAAGTGGTGAGAATTTGCAGCTTATTTATTTGTAGAAGAATGCTTTGATTGTTGCAAACAACAAATTATATGTAAGTACTGTTATAATAAATTAGAGGACAGTAAAATACCAGCTAGAGCAGTGTACGACAAGTTTGAACTAGTTTATATTCCACAAGATCTGCAAGACGTGAATGTTTATGCGTTTATGCTTATACAGTGTATACATCAGTTTCAAGCAATTGTCCGTATGGAGCCAAACACAGAAAAGTTACCTCCAACTGAGCTCCAGAAGGGTCTAAAAGGTAGAGTTGTTTATTTGCCATTAGGTTTTAAGCAGAATGTTGAAACTGTAGGTGTGGAAAGAGATTTGGAAGGAGGGCTTGTAATTCTAGTCAATGGTGTGCCTACTTAGAGTTAAAAGCTACGGCAAGTGTTATTAGATGTTAGTAAAGTTACGAAAATAGCATTATGGGGGTTATTCCAACTTTGGAGGAGGTGTTAATCTGTCCCAAAAGTGACGGAAAAGTGACGGATTTACCACCAGCCGTATTACGAGTCCATTATATCCTATGGAACTCGTAATACTGCTGGTGGTATATCCGTCACTTTACCGTCACTTTTGGGACGGATTAACACTCCTCCAAAGTTGGAATAACCTCCTATATCTGGTACAAAATAACATTTACTATATAAATGCAGATTCTCTTCAAGATATTTCACATATAGATGATGATCCACTACCATCTAGAGGCCAAATTGAAAAGGTGGATCAAATGAGAACGGAAGAAATTTATGAACACTACAGTATTCATCCTAGAAACTTTGACAAGGGACTACATATCCCAGACTGCTTTGTGGCCCCAGGAGGAGGCCATTTTCACCAGTGCCTGCATCCACTTGACCAGACCAACAAGCGATATAAAGTGCGTGGGGGCACTTCGCGGCACGGGATGCGCTAGAAACATTGGCAAGGGACTACATAGCCCAGACTGCTTTGTGGCCCCAGGAGGTGGCCATTTTCACCAGCACCTGCAACCACTTGACCAGTCCAATGAGCGCTATAAAGCGCATGGGGTCATTTCACGGCACAAGACGCATATGCGCCCAGCCAAAGCCCAGGCCCAGGGTGGGCCCGTCCACTCCCATCGGAGCCCGGTGGAGACTGAGCTGCGCCACCCCCCTAACATTTATCTCCAAGTAGGCATTGTTGACTCTTGTTTTTTATTATTGTATCCTCCTGCAGGTTGATTCATTGAACTAACTCTCTATAGAAGCGGAAAAGACACAAGCATTCATCTAATAACAGTGTTATGGACAGAATTGACAACCTTCTTGGTGAATGCAAAGAAATTCTAACTTCTTCCCCGGATAATGGCCCCAATGAAACTGGGGGTGAGTGCTACACAGTCAGGAAGGGGGAGGGTCACAAGAAAATTGCTGACATATTCGTAAAACTCGGCCAACAGGTCACTGCCACTACAGGGCAGAAGGAGGGTAGGAATGTCAACACCCATGCTCCCTCATTATCAGCAAGTGAGCCACCACCAGATCCTAGTGACTCTATTCAGTGTACCAACCGCTTTAGTCCTTTATTAAATATCTCAGACCCACATGACGACCCCGACCCAGGCATTATGGTGGGTGGGTCAGTAGACATAAATGTGTATTCAGCCCAGAGAAATGCACAACACATCTTATGCAGACAAGATTTTAAGAGGGAGGTGTCAGAAGTCAAGTCTTAAGTTAATTCCTTAATTGCAATAGTCAAGCAGCTAATTCCTTTAGACACCATGACCATCATGAATCATATCTGTAGCCCAACGCCAAATCCATTAGGTATCTCGATGAAGTTGCCCAAATCACCAGCAACCAGTTGTGCCAGCTTTAGCTGGTGCTAAGATCAAGAATTCCTATCAGCCTACCCCACACAACAGCTTAGGCGCAAGAAAGGCATCTGATGCCTGCTACCAAATCCCCAAATTCAAGGCCAACACTGTCCCTAAATGCACTGCACAGGCCACCATTGACTGGTTTTAATCTAAAAGCACTGTTCTAATGGTCAACGTTCCCAAGCTACACCCACTGGCACAAAGGGAAGGGTGAGATTCTACAGAAATAAGGCAATTCATTGGATTCACCACGTAAGAGGTTGCTACTCTGTAATACATGAGGATATAATTGATGAAGTCAGAAAGCCTGATCCAGGCACACACTTTGACATGCTACAGTTGAAAGTAAGGGACAGGAGCATGGTGGATAACCTTGTGGCCCTAGACGCAAGGACAAGTGTTACAGGGGAATCCTGTATCCAGTTCAAATACCCTATGCTGCCTGTGCACTATGGGGTTCATCCCACTCATTGTCCAACAGGTAATCTATCTGCTCTCAGTGAGAAGGATTGACTTGAAGTACCACCGAAAACACATATTCCCTCCGACTTATATGAAACAACTGTCCCTAGTCTGGCTGTAGTTCCCTACATTGTCACCACAAGCACCCACGTTTCTCTTCCTAACAGATTCCACCAGACCGCCCATGACCCATTGCACAACTGTGATAACATTGTACTTTCCCTCCCCCATGAAGATCACTTACTAATCCAAGAACAGACAGCTAAGCTTGAGAACATCTCACCTAGGATTATGCCAGCTCCCCTAGATGGATACCACCACTCAACAAAGGGCCTGCTGGGCAATAGTGTTAATGACCACTCACCCCTCAAACAACTCCACCTGCCAAACCAACCTGTGGAAACTAAACCTTCAATATGTAGTGGACAGGACGATCCCTGCAATCACTGGGGTATGACTTGTCTCATGGAATGTGGCAGGTATGAAATCTATCCTCCCCCTCCCATCCTTTACCTCCTTTATTGAGGAACACAACATATTGTCTTCCCCAGGAGACATGGTCGACTGCTCGACTCTTTCGAACTGGCTACTCAAATTTTTATATCCCTGCTTTGCCCAATATCAGGGACAGGCCTTCTGGGGGTTTAAACATTTGGACTAGAGCATCACTAAACTGCTGCATATCACAGCTATCTATTGATTCCCCCGACCTGTTAGGTCTTCCCTTATCATTCGCATTCAGGACAGACACAGTTGTGATCATTTTTAACATCTACACTAGAGGGGTTGGGAGGGTTGGGTATTCTGGAGGCCTCTTTTGCAAAACTGTCCCCGGCATCATAAAATCATTGTGGCAGGTGACTTCAATGTCACATTTGAACCTCTTGAAAGGGATAATATTGGGTCCATCCATGAGGAGGATCGGCCATGGTCTATCCCTGCCCTGGATATCCTGCCCATTAAAAGGTGGACGCAGGTTACTGTCCAAGTAAAATCTTTGTCCATGGAATTTGGACTCAGGGCACTTAATGGCAGGAACAAATCAGACTCAAAGGGTTGTCATACATATAACAAAGTCAACCATACTAATAGAATTGATTATTGTCTAGTCAACATAAGACTATGGCCCCTAGTATGATGGTTGTTGAGATATCTGAAAGCAACCACAATCCTCTTTCAGTCCGTATGTCAACTTTGTGTAACCACTTGTCCATGATTAACACCTCAGTAATAGCACCAGAGGGAATTAGTCTGATTAATGACAAACGACACCTAAAGTGGAATAAGGTTCTGGCCCAACCCACGCTCATCAATGCTGCAAACAACACCTTGAGGACCACATTGATGGGTTTAGAGGCAGGTCCCACAATCCCCAACGATGAAATAAGCTTAACTCACACCTCATGCTTCAGGAGTATTGCGGCCCACTTCTCAGTAGATATAGCCCCTGATAGCAAGAGGCTTAAGGGTAGGCATCGCTGGTTTAACAAAGAGTGCCGGTCCTCAAACAAGCATCTATTCCAAGATATTAAATCTAAGGATGTAAACGCCATTCGCTCAGCTAGAAAGTATTACAAATAAACTGTCTGCAAAGCCAAGCCTAAACAAGATGACAAGAGGAGGGCAGCACTTAGTAATGCTACACAAGAGAGGAACTGTAGTGCATTCTGGTCCCTGGTAGTGCGCGACCAAGGAAACAGCAAATTGAACATCACAACTAATATTGCTTTAAAGGACTGGGTAGAACATTTTAGTGGGTTGAACTCCTATGACCATGAGATAAAACTTCTGAACATAAGACCCTTGTCCAAATATTACTCTAACATATACCCCTCCAGTGCTGCAACTGTTCTCCCAAGCAGACATAGCATATTCCTTAGATAATCTTAAGCGTTGTAGGGCACCTGGCTTGGATGGTGTTACAGCAGACCTATTCTTAACCAATATTGCAATCTGGTCAAGATATATCACCATCATAGCGAATGCAATAGCATCTGGGGTGCCAATCCCTAAATCCGGGAAGAGGGCCATTGTTGTCCCAATTTTTAAAAAGGGTGACAGAGCCCTCCTCTGTTATTATAGGCCAATTAGCTTACTAGATTGTGTGCAGAAAGAGTTCTGTCACTGACTTTTGGGCAAAATTCAAGATTGGATGACTGAACATGACATGCTTAGTCCCCTCCAGGCAGATGTTCATAAAAAAATATCTACCATTGAGCAAGCCCTTAGGTTTATACTTTTATATTGGAAAACAGTTTTTATTGGCAAAGGGAATCTGTATGTTGCTTTTGTGGATTTCAAATCTGCATTCAACCTAGTACCCCGTAACAACCTATGGGAATTCCTTTCCCTAATGGGAATCCCCGAGCACATTCTTGTATTAATTTGGCTCCATGAGGGTAATTATGCACGTGTCAGGTGGAATGACAAGGGGCAGCTAATTGACAGAATCCAGGTGTCAAGTGGTGTACGGCAAGGGTGTGTCCTTGCCCCCAACCTGTTCTCCTTGTACATTAATGATATCGTCCCCTCTCTACTCGGAGTGGAGGTTGACGCACCATTATTAGGCACACAGAAAATTCTGGTCTTGCTTTTTGCAGATGATACAGTCCTGATATCCAAGACTCCAAGCGGATTACGGAAACTCCTCACATGCTATGAGGAATTTTGTTCCATGCGGGGACCTAAAACCAATGCTCCTAAAATGAAAGTGATGATGCACAATCCTCGCAGATCCTTCAGAGGGAAGTTCATTCTTGAGGGTACCCCATTTGAAAAGATGGGCACATTTAGTTACCTGGGCATTATGTTAACTGAAAAAATGTCTTGGACATCACATATTGCAAAGCAAGTACTAAAACTAATGCAAACAGCTGGGGTTTTAATAAAGGATTTAAACCTCTTGCATACCAAACCAATACGCCCTGCAATTCAGATAGCCAAGGCTATGAGCTCATCCCTTTATGGGGCTGAACTGTGGGGCTATGCCAAAGCCCAAGAAATAACAATTTCTGAAAATAAGTTCCTAAGAAATCTCGTGTCCCTCCTGCCAAGTACTCCACTGTTCCCCCTTTCTAAGGACTTAGGCATGAAATGCATTGGCCACAAAGCCCACCTACGTCCCCTTTTGTACTGGCAGCGTCTTTAGAGCTTGCCTCCTTTACTGTAGCCCTGCAGGTAATTTTAGGAGCTGATCATTCTCATAGTATCCCCTGGCTCAGACACATCAAGGGGCTACTTTGCCCGCTTGGGCTTAGAGAACTCTGGGATTCTCCAACTACTACCTCCTTTCCTTCAAAAAGCGACTTCAAAAAATTGTATTGGCATATGGTAGACTCTGAAGATCTGAGATTTGCACTTTACTCTACACTATCATGTGATTTTTCCAACCTAAAAGAGATGTGCAAATATGAGGCTTTCTGGGAAATAATCACAGTGCCAGGGTAAAGGTAGTTGAACTTCAGTTCCACATTGGCACCTTGCCACTAAGATTACTTACCAGTCGTTGGTCACATGAAGAAACAACCATCTGCCCAGCTTGCAAAGCACCCATTGAAAACCTCCCTCATGTCCTATTTGTCTGCCCTGCATATGCTGCCTCACGTAGGAAATGGGTGGCCCCAGCTTATAGACTGTTGGGAGTTCGCAGGTCCGACACATCCCTCCGAATTCTCAAATCAGACACCTTCCCAGTGTTAGTGATTTCTGTTGCCAAGTTCCTTGGGTCAAGTTGGACTGTCAGAGGAAAACTTTTATCTGCATAATAGTTTTAGAAAGAATGTATCAATTCACTCTGTGAGTGCATTGCATTTTATTATTTTGATCTAATCACTTGTACTGTACATATTTTACAGAGCCTTGTGTATTTATTTATTGCTGCTATGTGCTTTTATGGCTCTTGTAGCTGAAATAAAGTTCTGTTGAATGACTGTGTATTCATCCTCTACATTCTTAAGAGATTATTGGATATGCTATTGAGCTATTTCAAATGAAAGAAGAAAAAGGAGCACCATTAAATGTGTGGGAGAGAAGCTTAGAAGCTCATTGTTTTTCACATTTGTTTATTATTGGAGTAGATGGTATGTATGATGACCAGCCTGTACAGATACCAACACCTGAGTACAAATCTACTAGACTATATTCAGAGAACCATAGATTTTGAAAGTATATTCCTTATATATTTTATCTACTATTTGAGAGTGCTTGTCTGGGTTATCCTATGCAGTAAATCACATTCTAAAAACAGGAGTAAATCATCTGGAACCTTACAGCAAAGGAAATTGGCTGATATTGAAAAGTTTGAAAAGGCTGAACATCTTGAAACCAGACACCCATACAAGTCCGCCACACCAAAGGTCAGTGATAAACTGGTGATACCAAAACCTACACAGTCACGCCAACAAGAATACACCCACACTATCACGACCCACAAATCAACGTGGCGGTCTTTCAATCCTGGTAATCAATTGGGGATACCCACCACTGTGCTAGAAATATACACACATTTACAAAACACAACTACATTGGACAATTCAAAATACACACACCTGATACACATACAAACACCACACCCACAACACTATAAAACATACACCCACATTACCCACAAACCCTTACAATGAATGTTTTGGAAGAAGCACAGAGAGAGAGATTAGCAAACACAACACCAGCATCCAAAGACACACAACACCATCACCCATACAACATCCACGCACCTCAAACAACACACACCAACACACCCCCCCACATATCAAAACAGACAGCACCTCACACATCACCCACACCACATCATGGCACCTCAAAGACACCCCAGGTTTTCTGAGGAGGAGCTCAGGGTCATTGTGGAGGAAATCATCCGGGTAGAGCCACGGCTTTTCGGATCATAGGTGCAGCACACCTCCATTGCTAGGAAGATGGAGCTATGGCGGCGAATCATTGGCAGGGTCAACTCAGTGGGGCAGCATCCAAGGACACGGGATGACATCAGGAAGAGGTGGAATGACCTACAGGGGAAGGTGCGTTCAGTGGTATCCAGACACTGGATTGCTGTACAGAGGACGGGCAGTAGACCCCCACCTCCTCCCCCACAACTGACAACATGGGAGGAGCAAGTCTTGGCAATACTGCATCCTGAGGGCCTCTCAGGAATAGCAGGAGGACTGGACTCTGGTAAGTCAAATCTCTATTACTATCACCCCCCCCCCTACCTGCATACCATCACATTCCCCCACCCCTACCCTCATCCTCATCAACCCACCACCCCGCATACACCCCACCATCACAACCCACCCATCCCAATACCCAGCACTGCATGCAACACCTATGCATGGACCACCGTCACCAAAGCATGTCCAGTACAGATACCCACACAGACCCCAAACCAACTATCACAAAAGGCAAACACAATGATGCAGGCACAGGAGTAGAGGGTACCTCACCCAGTGCACAATATGGCACACAGATCCTAAAACTGTGCATTTACACCCCAACAGGTCCCATACCCAATGTCACCGGACAGGAGGTGCCAGACATATCCAGTCCCTCCACAGAAGAGGCCCACAGTGATGACAGCAGCTCTGCACGCCTGGATCAAGATGACCAGCTCGGCCCATGACGGACCTCTGGACAATAGGTTCCCCTGCCACTGTCACTAGCCACCACAGACCCTCCCCCTCAGGAAACACCAGCACAGCACCCACCCAGCGGGGGTGTCCACCAATACAGGGAACCCAGGCAAACCCACCAAACCAAGAAAATCAGGGGCCTGTGGTCAGTGGCAGTGGGCACATGGTTCAGGGGACAGATGCACAGGATAACAGGGAAGATGTGAGGACTGCTGTGTGACAGGGGGAGGACAGGCCCAGGGAACCACTCTCCACAAGGCATTCTCGAACATTATGAGAGCGTACCACCATTCCCAGGAGACCATGGGCATGGTACTGGCCAAGTTTCAGGAGACCCAGCGGCTGCAGGAGGAACACTACCTGGGGATCAGGGAGGGCTTGAAGTCCATCAACAACACCCTGGTCACCATTGCAGGGGTGCTGGCAGACCTTGTCAACACCATGAGGAACACAGTGGGACACAAACGGGCCCCTGACACTAGCCTGGACGATGAACAGCCCTCCACCTCCGCCGGCACTAGTGGACAGGAGGCACCGCCACAGGACCAACAGGCCAGCAGCACCCAACCCCCTGAAAAAGGAGAACCACCCCCAAATGGTCCCTGAGATCCAGGAACAAGACAGAGAACATTGCCGAGACCCCAGCCAGGAAATAAGAACCTCCTGAATGTCACCCTTCTGTCCTACTTTGTCACCTTGTCCACCTTAAACTGCCATTGCTCCCCTTCCTATGCCCCATTGGACAATGCACCTGTGAGACCAGGAGACTGGACTCTGCCATGGACATTCCTCCACCATCACCCAGGCCCATTTCACATCCCCCTCCACTTATTAGTACAGAAATAAACACCCTTGAATCACCAAACAATCTGGAGTCAGTCTGTGCTTTCACATATGTGTAATTGCAACATCTCTGAAATATAGCAATGTCAATGTACTTGTTCACATATCAATGTTACACAGTTGTAGGCCAGGAGTAAACATAGCAGAGAGCACAAATTGGGACCCAGATCTGTGAAATGGAAAGCCAAAGTGACAGGTCAGGGTCCATACACAGAATGAAAAAGGCAGACTTATGCTAGGTCCTACAATAGTATGAGATGTGAGAAGCAGTTCCATCCTCTTACCTGTGTCTCACTGGAACTATTGCATGATGATGTTGTTTCGGTTGTCTACATCTTCTTCGTCTGCCTCCTCTTCTTCACTGTCCACAGGCTCCACAGCTGCCACAAGACCAGCATCAGGCCCATCCTCCTGCAGAAAAGGCACCTGGTGTCTCACAGCCAGGTTGTGCAGCATACAGCAGGCCACGATGATCTGGCACACCTTCTTCGGTGAGTAGTATAGGGAGCCACCTGTCAGATGGAGGCACCAGAATCTGGTCTTCAGGAGGCCAAAGGTGCACTCTATTATCCTCCTTGTTCGCCCATGTGCCTCATTGTAGCTTTCCTCTCCCCTTGTCCTGGGATTCCTCACTGGGGTCAGTAGCCATGACAGGTTGGGGTAACCAGAGTCACCTGCAAATATCGAGGGACAACTGTTAGACATCCTCCAAACATGAGGGAATCTTCCATACCCAGACAGCAAATGAAACTGTGTGGGAACTTTAGGCTCACCTATTAGCCACACAGCGTGCCTCTGGAGTTGCCCCATCACATAAGGGATGCTGCTATTCCTCAAAATGTAAACATCATGCACTGAGCCAGGATACTTGGTATTCACATGGGAGATGTACTGGTCTGCCAAACACACTATCTGCACATTCTTAGAATGGTAGCTTTTCCGGTTTCTGTACACCTCTTCATTCCAGCAGGGGGTGGGGGACAAATGCTACATGTGTACCATCAATGGCACCAATGATGGGGATATGTGCCAGGGCATAGAAGTCACCTTTCACTGTGGGCAAATCCTCCACCTGAGGGAAAACGATGTAGCTGTCCATGTGTTTCAGCAGGGCAGATAACACTCTGGACAACAGGTTAGAGAACATTGGCTGGGACAACCCTGATGCCATGGCTACTGTTGTTTTAAAAGACCCACTGGCCAGGAAATGGAGTACTGACAGGACCTGCACTAGAGGGGGGATTCATGTGGGATGGCAGATAGCTGACATCAGGTCAGGCTCCAACTGGGCACACAGTTCCTGGATTGTTGCACAATCAAGTCTGTAAGTGATAATTATGTGTCTGTCCTCCATTGTTGACAGATCCACCAGGGGTCTATATGCCGCCATCTCATCACCTGCCCCAGCGGACGTGCGCTATGGAGGAGAACAGTGTGCAGAGAGTCATACAACACATAGGTTTCGCAAGGCTGTTTAGCACTAACGTTAAAATTTCTCTATGTGCCTTTGTCTGTCCGTATTCCTGGCCTAAATAGGTGTGAAGAAGTTATTTGGCCTGCCATGTGGCACCCTCAAACGGTGGCTGCCTGACCTGTAAGGCGGGACAAGGGGAAATGAGGTAACTGCGCTGGCATTGTACACCGTTGCAGTAGGCGGTTGAAGACCGTCGCTCTGTTTTGCATTGGTTATCATTAGACCCTATGGGCTACAGGAGCCAATGACGATGTACACCGGTGGTGACGGTACACACCGCCGCAGACGTGACCGCCTGTTTCTACCAGTTCCCCCACTTGATACCTGACCTTCAACAGGAGAGGACCTACACTGCAAGTGCTGCTGTGACCTGTTTCTGGAAGCGACAATGGCTACAGTATCTGGGGAAAGGGCCCCTGCCTTCACTGCAGAGGAATTGGAGAAACTGGTGGATGGGGTCCTCCCACAGGACACACAACCGTATGGTCCTCCAGACAAACAGGTGAGTAAACTGTGTGCATGGTGGATGGCAAATGACTGTATGGAGTGTCGTGGATGGAAGAGACGGGGGACAGGCCAGCATGTGAGGATGGTGTGTGTATGTATGTCTGGGCCAGGGTGGGAAGTTTGTGGGCCCTTTGTGAAAAGAACTGTATGGGACAGTAACATCCATTATAACTTCACTATTCCTCTAGGTCAGCACCCTCCAGAAGAAGGGTATTTGGCGTGCTATCGCCAATGCAGTGCGGACCCCGGGGTCTACCATAGACGGAGCACCCACTGCCAGAAAAGATGGGAGGACCTGCTCCGCTGGAACAAGAAGACGGCGGAGGCCCAGCTGGGGATGGCCTCCCAACGCGGAAGGGGTGCCCATCGCACCATGACCCCCCTGATGTCCCGGATCCTGGCGGTGGCATATCCGGAGTTGGATGGGCACTTGAGGGCATCACAGCAGCCACAAGGGGGTGAGTACACTCTCATTCATCTGTGTCACATTACGAGGTGTCTGGGTGGGGGAGGTGGGCTGTGGGTTCCCCTAGGCCAGGGCAGATGTGCAAAGGTAGATCCATTGATTTGCAGCCTCATTCCCTGTCCAACCCCAAAGGTGGTATTTTCCCTCTACACCTAGTCAGGCTCATATGGCTTCCAGCTGTGCATCAAATGGGTCTAGACAGAGTCCCCCATGGGCATGTGCTTTTCCTCTGCCCTGTCAGTGCATGGCTTAGTGCATAGTGCTGCTCCCTGTGTGTTGTGTCCGCCAACGGTAGTGGTGTTGCATGCATTGACCATGTGGTGCCTCCTCTGTCTCCCCCCCTTTTGTTTTGTCACCCTGTCCTTGTGTGCATTAGCATCATTTGGTGGAGGAGCAGTGGCACAGGAGCAGCAGGGAGCTGAATCCCACATGGCCCTGGAGGGGGCAGTAACGGAGTCAGAAGGCACCAGTGGGACGGACGGCGAGGGGAGCTCCACAACGGGGACAGGAGCAGACACCAGCGACAGCGACTCCTCCGCTGAAGGGAGCTCCCTTGCGGTGGTGGGCACATCTGTGCCCACCGCATCAACAGGTACAGCCGCCACCCCCCTACCAGCACCGCCCTCCCAGCAGCCCCTCATCGAGTTTCCCGTGCCCGTTCACCCAGGAGGGTAGGCATCTCCTTCGCCCCAGGCACCTCAGCCTCTGCCACAGTCAGCCCTGCTGCCCTCACTGAGGAGGCTATTGACCTCCTGAGATCCCTCACTGTTGGGTATTCTACCATTTTGAATGCCATCCAGGGTGTTGAGAGGCATTTTCAGCAAACAAATGCATACCTGGAGGGCATTCATTCTGGCCATGCGGCCCAACAGAGAGCATTTCAGGCTCTGGCCTCAGCACTGATGGCAGCCATTGTCCCTGTGTCCAGCCTCCCCCCTCCAACTTCCTCCACCCAGACCCAATCCCCTGTACCTCAGCCTATCCCAAGCACACCATCTGACCAGCATGCACACTCATCAACACACAAGTGTCGACATGGCAAACATAAGCACCACACATCCCACCGGCACTCACACAAGCACCATCCCCATGCAGACCCAGCAACATCCACTGCCTCCACTGTGTCCCCCTCCTCCACGTCCTTCTCCTCCCTCCCTGTCTCGTCTCCACTCACACCTGCATGCACTACATCTTCAGCCACTACCTCCATCACCAGCACACCCAACACCACACACTGCTCACGTGCACTCACCAGCCCCTCTACCATTCACACATCCCCTGTGTGCTCTCCAAGTGTATCTGTGAGCCCTCCTCCCAAACTACAAAAACGCAGGCACACACCCAGCCAACAGCCATCCACCTCACAACAGCCTCCGGCCATTGCACCTTCAACCAAATTCAGCAAACGTTCACCTCCTACAACCACTAACTCTTCCTCCACTCCCAAACTCCCTCCATCTTCCCGTCCCAGTGTGTCTAAGAAACTTTTCCTGGCTAACATTGACCTCTTCCCTACACCCCCCCCATCCTTCCCCTAGGGACAGGCTGTCCAAGTCCCAGCCCAGCACCTCAGCCACCAAATCCTCCAGCACGGTGGTCTCAGCAAGTCCGGTTACATTGCAGGCGCCACCCATCAGGGCTGCCAGTGTGCCACCTAGCGAGGCCACGGAGAAGACCATTCCGCCACCTGCCAAGGTGAAGAAGGTGCCCACATGGCGGAGGGAGAAGCCGCACCTACCAGCAAGCAAGGGCTTCTCCAAACCAAAAGGGGACAGTGGCAAGGCACCAGCAGTGACATCAAAGGTGGGGAAGGGACGCAAGCAGAAGAGCAGGACAGGGCACGGAGGCTAGGGCTGAGGGACCAGAGTCACCCCTTCTGTCAACCACAATACCAACCTGCACGACGGTGGACACCGTCACCTGCACCGCCACCTGCATCGCCACCAGCACCGCCACCTGAATGTCTGCTGCCTCACCAAGAGTCCCCAGCATCATCCCCAGTGAGTAGCCGTCCGAGACCGCAGGAGACGTCCTGCTGTGTCCCTCAACAGGTGCAGACACATGCACCACCGCCAGCAGCTCCGCCACAAACACCGCCACAACCACCGCCACCAGCCCCGCAGCGTGCTCAGACAGTGCCACCACAGCTGACATGGCAATCATCCCCAGTGGGCAGCCGTCCGAGGCTGCAGGAGACGTCCTGGACCCTGCCCAGCATACATGAGGCATGACACCCAGCACTGTTTGTACCAGCAGGTGCCAGGCGAAGTCGAAGCAGGGTGGAGTGTGTCTCTGCCTCCATGTAGTATCATGCTACCTGTTCCCAGGCAATCTCGTGGCACACACACACCCAGGTGAGGGAATGGGACCTGCCACAATGCATGTGAAGCACTCTGGGCAGAAAGCCCCATCCAGAACCAGGGGAGAAAGACATCCACTACCCCAGTCCTTGGCAGGATGAAGCACTCTGAGCACAAAGCCCACTCCAGAACCAGTGGAGAAAAGCATCCACTCACCCTATCCTTGGCAGGATGAAGCACTCTGGGCACAAAGCCCCCTCCAGTACCAGTGGAGATTCACATCCACTCACCCTATCCTTAGCAGGATGAAGCACTCTGGGTACAAGGCCCCCTCCAGAGCCAGTGGAGATTCACACCCACTACCTCAGTCCATGGCAGGATGAAGCACTATGGGCACAAAGCCCCCTCCAGTAGATACTGTTATCCACTTGAGAGACTGTGGCTTTGCACTCCCCAGGATAAAGCAGTGGGCAAACCACCCACTGGAGAGACTTGAGAGACTGTGGCTTTGCACACCCCAGGATACTGCAGTGGGCAAACCACCCACTGGAGAGACTTGAGAGACTGTGGCTTTGCACTTCCCAGGACAAAGCAGTGGGCAAACCACCCACTGGAGAGACTTGAGAGACTGTGGCTTTGCACTCCCCAGGACCAAGCAGTGGGCAAACCACCCACTGGAGATGTTTGTGAGACTGTGGCTTTGCACTCCCCAGGACCAATCAGGCAGCATGGAGCCCCCTCGAGGAGCAGTGGCGTCGTCTGTTCATCCGGTTGAGGTGCCCCCCCTGAGGTGCCTGTTTATTTTATATCTGATGCCCCTGCAGTGTTCTCTCCATTTTGAGTCAGGTATCTTGTGTGGGATTCGCCCATGCATTTTGGGACACTGATCCACGGACAATGATTTCATTAATATCCGGACCCATGTAGTTGATGTACATATTTGTATATAATGATTTTTTAATTTGGCCTATCTGATATTTAATTGATTACACTTGTTACAATAATTTCCTTTTGTCCTTGCGTTCTTCCAGGGGGTGACGGGGTGTAAATGTCATGTTGCTGCATGTATTTGTGTTTATGTTGTAGTCAGTGAGGGTGGGGGTGCAGTGTTGTGTGTTGCATGTGTGTGTCACTCTCTTTTCCCTTCCCCCTCCCCAGTGCTAGGTGCAGTACTCACCATGGTCATCACCGGCGTCTTTGCTGCTCCTGATACAAGAGGAGGTAGACCAGCATGGGCAGGACCTGTAGTTCGGGCTCCATGGCGTCCTGGTTGTTCGTAAAGTATTGAAAGTTCAGTGGTTTCCGTTACAAGTCCTGTTCCGGCAGTGCTTTTGATGGCGTTGGTACCGCCCCGGAAAAGGTGGTGGATAGGCTTGTTGTAATACAGTGGGCGGAACCTTGAGTTCCGCCTGTCTGTCGGCAGTGAACGCCGCAGTGTTTGTTTCTACCGCCATGGCGGTCGGAGTGTTAAAGCGACTGTCTATGTTGGCGGTTTCCGCCATAGTTGTAATTCCATTTTTTTTTTTCGTTGGCCTCTTGGCGGTATTATCGCTGCTTTAACACCAACCGCCAGGGTTGTAATGAGGGCCTATGTCATTTTGGATTTTCACATCCTCTTATCACAGAAGGAAGAATGAATCGCTTTTTGTCTGCAGTGAGACACATGTTGGCACAGATATCACTGAAAAATAAGTTAAACTTCAGAGGAACTGAAATATTTAAATGAATACAACTCTGATATTCTAAAGATGTGGAATGCAAATAAGGGATATACATTTTTTTTGCAGATTATTCTATTGCTGTACCTCGCTGTATAACTTCTTACATAAAAAAGGCAGAAAAGACAGAGATAAAAGTGATGTGGGAAGAGATTTCAGCAGACGAGTCTCACCAAAAAGAGTTACGATTTTAGTTTTCAAATGCGTTTTCAAGAGGAAATTGGATCTTATGAAAGGTTGAGCTCTGCAAGTTTGTTCTCCAAATCTAGATGAATCATGTGGGTAAGTGTTAGACTTTTCATCCATGGCATGGTCTCCCTTAACTTTTGGCCTCTGATGTTTCCCAGGTTGTTGATGTGCGCTGGACTCTGTTTTTGCTGGTTTTGTTACTCTGGGCACTTTACCACTGCTAACCAGTGCTAAAGTACAAGTGTTCCTATACGAAATATGTATGTAATTGGTTCCTCCATGATTGGCATATTTTATTTACTAGTAAGTCCCTAGTTCAGTGTACTAGAGGTGCCCAGGGCCTCTAAATCAAATGCTACTAGTGGGCCTGCTGCACTGGTTGTGCCACCCACATTAGTAGTTCTGTAAACATGGCTCAGACCTGCCACTGCAGTGTCTTGTGTGTGCAGTTTTAAACTGTAAATTTGACTTGGCAAGTGTACCCACTTGCAGGCCTAATCCTTCCATTTTCTTACATGTAAGGCACCCCTAAGATAGGCCCTATGTAGCCCCAAGGGCTGGGTGCAGTTTATGGTTAAGGTAGGACATATAGTAATGTGTTAAAAATGTCCTGACAGTGAAATACTGCTAAATTTGTTTTTCACTGTTGCAAGGCCTGCCTCTCTCATAGGTTAGCATGGGGGCTACCTTTAAATATGATTAAAGTATAGATTTCCTTTGGGAGCGGATAGACATGTGGAGTTTAAGGTCTCTGAGCTCACAATTTAAAAATACATCTTTTAGTAAAGTTGATTTTAAGATTGTGGCCCTCATTCTGACCTTGGCGGTCGGCGGAGAGGCGGCGGTCGGACCGCGAACAGACCGGCGGTCCAAAAAATGGCATTCTGACCGCGGCAGTCACCGCCGCGATCGACCGCCACTTTCCCACTCCGACCGCCACGGCGGTCATGACCGACGGGCTGGAGTTTGCGCACTCCAGCCCGGCGGTCGACCCAAGACCGCCAACCGTATCATGACCCTGCTTACCGCCGCGGTTTTTGGCGGTCGGGAACCGCCATGCGAACCATGGCGGTAGGCACTATCGGGGCCAGGGAATTCCTTCCCTGGCACTGATAGGGGTCTCCCCCACCCCCCACTACCCCCCACGAGTCCTCCCCCCACACCCTCCACCCCCCCAGAGGTGGTACGAACCCCCTGCCCCCCCCACCCCGACATGCACATACACGCACCCCGACATGCACGCACCCCCAACATGCACATATACACACCCCCTACACACACATACACAACGGGGGCACATACCGGCACACATACATGCCAACATGCGCATCCGCCGAACTACACACATTGCCCATAGGCACAGCAGCACCCCCCGCCCGCATGCACGCACTCACACACCCCCTCTACACACCCCCATGCACGCACACATCACACAACACCCCCCCACCCCCTCCCCTCACGGACGATCAACTTACCTTGTGCGTTGGTCCTCCGGGAGGCGACGGGAGCCATAGGGACGTGACAGCCAACAGAAGACCGCCAACAGAAGACCGCCACACAGAAATGTGGGTCGTAATTCTGGGGGCGGTGTTCTGCTGGCGTGGTGGTGGAGGTTGACCAGTCTCCACTTTCCCGCCGACCGCCAGTGTGGCTGCTGGCGGTTTTCCGGCAGAACGCTCCCAGAGGTCGGAATACGCGCAGCGGCATACCGCCGCGGTCGGCGGTCTTTACCGCGGCGGTAACTCGCCGGTCTTGCGAAAAGACCGCCAAGGTCAGAATGAGGGCCTGTGTGTTTGAAAATGCCACTTTTAGAAAGTGAGCATTTTCTTGCTTAAACCTTTTTTTGTGACTCTGCCTGTTTGTGGATTCCCTGTCTGGGTCAGTTATTCATTGCGTGCTACCATTTCTTGACATTGGCATGGTGGCTTAGGAATCGGCAAGACATGCGATTAGTTTTATGGTGTTTAAACATTGTTGTCCATTGCGTGCTAATATTTCTTGACATTTACATGATGTTTTACGAATTGGCAAGACGTGCAACTCGTTTCATGAGGATTTAACTTTGTTGGTCATTGCTCGCTACCATTTCTTGACATTTACATGGTGGCTTAAGAATCGGCAAAAGAAGCGCGATTAGTTTCATTGCAATTTGATCTTGTTATTTATTGTGAGCTGTTATTTCTTGACATTTACATCATGTTTTACGAATCGGCAAGACGCGCAATTCGATTAATGATGATTTGACTTTGATATTCATTGCGTGCTACCATTTCTTGGTATTTTACAAGGTGACACTCGAATCGGCAAGACGCACGATTCTCTCCTCGAGTTTAATTCATGTTGTTTATTGTATGCCACTATTCTAAGATATTTATTATGTAATATTCGAGTTGACAAGTTATGTGATTTGTTTCCTGAATCCATATTGTGTTATTCATGGTGCACAATCCTTTTATGGTGTTTACTATGTATATATATATATATATATCTGCAATATGCGCGATTTGTGTTGAAACATTTTAAGAGTACACAGAAGGCCAGAGTTTCTAGATTCAATATTGTATGGTCCTAGTATACATTCTCAAAACAGGATTTATATGACTGGTTTAAAATTTAGTCAGAATGTTTTTCTGATTCTCATGTAAAGGAAAGTACTTGAATAAGAAAGTTTTGATTTAATTCATCTTGATTCCCCTACAGGTATTCGTCCATCTTGAAACTCAGTCATTTTAAACTTAACTCATAGATTGTTCATGTTTTCAGAGTGACTAGGCTTAGGATCAAAGTCTAGTATAGATTTCAGGAGATGTAATTTTCATATTGTGTGTTCTAACCTTTTTCTTACTACAGGTCTCCTTCCCAGCTGTTCCTTTCCTAATACCCTCTTCCCCTCTTGAACTCTCTCAGTCTCTGTGATTTATCTATCAGAGTCTTGGAGCTGTTCGGTGGTGGATGTGTTGGCAACGTGCACAGACCCCGAGGATCTGGTGACTCTGACACAATTGGAGAAAGAAGACATTTTGGAAATTACAGCTATTGATAAAATGGAACACCAAGGAGTCACAATACTACTGCCAGATAAACTATCTAGAACTAGAATCAGTATCGAAAACAGCAGAATTAGTAAAGTGGTTCCATTCATGCAAAAACTATCAAGTTATTTTATTGCAAAATTTAAATGTTGAGGAAGGCTTAGTAAATGGTGCAATGGGTAAAGTTATTGACTTCTATTATTTTCCAAATAGAGATGAGGTAGAATATTTGGCTGTACAATTTGATCAGCCATATGATGTGAAGAAGATTAGCTGGAGTGTTGTATGGTTTTATCTTGTGAAAGACATATATCCGATGGCAACAGTTCCCTCTGTCTTTAGCATATGCTGTAACCATCTATACATCACAAGGTTTAAGTGTAGACGCAGCTTTGGTTAATATTGGAAGTTCTATATTCAAGAAAGAATGTCGTACGTAGCATTGCCACGAATTAGAACCTTGTCCAGTTTGTTTTTGATTGACTTTGATGAGACTAAACTTAGGGCTGATGTAAGCGGTGCAAGAGAGTATAGTCAGTCAAGAACTCTATATGCCCCTGATTTAGGGCAGTAGAATATTTATGAGAAATGGATACTCTGCCCAAAACATCAGATCACAAAACAGTCTACAGACTCTCAGGAAAAGAAAGGACAAAAGGACCACACAGAAATTGCTAAGAGGAGAAAAATGGAAACAGGTGGTGAAATTATAGGTTACCAGTTGGAAAACAGTTCAGGTGTCAACTGGTATGCAAATTCTGTCCTCAACGCACTGTCCTATTTACCCTATGTAGTAAACCAAATTAAACAAAAATTTGATAAGAAAATGTGTTCTGCACTATATCATTTGCTGCAACATTTACTAAGTGACAGAACTCTAAGACATTCTGCTTCAGGGATCCAAGACCTTTTAGATACATGTATGGGATCAATAATGTTTACTTTCAACACTCAGCAAGTTGCACAGGAATTTATCATGGTCATACTTGGAGTCTTAGAAGGAGAAGAAGAAGAAGTAAATATTGATGATCTATTTGGACTCTGTTATAAATGGAACCATGATTGCAAAGGCTGCTCTTTTAAATCTAGCTCTCAGATCAAATCAATTCTGAACGCTTCCTTTATTTAACATTACCAGATTCTAAAACTGTGTCTTTTGAGAAATTGTACCGATATGCTAACCAAAATATGATGTGCCCAAACTACAGACCTAAACTTCTCTTTACATTGTTTCTTCAAAGAATATGAAAATACCTTTTAGTAATGCTACAATGATGCACACCAGATGGTGCAAAATCGGACATTCAAATTATGAACTTCAAACCTGGACAAATCTCATTCTCAGGAAGAACCTTTACTACTTTGGCTATCATCTTTCATGAAGGAGTTAATACAACCTCTGGACATTACACTGTACATTTAAAGATCGAAACCTGATGCACTTTCAAACTACTGAACTCATCATTTCTCTGTCTTCAATCAAAGTTCTAAGGAAGAATTCTGCTTTAAACGTGGTGTATAGTGTTTCCTCTACATGGTTCATCTCTCTTTTTTGTCATTATTTGGCCTATTAATGTTGTTTTTTTAAAAGACCTATTCGGCCTATTAATGTTTTTTTTTTTAAATATCATCAAGAGTATTTTTAATGTTCCAGAAAGGACTGAATATACCAATTTCTAATTAAACTCTGAAACTGGATGGTCACACTCCAACTACAATGACAGCAGCCTTAAGTTGAAATGAAAAAATGCCTTTAACACTCACAAATTGGCCCCTTCTGTTTCTACAACCAAACTCCTATGTCCTAATTGAAGAACATTTGTGCTGTGTGGATTTTCTTGTAGATGGATCTTCACCAGTTGAGACATCATTTGGCCTACTAGGGATGATGTTTTCTAAATGATCTCTAAAATTGAAGAGTACTTCACATTTATTTCTGATATAGTACGAGATATAATATACAAGATTTGTTTTAAATATACTTGTTCAGGTTCCTATATTATCTCTAGAAAAAGCCACTTATCAATGAATTGTAGTGAGTGCAATGCACAGTAATACATATTTGTACACCTTTGTTTTTTTATAATCTATTGATTGTTTTTGCCACACTGTGCAGAGATGATGCTTTATACAAACCACTGTTTACAGTAAACAAGTATAAAAACGGAAAATAGTAAAAAAAACAAAATGATACTTATATTACAGTTTAAGATAATCTTGCATGATAAGCAATGACTATTGTGATATTTGTGTAACAATGATGATTAAATACTAACATATGTTTTTCACTTTTTTCCAACAGCGATTGCAGTTAAATGGTGTTGGATTTGTCAAAACACTTTTCAAAGCACAGACAAATAGGTCAAAAACGCAATAGAGAGTGTTTTTAAATGTAAAGTGCTGGTCCAAGACATTTGTTTTAGTTTGTTTTGCTTCTTTCCTACTTCACTTATGGAGATAGTCACACTACCACTCACAGGTATCGAGCTACTCACACTAGCAATCATACAAACATTCAGTCACTCATGCAGGCTATCAAACAATCAATAAAGTAGCAATAGATCACTTATACAGTCATTCACTCACCCATATACCACTCATAGACTCACTGTGTCACTTATACCTCACTGAGAGAACCAGTTCCATCTCATACCCACCCACAAATATACTCACTCACTCACCGTAAACACACTCATGTAGTTAGTCAGTCACTTATAGATGAACGCGTGCACTCAGTCAATAACCTCCACACCACTTATGTACTCACTCAGTCCTGAGTACATAAATTCAGACACTCAATCAACCACTTATACAATAATCATACACTCACTCACCCATACATGTGCTTAGACACTTGTTGACCCATTTAAAAGTGCACTCAAACACCCACAGGCTGTGCATACACTCACTTACTCACCCATATATCACTCATTCACTCAATCACATATACACCACTCATATACTCACTTAGGAACCCATATACACACACTGCTGCGCTCAATCAATGACCAATACAGCACTCATGCATTCACTCACACACCCATTAATGCCCTTGTGTGTTCAGTCAATTACTCATACATGCATGTGTACACTCATTTACCCATAAATCATTCATGCACTCACTCTCTTGCCAACCCACATGTTCACTCACACACTCATTGAGCTATACATGCACTCATGTACCTACTCACTCACCTATAGAGACATTCATGCACCCACTCAGTCACCCATACATGCACATATGCACCTACTAACCTATACATTTCCTCCCACACTCAGTGAATTACCCATACAATACTCATGCACCTATGTAACTCACTCATACACACTCATGCACTCAGTCAATGACCCATGCACCACTCATATACTCACTCACACACCCATACAGTAGTAATGCACTGAGAGAAATCACCTATACAGCACTCACTCAGTAGACAGTGTGGCCCTCATTTAGACATTGGCGGTAAGTGGTGTCTACGGCCGTGGTGACAGCTGCCAAAAGATTATCACCACAGCTAACATCCGTCTGCCAAAATCATGACCACAGCCAGATTTCCACCACAAGAAGTGCAGAAATCTTGCTGTGGCCATACTGGCGGATGGTGTTAAGGTGTCTCTGCTACCACCAGCAGCTCCACGCCAGTAGACTGCCGCTAGCCATATTTTGACAAATAATATGGCCTGGAGGTGTTCTGCTGGTGGGCGCTGCTGGCGGTAGCAGCGCCCCATCCCGTCCCCTGCTTGATGACCCCCTGGATGCAGGTAAGTGGGGGCTTGGGGGTGTTGTGTGTGTGTGGGTGTGTGCATTAATATGTGATTGTGTGCATGAATGTGAATGTGTGTGTAGTGTTGTTTGTGTGTGTGTATGCATGTGTGAGAATGCAGGTATGAATGGAAATGTGAATAGGTCTATATGTGTATACGAATGTGTGCAAGAATGAATGAATGCATGCATGTATTGATGCGTGTCTGCCAGTGAGCTTGAATGGGGGGGTGGGAGATTGGAAGGGGGTGTGGAAGAAGGGGGTGGGGTTTGACTGGGGAGTGTTTGGGGAGTAGGTGTTCCTCCTACTAGTGACAGGGAAGGAATTTCCTGTCACTGGTAGAGCCTACCATCTTGGTTTTTGTGGTGTTATGAACGCCACAGCACTATGCAGTAGACAGGGTCAAAATGCCGCCGGAGGTACATTACCGGCCGCCAGGGCTGGAGATTGTTATCTCGATTAGATGAAAAGAAACTTTTTTTGTGCCTTTTTTCTGCATTTTACCTGTCGCTTTTGCCCGTTGAGCGCTCCCCTTGCCGGCTCTCTCTGAGCCGTTTTCCCCATGCTGCCTCCCTGCGGCTCTGCCCCCCTCGTGCCCCCATTCGCCGCTCCCTCTCGCCTCCCAGCTGCTCCTCCCTCCCCTCTTTCCCCTCCCGTCCGCGCCTGGACCACGCCCAGCGCCACCCCCCCTGGTCCGCGGGACCCCTGCACCTCCAGACACCGCTACACGCCCGACCAGTTCAACGCCCTCAATCCCGGCCGCATCACAGCATGCTTCCAGTCCTCACCGAGGAACACCAATAGACCCTTCTCCTGCTGCGCCTGCGGATTCACCTGCGCCAGAACTATGAAACCAACAAAGACCGAAACAAACCACCTCCACTGCATACTCCTCAACTCCCGCTCTGCACGCAAGCACGCCATCGAGCTCAGGGACCTGCTCAACTCCATCGCCCCTGACGTAGCCTTCCTGACCGAAACCTGGTGGAACGACTCCTCGGCGCCCGACATCGCAATAGCCATCATGGACGGCTACAAGATCATCCGAAGGGACCGCACCAATGGAATCGGGGGAGGAATAGCCATCGCCCACAAATCCACCCTCAAGGTCTACACCCACACTGACGACACCCTCAAGACCGCCGAACACCTCCACTTCTGAATCCACACGACCCCAACACCACTCTCAGAGTAACCCTCATCTACGGACCTCCCGGACCACGAGCACCATTCAGCGAATCCATCTTCGACCTCACCAGCACCCACGCACTCACCTCAACGGATTACATCCTCCTCGGGGACCTAAATTTCCACCTGGAGAACAACAGCGACACCAACTCCACTACTTTGATCAACAACCTCACCAACCACGGCCTCAGACAACTTGTCAACACACCAACCCACATCGCCGGCCACACGCTTGATCCCATCTTCTCCTCAAGCACCCACTTCACCTTCAACCATACCACCGTACTCAACTGGACCGACCACCACTGCATCCACTTCACCTACAAGAAACATACCGAGCACCATCGCACCCAACAACCACCCCGCCGATGCTGGAGCAAAGTTACGGAAGACCAGCTTACCAACACCCTCGCCCAGAACCCACCCTCCGACCCCACCGACCCAGACACCGCCGCCCACAACCTCACTCTGTGGATCAACGATTGCGCCAACACCCTCACGCCACTCAAGAAACCCACCGACAACCAAGCCAGAAGAAAAGCCGTCTGGTTCACCGACGAGCTCCTAAACTCCAAGCGTGACTGCCGGAAACTAAAAAAGGAATGGCTCCTCAAACGCACAACTGACAGCCTCACAACCCTCAAGGACGCCACCTGCAGGCACCACCAACTCATCAGACAAGCCAAACGATCCCACTTCAAAGACCGCCTGGACAACAACGCACACAACAGCAAAGAGCTCTTCAGCATCGTGAAAGAACTCTCCAACCCCAGCGCCAACGTCAATGACATACCTCCATCCCAAGAACTCTGCAACGCACTGTCCACCTTCTTCCACCGGAAGATCACCGACATCCACGACAGCTTCAACACCAC
This sequence comes from Pleurodeles waltl, assembly GCF_031143425.1. NCBI lineage: Eukaryota > Metazoa > Chordata > Amphibia > Caudata > Salamandridae > Pleurodeles > Pleurodeles waltl. The sequence continues at coordinate 336,702,516 of NC_090438.1, read as the reverse complement.
TCCCACGCCAGACCCCACCCCAGAAAGCTCCACCTGTGCAAACCGCCTGACCTCCTGGACCACCGTCAACTACACAGAGACACGCAAGATCATGAACTCCATCCACTCAGGATCTCCATCAGAACCCTGCCCCCACCACGTATACAACAAAGCCAACTCCACCATCGCCCCCCAACTACGGAAGGTCATCAACATCTCCTTGGGAACAGCAACATTCCCGGAAAGATGGAAGCACGCCGAAATCCGCGCCCTCCTCAAGAAGCCCAAGACAGACCCCAACGACCTCAAGAATTTCCGACCGATCTTCCTACTCCCTTTCCCAGCGAAGGTGATTGAAAAAATCGTCAACACACAACTAACCAGCCACCTCGAAGACAACGACATCCTGGACCCCTCCCAGTCTGGCTTCAGACAAAACCACTACACTGAGACTGCACTTCTCGCCGCCACAGATGACATCAGACGCCAAATGGACAACGGCAAAACATCAGCCCTCATCCTCCTGGACCTATCTGCCGCCTTCGACACAGTCTGCCACTGCACCCTAAAAACACGCCTCCACGAAACCGGAATTAAAGGGAAAGTCCTCGACTGGATCATCTCATTCCTCTCCGGCAAAACACAGAGAGTCCGCCTCCCCCGCTTCCGCTCCAAAGCCACCAACATCATCTGCTGCGTCCCCCAAGGCTCATCCCTCAGCCCGACGCTGTTCAACATCTACATGGCCCCCCTCGCACAAGTGGCCCAACAACACAACCTCAACATACTCACCTACGTCGGCCACACCCAGCTCATCCTCTCACTCACCAAAGACCCACCCACCGCCAAAACCAACCTCCACGAGGGAATGAAATCCATCGCCGAATGGATGAGAAGCAGCCATCTGAAACTGAATTAGGACAAGACGGAGGTCATCATCATCAGGTTCCACCCCCTCTGCCTGGGACGACTCCTGGTGGCCTACCGCACTAGGAACCCCACCGACACCGACCGACCACACTCGCAACCTGGGCTTCATCCTCAACTCCTCCCGCACCATGTCTAAACAGGTCAACGCAGTTTCCTCCTCCTTCAACAACACACTCTGCATGCTCCGTAGGATCTACAAGTGGATCCTGACAGAAACAAGAAGAACAGTGACATAGGCCCTCGTCAGCAGCAGGCTAGACTACGGCAACACACTCTACACAGGCATCCCAGCAAAAGACCTACAACGCCTCCAAAGCATCCAAAACGCCTCCACCCGGCTGATCCTCGACGTACCCCGCCACAGACACATCTCCCACCACCTGAGAAACCTTCACTGGCTCCCCATGGACAAGAGGATCACTTTCAAGCTTCTTACCTCCATGACACCAGACCAGCCTACCTGAACAAAAGACTCAGCTTCTACACCCCCACCCGTCAGCTCCGCTCCACAAACCTCGCCCTCGACGTCGTTCCCCGCATCCGAAGAAAGACCTCCGGCAGCAGATCCTTCTCATACCTCGCCGCCAAAACCTGGAACGCCCTCCCTACCAACCTGCGACAGACCCAAGACCTACTCACCTTCAGAAAACTCCTCAAGGTCTGGCTCTTCGATCAGTAACTACAGCACCCCAGCGCCTTGAAACACTCATGGGTACGTAGAGCGCTTTATAAATCCTATGATTGATTGATTGATTGATTGATTACAAATACACACCCACTGACAGACCCGTACTGCTATTCATAGAACCACTCACCTACCTATACATGCAGATACAGGCACTCCTTGGAAAATCTAATTCATGCACTAAAAAGGGTATTAGGGAATAACAATGTTATAGTAATGAGCAATAATTTAAAAAACCTTCTTAGAAATTCACTGACAAAAACAAAGGTTACATGGACGTTCTAGTTAGGAAATGGAATTAAAAAAACCTTAGAAATTCACTGAATAAAACAAAGGTAGCAGGTACGTTATAGTTAGGTTCAAATTTCACATCCACAGAACCATAGAAATTCAGCAGTTATAGTTACCGGACCTAACTATAACTTGCACCCCTGTGATACACTTCTTATGACCTCACATATTACATCACTCATGACTTGATCAGTGACATTACTGATGGCATCACTGATGACATCTCAAATGACATAATACACAGAATTGCTCACAAACTCACTCATACAAACTATTGTACGTCTACACAAGCACACAAGTACTCACATGTTTATTCATAGACAAATAAAACTACTGACACAATTACTCACTCACTCACACAGCCACTAACACAACTCACTCACCCATGCATCACTGACTCAGCTATTCACACACTTACACAGCTATTCACACACTCACTCACTCACCCATGCATCCACTCACACTCCAACTCATAAAGTTGACAAGCACTTACATAAACATATAACAATCTCATAACCCGCTACAATATTCCCCTCACTCACCCATACATCCAGTCAGACACCCACACTCTGAGCTATACAGTCATAGACACAGCCACTTACTCACGATGTAGACGTTTACATTCAATGTCACTCACTCATACAAAAAATAACACACCCAGTATCTCACCTGTACAATCACTCTCGCACCTACTCACTCATGCATACAGGAACCAACACACCAAATCACATCTTTGTATACTTACTCACATATCCACTTACTCCCCTATATGGTGACTGAGAGCCTCCTGCTTATCTGTACATTGATTCATATACCCAATCACTTACATATACACTCAATAACTCAGTCAATAAATCAACATTCCAGGCACAAACACACCTACTCACTCTCCCATACAACCACTCACATGTGTTCTCACTCACTCGAGCAGGAACTCACACAGCCAGTCACTCATCCATGTACCCACTCACACTCCCACTTCCTCTCAATCACTACTACAGATACTCATACAACCACATAAAGTAAATGACACATCAACACACTTATGCATAAAGACAGTGATAAACCTCCTAACTCATCCACTCACTGACTCACCCACTTACCCACTGATACAGTCACAACACACTCTGGCACTCACTCATGCTAGCACTCACATTCCGACTCACTTCTATACCCACTCAACTCCCAGTCACTCAAACAATGCTGCCACTGCAAAACTCATTCAATTACCAATACAGATAACTACACATCCACTCACTCTCCCATACAGCAACAGACTCAACCACTTACTCACCCATAGACCTGCTCACCCTCCCACTCACACATCCATAAAACTACATACACTCAGTAGATGATGTCATCAGTGATGTCATTTGAAATGTCACCAATGACGTCACCAGTGAAGTTACTGTCCATGTCATGAGTGATGGAATATGTGAGGTCATAAGCAGTACATTACAGGGGCGCACGTTATAGTTAGGTTAGATAACTATAACAGCTGAATTTCTATGGTTTTGACATTTGAACCTAACTATAATGTCCCTTTAACCTTTCTTTTTTTAGTGAATTTGTACTTTTTTTTGTTCTATTTCCAAACTACAACGTCCATGTATCCTTCGTTTTTTTATATATATATATATATATATGTATTTCTATGAGAGACGGATCACTCTGAAATTTCCAGACAGCAGCTCACGTTACTGTCAAATTCTTTTTTTAGATAATTTTGTGAAGATTCGTCAAGTGTCATCAAAGATATAGGCAAGCAAAAGACAGTCTTCTCTCTAGAAACTAGGTCCTAAGTGCAACTACCTACTGGCAACAACCAGTAGGAAAATATTTATTTATATATATATATATATTCCACACTGCAAACTCCGTTAAGGGGGCCTCCAACTCTGCAGGGCGGCTCCACAACACGGGAACGGAGAATCCCGTGAAATTAATCCAAAAAACACGTTTATTTCTCAATTATACTGGCAGCAGAGATCACTTTCCTGACGCGTTTCGGCATTGTTGCCTTGTTCACGGGTGATTGCAAGTTACCATAGGTGCTTAAATATCATTCAGTCACGTGCCAGTTAGCGTATAATACTTCAATGTCCATAATGCATCCTTATAGTCTTTAAAACAATGGTATAGTCTTCAGTATTGCTTAATAGCGTTATTTCACCACAGTTTCTAATTGCATATTTCAAGGTGCCAAATGTTCCCGTTCATAAAGTGGCCACGTGCACTCCATTATATGTGATTTTTAGCAACTCACATTTCTTTATACTCACTGCCATGAATAGTCTCTTAAACAAGTGGAGAACAGGAACGTAAAAACGAGGTGAATCCCTCTTACTTCGCCCTTTCTCACCTCTGTAAACATTATAATAGGTTAAATCCTTTTCTTTCTTTAACAGAGGCGAGCGAGTCAGGCCCCCTAAATAAATAGTCCACACTGCAAACTCCGTTAAGGGGGCCTCCAACTCTGCAGGGCGGCTCCACAACACGGGAACGGAGAATCCCGTAAAAATTGATCCAAAAAACAAACAAAGTGCAGGAGCCCCGATTCCATGTAAGCCACACGTTTATTTCTCAATAATACTGGCAGCAGAGATCACTTTCCTGACACGTTTCGGCATTGTTGCCTTGTTCACAGGTGATTGCAAGTTACCATAGGTGCTTAAATATCATTCAGTCACGTGCCAGTTAGCGTATAATACTTCAATGTCCATAATGCATCCTTATAGTCTTTAAAACAATGGTGTAGTCTTCAGTATTGCTTAATAGCGTTATTTCACCACAGTTTCTAATTGCATATTTCAAGTTGCCAAATATTCCTGTTCATAAAGTGGCCACGTGCACTCCATTATATGTGATTTTTAGCAACTCGCATTTCTTTATACTCACTGCCATGAATAGTCTCTTAAACAAGTGGAGAACAGGAACGTGAAAACGAGGTGAATCCCTCTTACTTCGCCCTTTCTCACCTCTGTAACCTATGGTAACTTGCAATCACCTGTGAACAAGGCAACAATGCCGAAACGCGTCAGGAAAGTGATCTCTGCTGCCAGTATTATTGAGAAATAAACGTGTGGCTTACATGGAATCGGGGCTCCTGCACTTTGTTTGTTTTTTGGATCAATTTCACGGGATTCTCCGTTCCCGTGTTGTGGAGCCGCCCTGACGAGTTGGAGGCCCCCTTAACGGAGTTTGCAGTGTGGACTCTTTTTTTAGGGGGCATGACTCGCTCGCCTCTGTTAAAGAAAGAAAAGGATTTAACCTATTATAATGTTTACAGAGGTGAGAAAGGGCGAAGTAAGAGGGATTCACCTCGTTTTCACGTTCCTGTTCTCCACTTGTTTAAGAGACTATTCATGGCAGTGAGTATAAAGAAATGCGAGTTGCTAAAAATCACATATAATGGAGTGCACGTGGCCACTTTATGAACGGGAATATTTGGTACCTTGAAATATGCAATTAGAAACTGTGGTGAAATAACGCTATTAAGCAATACTGAAGACTACACCATTGTTTTAACCCCTTAGCTGCTGGGCCTTTTCCCCCCAGTGCTGAGCCCTTTTTTGGCTATTTGGGGTAGTTCACGCTTAGGGCTTCATAACTTTTTGTCCACATAAGCTAACCACGCCAAATTTGCGTCCTTTTTTTCCAACATCCTAGGGATTCTAATGGTACCCAGAGTTGGTGGTTTCCCCTGGAGGAGACCAAGAAAATAGCCAAAATACAGTGAAAATTTAGTTTTTTCCAAAAAAATGGGAAAAAAGGGCTGCCGAAGAAGGCTTGTGGTTTTTTCCCTGAAAACGCCATCAACAAAGGGTTTCTGGTGCTGAAATCACTATCTTCCCACCTTTCAGGAACGGGCAGACTTGAATCAGAAAAACAAATTTTTCAACACAAATTTGGCATTTTACTGGGACATACCCCATTTCTACTATATTTGGTGCTTTCAGCCTCCTTCCAGTTAGTGACAGGAATGGGTGTGAAACCAATGCTGGATCCCGGAATGCTAAACATTTATGAAAACTAGACAAAATTCTGAATTCAGCAAGGGGTCATTTGTGTAGATCCTACAAGGTTTTCCTACAGAAAATAACAGCTGAAATAAAAAAATATTGAAATTGAGCTGAAAACAACAGCCATTTTTCTTTATGTTTTACTCTGTAACTTTTTCCTGCGATGTCAGATTTCTGAAAGCAATATACCGTTTTGTCTGCTGGACTCTTCTGGTTGCGGGGATATAAAGGGCTTGTAGGTTCATCAAGAACCCTAGATACCCAGAGCCAATAAATGAGCTGCACCCTGCAGTTGGTTTTCATTCTATACTGGGTATACAGCAATTCATTTGCTGAAATATGAAGAGTGAAAAAGAGGTATCAAGAAAACCTTTGCATTTCCAAAATGGGATCAAGATAAGGTTTTGAGGAGCAGTGGTTATTTGCACATCGCTGAATTCCGAGGTGCCCATACTAGCATGTGAATTGCAGGGCATTTCTCAAATAGACGTCTTTTTTACACACTCTCTTACATTTGGAAGGAAAAAATGTAGAGAAAGATAAGGGGCAATAACACTTGTTTTGCTATTCTGTGTTCCCCCAAGTCTCCCGATAAAAATGATACCTCACTTGTGTGGGTAGGCCTAGTGCCCGCGACAGGAAATGCCCCAAAACACAACATGGACACATCCTATTTTTTTTATAGAAAACACAGCTGTTTTTTCCAAAGTGCAGAAGAAAACAGAGGAGTTTTTTGAGAAGTGCCTACCTGTAGATTTTGGCCTCTAGCTCAGCCGGCACCTAAGGAAACCTACCAAACCTGTGCATTTCTGAAAACTAGAGACCTAGGGGAATCCAAGGAGGGGTGACTTGCGGGGCTCGGACCAGGTTCTGTTACCCAGAATCCTTTGCAAACCTCAAAAAGTGGCTAAAAAAACAAGTTTTCCTCACATTTCGGTGACAGAAAGTTCTGGAATCTGAGAGGAGCCACTAATTTCCTTACACCCAGCGTTCCCCCAAGTCTCCCGATAAAAATGATACCTTACTTGTGTGGGTAGGCCTAGCGCCCGCGACAGGAAACGCCCCAAAGCGCAACGTGGACACATCCAAATTTTTGGAAGAAAACAGAGGAGTTTTTTGAGAAGTGCCTACCTGTAGCTTTTGGCCTCTAGCTCAGCCGGCACCTAGGGAAACCTACCAAACCTGTGCATTTCTGAAAACTAGAGACCTAGGGGAATCCAAGGAGGGGTGACTTGCGGGGCTCGGACCAGGTTCTGTTCCCCAGAATCCTTTGCAAACCTCAAAAAGTGGCTAAAAAAACAAGTTTTCCTCAGATTTCGGTGACAGAAAGTTCTGGAATCTGAGAGGAGCCACAAATTTCCTTCCACCCGGCGTTCCTCCAAGTCTCCCGATAAAAATGATACCTCACTTGTGTGGGTAGGCCTAGCGCCCGCGACAGGAAACGCCCCAAAGCGCAACGTGGACACATCCAAATTTTTGGAAGAAAACAGAGGTGTTTTTTGAGAAGTGCCTACCTGTAGATTTTGGCCTCTAGCTCAGCCGGCACCTAGGGAAACCTACCAAACCTGTGCATGTCTGAAAACTAGAGACCTAGGGGAATCCAAGGAGGGGTGACTTGCGGGGCTCGGACCAGGTTCTGTTACCCAGAATCCTTTGCAAACCTCAAAAAGTGGCTAAAAAAACAAGTTTTCCTCACATTTCGGTGACAGAAAGTTCTGGAATCTGAGAGGAGCCACAAATTTCCTTCCACCCGGCGTTCCCCTAAGTCTCCCGATAAAAATGATACCTCACTTGTGTGGGTAGGCCTAGCGCCCGCGACAGGAAACGCCCCAAAGTGCAACGTGGACACATCCAAATTTTTGGAAGAAAACAGAGGAGTTTTTTGAGAAGTGCCTACCTGTAGATTTTGGCCTCTAGCTCAGCCGGCACCTAGGGAAACCTACCAAACCTGTGCATTTCTGAAAACTAGAGACCTAGGGGAATCCAAGGAGGGGTGACTCGCGGGGCTCGGACCAGGTTCTGTTACCCAGAATCCTTTGCAAACCTCAAAAAGTGGCTAAAAAAACAAATTTTCCTCACATTTCGGTGACAGAAAGTTCTGGAATCTGAGAGGAGCCACAAATTTCCTTCCACCCGGCGTTCCCCTAAGTCTCCCGATAAAAATGATACCTCACTTGTGTGGGTAGGCCTAGCGCCCGCGACAGGAAACGCCCCAAAGCGCAACGTGGACACATCCAAATTTTTGGAAGAAAACAGAGGAGTTTTTTGAGAAGTGCCTACCTGTAGATTTTGGCCTCTAGCTCAGCCGGCACCTAGGGAAACCTACCAAACCTGTGCATTTCTGAAAACTAGAGACCTAGGGGAATCCAAGGAGGGGTGACTCGCGGGGCTCGGACCAGGTTCTGTTACCCAGAATCCTTTGCAAACCTCAAAAAGTGGCTAAAAAAACAAGTTTTCCTCACATTTCGGTGACAGAAAGTTATGGAATCTGAGAGGAGCCACAAATTTCCTTCCACCCAGCGTTCCCCCAAGTCTCCCGATAAAAATGATACCTCACTTGTGTGGGTAGGCCTAGCGCCCGCGACAGGAAACGCCCCAAAGCGCAACGTGGACACATCCAAATTTTTGGAAGAAAACAGAGGAGTTTTTTGAGAAGTGCCTACCTGTAGATTTTGGCCTCTAGCTCAGCCGGCACCTAGGGAAACCTACCAAACCTGTGCATTTCTGAAAACTAGAGACCTAGGGGAATCCAAGGAGGGGTGACTTGCGGGGCTCGGACCAGGTTCTGTTACCCAGAATCCTTTGCAAACCTCAAAAAGTGGCTAAAAAAACAAGTTTTCCTCACATTTCGGTGACAGAAAGTTATGGAATCTGAGAGGAGCCACAAATTTCCTTCCACCCGGTGTTCCCCTAAGTCTCCCGATAAAAATGATACCTCACTTGTGTGGGTAGGCCTAGCGCCCGCGACAGGAAACGCCCCAAAGCGCAACGTGGACACATCCAAATTTTTTGAAGAAAACAGAGGTGTTTTTTGAGAAGTGCCTACCTGTAGATTTTGGCCTCTAGCTCAGCCGGCACCTAGGGAAACCTACCAAACCTGTGCATTTCTGAAAACTAGAGACCTAGGGGAATCCAAGGAGGGGTGACTTGCGGGGCTCGGACCAGGTGCTGTTACCCAGAATCCTTTGCAAACCTCAAAAAGTGGCTAAAAAAACAAGTTTTCCTCACATTTCGGTGACAGAAAGTTATGGAATCTGAGAGGAGCCACAAATTTCCTTCCACCCGGTGTTCCCCTAAGTCTCCCGATAAAAATGATACCTCACTTGTGTGGGTAGGCCTAGCGCCCGCGACAGGAAACGCCCCAAAGCGCAACGTGGACACATCCAAATTTTTGGAAGAAAACAGAGGTGTTTTTTGAGAAGTGCCTACCTGTAGATTTTGGCCTCTAGCTCAGCCGGCACCTAGGGAAACCTACCAAACCTGTGCATTTCTGAAAACTAGAGACCTAGGGGAATCCAAGGAGGGGTGACTTGCGGGGCTCGGACCAGGTTCTGTTACCCAGAATCCTTTGCAAACCTCAAAAAGTGGCTAAAAAAACAAGTTTTCCTCACATTTCGGTGACAGAAAGTTCTGGAATCTGAGAGGAGCCACAAATTTCCTTCCACCCGGCGTTCCCCTAAGTCTCCCGATAAAAATGATACCTCACTTGTGTGGGTAGGCCTAGCGCCCGCGACAGGAAACGCCCCAAAGCGCAACGTGGACACATCCAAATTTTTGGAAGAAAACAGAGGTGTTTTTTGAGAAGTGCCTACCTGTAGATTTTGGCCTCTAGCTCAGCCGGCACCTAGGGAAACCTACCAAACCTGTGCATTTCTGAAAACTAGAGACCTAGGGGAATCCAAGGAGGGGTGACTTGCGGGGCTCGGACCAGGTTCTGTTACCCAGAATCCTTTGCAAACCTCAAAAAGTGGCTAAAAAAACAAGTTTTCCTCACATTTCGGTGACAGAAAGTTCTGGAATCTGAGAGGAGCCACAAATTTCCTTCCACCCGGCGTTCCCCTAAGTCTCCCGATAAAAATGATACCTCACTTGTGTGGGTAGGCCTAGCGCCCACGACAGGAAACGCCCCAAAGCGCAACGTGGACTCATCCAAATTTTTTGAAGAAAACAGAGGAGTTTTTTGAGAAGTGCCTACCTGTAGATTTTGGCATCTAGCTCAGCCGGCACCTAAGGAAACATACCACACCTGTGCATTTCTGAAAACTAGAGACCTAGGGGAATCTAAGGAGGGGTGACTTGCGGGGCTCGGACCAGGTTCTGTTACCCAGAATCCTTTGCAAACCTCAAAAAGTGGCTAAAAAAACAAGTTTTCCTCACATTTCGGTAACAGAAAGTTATGGAATCTGAGAGGAGCCACAAATTTCCTTCCACCCGGCGTTCCCCCAAGTCTCCCGATAAAAATGATACCTCACTTGTGTGGGTAGGCCTAGCGCCCGGGACAGGAAACGCCCCAAAGCGCAACGTGGACACATCCAAATTTTTGGAAGAAAACAGAGGAGTTTTTTGAGAAGTGCCTTCCTGTAGATTTTGGCCTCTAGCTCAGCCGGCACCTAGGGAAACCTACCAAACCTGTGCATTTCTGAAAACTAGAGACCTAGGGGAATCCAAGGAGGGGTGACTTGCGGGGCTCGGACCAGGTTCTGTTCCCCAGAATCCTTTGCAAACCTCAAAAAGTGGCTAAAAAAACAAGTTTTCCTCAGATTTCGGTGACAGAAAGTTCTGGAATCTGAGAGGAGCCACAAATTTCCTTCCACCTGGGGTTCCCCCAAGTCTCCCGATAAAAATGATACCTCACTTGTGTGGGTAGGCCTAGCGCCCGCAACAGGAAACGTCCCAAAGCGCAACGTGGACACATCCAAATTTTTGGAAGAAAACAGAGGTGTTTTTTGAGAAGTGCCTACCTGTAGATTTTGGCCTCTAGCTCAGCCGGCACCTAGGGAAACCTACCAAACCTGTGCATTTCTGAAAACTAGAGACCTAGGGAAATCCAAGGAGGGGTGACTCGCGGGGCTCGGACCAGGTTCTGTTACCCAGAATCCTTTGCAAACCTCAAAAAGTGGCTAAAAAAACAAGTTTTCCTCACATTTCGGTGACAGAAAGTTCTGGAATCTGAGAGGAGCCAGAAATGTCCTTCCACCCGGCGTTCCCCTAAGTCTCCCGATAAAAATGATACCTCACTTGTGTGGGTAGGCCTAGCGCCCGAGACAGGAAACGCCCCAAAGCGCAACGTGGACACATCCACATTTTTGGAAGAAAACAGAGGAGTTTTTTGAGAAGTGCCTACCTGTAGATTTTGGCCTCTAGCTCAGCCGGCACCTAGGGAAACCTACCAAACCTGTGCATTTCTGAAAACTAGAGACCTAGGGGAATCCAACGAGGGGTGACTCGCGGGGCTCGGACCAGGTTCTGTTACCCAGAATCCTTTGCAAACCTCAAAAAGTGGCTAAAAAAACAAGTTTTCCTCACATTTCGGTGACAGAAAGTTCTGGAATCTGAGAGGAGCCACACATTTCCTTCCACCCGGCGTTCCCCTAAGTCTCCCGATAAAAATGATACCTCACTTGTGTGGGTAGGCCTAGCGCCCGCAAGAGGAAACGCCCCAAAGCGCAACGTGGACACATCCAAATTTTTGGAAGAAAACAGAGGAGTTTTTTGAGAAGTGCCTAACTGTAGATTTTGGCCTCTAGCTCAGCCGGCACCTAGGGAAACCTACCAAACCTGTGCATTTCTGAAAACTAGAGACCTAGGGGAATCCAAGGAGGGGTGACTCGCGGGGCTCGGACCAGGTTCTGTTACCCAGAATCCTTTGCAAACCTCAAAAAGTGGCTAAAAAAACAAGTTTTCCTCACATTTCGGTGACAGAAAATTATGGAATCTGAGGGGAGCCACAAATATCCTTCCACCCAGCGTTCCCCCAAGTCTCCCGATAAAAATGATACCTCACTTGTGTGGGTAGGCCTAGCGCCGGCGACAGGAAACGCCCCAAAGCGCAACGTGGACACATCCAAATTTTTGGAAGAAAACAGAGGTGTTTTTTGAGAAGTGCCTACCTGTAGATTTTGGCCTCTAGCTCAGCCGGCACCTAAGGAAACCTACCAAACCTGTGCATTTCTGAAAACTAGAGACCTAGGGGAATCTAAGGAGGGGTGACTTGCGGGGCTCGGACCAGGTTCTGTTACTCAGAATCCTTTGCAAACCTCAAAAAGTGGCTAAAAAAACAAGTTTTCCTCACATTTCGGTGACAGAAAGTTCTGGAATCTGAGAGGAGCCACAAATTTCCTTCCACCCGGCGTTCCCCTAAGTCTCCCGATAAAAATGATACCTCACTTGTGTGGGTAGGCCTAGCGCCCGCGACAGAAAACGCCCCAAAGCGCAACGTGGACACATCCACATTTTTGGAAGAAAACAGAGGAGTTTTTTGAGAAGTGCCTACCTGTAGATTTTGGCCTCTAGCTCAGCCGGCACCTAGGGAAACCTACCAAACCTGTGCATTTCTGAAAACTAGAGACCTAGGGGAATCCAAGGAGGGGTGACTCGCGGGGCTCGGACCAGGTTCTGTTACCCAGAATCCTTTGCAAACCTCAAAAAGTGGCTAAAAAAACAAGTTTTCCTCACATTTCGGTGACAGAAAGTTCTGGAATCTGAGAGGAGCCACAAATTTCCTTCCACCCGGCGTTCCCCTAAGTCTCCCGATAAAAATGATACCTCACTTGTGTGGGTAGGCCTAGCGCCCGCGACAGGAAACGCCCCAAAGCGCAACGTGGACACATCCAAATTTTTGGAAGAAAACAGAGGAGTTTTTTGAGAAGTGCCTACCTGTAGATTTTGGCCTCTAGCTCAGCCGGCACCTAGGGAAACCTACCAAACCTGTGCATTTCTGAAAACTAGAGACCTAGGGGAATCCAAGGAGGGGTGACTTGCGGGGCTCGGACCAGGTTCTGTTACCCAGAATCCTTTGCAAACCTCAAAAAGTGGCTAAAAAAACAAGTTTTCCTCACATTTCGGTGACAGAAAGTTATGGAATCTGAGAGGAGCCACAAATTTCCTTCCACCCAGCGTTCCCCCAAGTCTCCCGATAAAAATGATACCTCACTTGTGTGGGTAGGCCTAGCGCCGGCGACAGGAAACGACCCAAAGCGCAACGTGGACACATCCAAATTTTTGGAAGAAAACAGAGGTGTTTTTTGAGAAGTGCCTACCTGTAGATTTTGGCCTCTAGCTCAGCCGGCACCTAGGGAAACCTACCAAACCTGTGCATTTCTGAAAACTAGAGACCTAGGGGAATCCAAGGAGGGGTGACTTGCGGGGCTCGGACCAGGTTCTGTTACCCAGAATCCTTTGCAAACCTCAAAAAGTGGCTAAAAAAACAAGTTTTCCTCACATTTCGGTGACAGAAAGTTCTGGAATCTGAGAGGAGCCACAAATTTCCTTCCACCCGGCGTTCCCCTAAGTCTCCCGATAAAAATGATACCTCACTTGTGTGGGTAGGCCTAGCGCCCGCGACAGGAAACGCCCCAAAGCGCAACGTGGACACATCCAAATTTTTGGAAGAAAACAGAGGAGTTTTTTGAGAAGTGCCTACCTGTAGATTTTGGCCTCTAGCTCAGCCGGCACCTAAGGAAACCTACCAAACCTGTGCATTTCTGAAAACTAGAGACCTAGGAGAATCTAAGGAGGGGTGACTTGCGGGGCTCGGACCAGGTTCTGTTACCCAGAATCCTTTGCAAACCTCAAAAAGTGGCTAAAAAAACAAGTTTTCCTCACATTTCGGTGACAGAAAGTTATGGAATCTGAGAGGAGCCACAAATTTCCTTCCACCCGGCGTTCCCCCAAGTCTCCCGATAAAAATGATACCTCACTTGTGTGGGTAGGCCTAGCGCCGGCGACAGGAAACGCCCCAAAGCGCAACGTGGACACATCCAAATTTTTGGAAGAAAACAGAGGAGTTTTTTGAGAAGTGCCTTCCTGTAGATTTTGGCCTCTAGCTCAGCCGGCACCTAGGGAAACCTACCAAACCTGTGCATTTCTGAAAACTAGAGACCTAGGGGAATCCAAGGAGGGGTGACTTGCGGGGCTCGGACCAGGTTCTGTTACCCAGAATCCTTTGCAAACCTCAAAAAGTGGCTAAAAAAACAAGTTTTCCTCAGATTTCGGTGACAGAAAGTTCTGGAATCTGAGAGGAGCCATAAATTTCCTTCCACCCGGCGTTCCCCCAAGTCTCCAGATAAAAATGATACCTCACTTGTGTGGGTAGGCCTAGCGCCCGCGACAGGAAACGCCCCAAAGCGCAACGTGGACACATCCAAATTTTTGGAAGAAAACAGAGGTGTTTTTTGAGAAGTGCCTACCTGTAGATTTTGGCCTCTAGCTCAGCCGGCACCTAGGGAAACCTACCAAACCTGTGCATTTCTGAAAACTAGAGACCTAGGGGAATCCAAGGAGGGGTGACTCGCGGGGCTCGGACCAGGTTCTGTTACCCAGAATCCTTTGCAAACCTCAAAAAGTGGCTAAAAAAACAAGTTTTCCTCACATTTCGGTGACAGAAAGTTCTGGAATCTGAGAGGAGCCACAAATTTCCTTCCACCCGGCGTTCCCCTAAGTCTCCCGATAAAAATGATACCTCACTTGTGTGGGTAGGCCTAGCGCCCGCGACAGGAAACGCCCCAAAGCGCAACGTGGACACATCCAAATTTTTGGAAGAAAACAGAGGTGTTTTTTGAGAAGTGCCTACCTGTAGATTTTGGCCTGTAGCTCAGCCGGCACCTAGGGAAACCTACCAAACCTGTGCATTTCTGAAAACTAGAGACCTAGGGGAATCCAAGGAGGGGTGACTCGCGGGGCTCGGACCAGGTTCTGTTACCCAGAATCCTTTGCAAACCTCAAAAAGTGGCTAAAAAAACAAGTTTTCCTCACATTTCGGTGACAGAAAGTTATGGAATCTGAGAGGAGCCACAAATTTCCTTCCACCCAGCGTTCCCCCAAGTCTCCCGATAAAAATGATACCTCACTTGTGTGGGTAGGCCTAGCGCCGGCGACAGGAAACGCCCCAAAGCGCAACGTGGACACATCCAAATTTTTGGAAGAAAACAGAGGAGTTTTTTGAGAAGTGCCTACCTGTAGATTTTGGCCTCTAGCTCAGCCGGCACCTAGGGAAACCTACCAAACCTGTGCATTTCTGAAAACTAGAGACCTAGGTGAATCCAAGGAGGGGTGACTTGCGGGGCTCGGACCAGGTTCTGTTACCCAGAATCCTTTGCAAACCTCAAAAAGTGGCTAAAAAAACAAGTTTTCCTCACATTTCGGTGACAGAAAGTTATGGAATCTGAGAGGAGCCACAAATTTCCTTCCACCCAGCGTTCCCCCAAGTCTCCCGATAAAAATGATACCTCACTTGTGTGGGTAGGCCTAGCGCCGGCGACAGGAAACGACCCAAAGCGCAACGTGGACACATCCAAATTTTTGGAAGAAAACAGAGGTGTTTTTTGAGAAGTGCCTACCTGTAGATTTTGGCCTCTAGCTCAGCCGGCACCTAGGGAAACCTACCAAACCTGTGCATTTCTGAAAACTAGAGACCTAGGGGAATCCAAGGAGGGGTGACTTGCGGGGCTCGGACCAGGTTCTGTTACCCAGAATCCTTTGCAAACCTCAAAAAGTGGCTAAAAAAACAAGTTTTCCTCACATTTCGGTGACAGAAAGTTCTGGAATCTGAGAGGAGCCACAAATTTCCTTCCACCCGGCGTTCCCCTAAGTCTCCCGATAAAAATGATACCTCACTTGTGTGGGTAGGCCTAGCGCCCACGACAGGAAACGCCCCAAAGCGCAACGTGGACTCATCCAAATTTTTTGAAGAAAACAGAGGAGTTTTTTGAGAAGTGCCTACCTGTAGATTTTGGCATCTAGCTCAGCCGGCACCTAAGGAAACATACCACACCTGTGCATTTCTGAAAACTAGAGACCTAGGGGAATCTAAGGAGGGGTGACTTGCGGGGCTCGGACCAGGTTCTGTTACCCAGAATCCTTTGCAAACCTCAAAAAGTGGCTAAAAAAACAAGTTTTCCTCACATTTCGGTAACAGAAAGTTATGGAATCTGAGAGGAGCCACAAATTTCCTTCCACCCGGCGTTCCCCCAAGTCTCCCGATAAAAATGATACCTCACTTGTGTGGGTAGGCCTAGCGCCCGGGACAGGAAACGCCCCAAAGCGCAACGTGGACACATCCAAATTTTTGGAAGAAAACAGAGGAGTTTTTTGAGAAGTGCCTTCCTGTAGATTTTGGCCTCTAGCTCAGCCGGCACCTAGGGAAACCTACCAAACCTGTGCATTTCTGAAAACTAGAGACCTAGGGGAATCCAAGGAGGGGTGACTTGCGGGGCTCGGACCAGGTTCTGTTCCCCAGAATCCTTTGCAAACCTCAAAAAGTGGCTAAAAAAACAAGTTTTCCTCAGATTTCGGTGACAGAAAGTTCTGGAATCTGAGAGGAGCCACAAATTTCCTTCCACCTGGGGTTCCCCCAAGTCTCCCGATAAAAATGATACCTCACTTGTGTGGGTAGGCCTAGCGCCCGCAACAGGAAACGTCCCAAAGCGCAACGTGGACACATCCAAATTTTTGGAAGAAAACAGAGGTGTTTTTTGAGAAGTGCCTACCTGTAGATTTTGGCCTCTAGCTCAGCCGGCACCTAGGGAAACCTACCAAACCTGTGCATTTCTGAAAACTAGAGACCTAGGGAAATCCAAGGAGGGGTGACTCGCGGGGCTCGGACCAGGTTCTGTTACCCAGAATCCTTTGCAAACCTCAAAAAGTGGCTAAAAAAACAAGTTTTCCTCACATTTCGGTGACAGAAAGTTCTGGAATCTGAGAGGAGCCAGAAATGTCCTTCCACCCGGCGTTCCCCTAAGTCTCCCGATAAAAATGATACCTCACTTGTGTGGGTAGGCCTAGCGCCCGCGACAGAAAACGCCCCAAAGCGCAACGTGGACACATCCACATTTTTGGAAGAAAACAGAGGAGTTTTTTGAGAAGTGCCTACCTGTAGATTTTGGCCTCTAGCTCAGCCGGCACCTAGGGAAACCTACCAAACCTGTGCATTTCTGAAAACTAGAGACCTAGGGGAATCCAACGAGGGGTGACTCGCGGGGCTCGGACCAGGTTCTGTTACCCAGAATCCTTTGCAAACCTCAAAAAGTGGCTAAAAAAACAAGTTTTCCTCACATTTCGGTGACAGAAAGTTCTGGAATCTGAGAGGAGCCACAAATTTCCTTCCACCCGGCGTTCCCCTAAGTCTCCCGATAAAAATGATACCTCACTTGTGTGGGTAGGCCTAGCGCCCGCGACAGGAAACGCCCCAAAGCGCAACGTGGACACATCCAAATTTTTGGAAGAAAACAGAGGAGTTTTTTGAGAAGTGCCTACCTGTAGATTTTGGCCTCTAGCTCAGCCGGCACCTAGGGAAACCTACCAAACCTGTGCATTTCTGAAAACTAGAGACCTAGGGGAATCCAAGGAGGGGTGACTTGCGGGGCTCGGACCAGGTTCTGTTACCCAGAATCCTTTGCAAACCTCAAAAAGTGGCTAAAAAAACAAGTTTTCCTCACATTTCGGTGACAGAAAGTTATGGAATCTGAGAGGAGCCACAAATTTCCTTCCACCCAGCGTTCCCCCAAGTCTCCCGATAAAAATGATACCTCACTTGTGTGGGTAGGCCTAGCGCCGGCGACAGGAAACGACCCAAAGCGCAACGTGGACACATCCAAATTTTTGGAAGAAAACAGAGGTGTTTTTTGAGAAGTGCCTACCTGTAGATTTTGGCCTCTAGCTCAGCCGGCACCTAGGGAAACCTACCAAACCTGTGCATTTCTGAAAACTAGAGACCTAGGGGAATCCAAGGAGGGGTGACTTGCGGGGCTCGGACCAGGTTCTGTTACCCAGAATCCTTTGCAAACCTCAAAAAGTGGCTAAAAAAACAAGTTTTCCTCACATTTCGGTGACAGAAAGTTCTGGAATCTGAGAGGAGCCACAAATTTCCTTCCACCCGGCGTTCCCCTAAGTCTCCCGATAAAAATGATACCTCACTTGTGTGGGTAGGCCTAGCGCCCGCGACAGGAAACGCCCCAAAGCGCAACGTGGACACATCCAAATTTTTGGAAGAAAACAGAGGAGTTTTTTGAGAAGTGCCTACCTGTAGATTTTGGCCTCTAGCTCAGCCGGCACCTAAGGAAACCTACCAAACCTGTGCATTTCTGAAAACTAGAGACCTAGGAGAATCTAAGGAGGGGTGACTTGCGGGGCTCGGACCAGGTTCTGTTACCCAGAATCCTTTGCAAACCTCAAAAAGAGGCTAAAAAAACAAGTTTTCCTCACATTTCGGTGACAGAAAGTTATGGAATCTGAGAGGAGCCACAAATTTCCTTCCACCCGGCGTTCCCCCAAGTCTCCCGATAAAAATGATACCTCACTTGTGTGGGTAGGCCTAGCGCCGGCGACAGGAAACGCCCCAAAGCGCAACGTGGACACATCCAAATTTTTGGAAGAAAACAGAGGAGTTTTTTGAGAAGTGCCTTCCTGTAGATTTTGGCCTCTAGCTCAGCCGGCACCTAGGGAAACCTACCAAACCTGTGCATTTCTGAAAACTAGAGACCTAGGGGAATCCAAGGAGGGGTGACTTGCGGGGCTCGGACCAGGTTCTGTTCCCCAGAATCCTTTGCAAACCTCAAAAAGTGGCTAAAAAAACAAGTTTTCCTCAGATTTCGGTGACAGAAAGTTCTGGAATCTGAGAGGAGCCATAAATTTCCTTCCACCCGGCGTTCCCCCAAGTCTCCAGATAAAAATGATACCTCACTTGTGTGGGTAGGCCTAGCGCCCGCGACAGGAAACGCCCCAAAGCGCAACGTGGACACATCCAAATTTTTGGAAGAAAACAGAGGTGTTTTTTGAGAAGTGCCTACCTGTAGATTTTGGCCTCTAGCTCAGCCGGCACCTAGGGAAACCTACCAAACCTGTGCATTTCTGAAAACTAGAGACCTAGGGGAATCCAAGGAGGGGTGACTCGCGGGGCTCGGACCAGGTTCTGTTACCCAGAATCCTTTGCAAACCTCAAAAAGTGGCTAAAAAAACAAGTTTTCCTCACATTTCGGTGACAGAAAGTTCTGGAATCTGAGAGGAGCCACAAATTTCCTTCCACCCGGCGTTCCCCTAAGTCTCCCGATAAAAATGATACCTCACTTGTGTGGGTAGGCCTAGCGCCCGCGACAGGAAACGCCCCAAAGCGCAACGTGGACACATCCAAATTTTTGGAAGAAAACAGAGGTGTTTTTTGAGAAGTGCCTACCTGTAGATTTTGGCCTGTAGCTCAGCCGGCACCTAGGGAAACCTACCAAACCTGTGCATTTCTGAAAACTAGAGACCTAGGGGAATCCAAGGAGGGGTGACTCGCGGGGCTCGGACCAGGTTCTGTTACCCAGAATCCTTTGCAAACCTCAAAAAGTGGCTAAAAAAACAAGTTTTCCTCACATTTCGGTGACAGAAAGTTATGGAATCTGAGAGGAGCCACAAATTTCCTTCCACCCAGCGTTCCCCCAAGTCTCCCGATAAAAATGATACCTCACTTGTGTGGGTAGGCCTAGCGCCGGCGACAGGAAACGCCCCAAAGCGCAACGTGGACACATCCAAATTTTTGGAAGAAAACAGAGGAGTTTTTTGAGAAGTGCCTACCTGTAGATTTTGGCCTCTAGCTCAGCCGGCACCTAGGGAAACCTACCAAACCTGTGCATTTCTGAAAACTAGAGACCTAGGTGAATCCAAGGAGGGGTGACTTGCGGGGCTCGGACCAGGTTCTGTTACCCAGAATCCTTTGCAAACCTCAAAAAGTGGCTAAAAAAACAAGTTTTCCTCACATTTCGGTGACAGAAAGTTATGGAATCTGAGAGGAGCCACAAATTTCCTTCCACCCAGCGTTCCCCCAAGTCTCCCGATAAAAATGATACCTCACTTGTGTGGGTAGGCCTAGCGCCGGCGACAGGAAACGACCCAAAGCGCAACGTGGACACATCCAAATTTTTGGAAGAAAACAGAGGTGTTTTTTGAGAAGTGCCTACCTGTAGATTTTGGCCTCTAGCTCAGCCGGCACCTAGGGAAACCTACCAAACCTGTGCATTTCTGAAAACTAGAGACCTAGGGGAATCCAAGGAGGGGTGACTTGCGGGGCTCGGACCAGGTTCTGTTACCCAGAATCCTTTGCAAACCTCAAAAAGTGGCTAAAAAAACAAGTTTTCCTCACATTTCGGTGACAGAAAGTTCTGGAATCTGAGAGGAGCCACAAATTTCCTTCCACCCGGCGTTCCCCTAAGTCTCCCGATAAAAATGATACCTCACTTGTGTGGGTAGGCCTAGCGCCCGCGACAGGAAACGCCCCAAAGCGCAATGTGGACACATCCAAATTTTTTGAAGAAAACAGAGGAGTTTTTTGAGAAGTGCCTACCTGTAGATTTTGGCCTCTAGCTCAGCCGGCACCTAAGGAAACCTACCAAACCTGTGCATTTCTGAAAACTAGAGACCTAGGAGAATCTAAGGAGGGGTGACTTGCGGGGCTCGGACCAGGTTCTGTTACCCAGAATCCTTTGCAAACCTCAAAAAGTGGCTAAAAAAACAAGTTTTCCTCACATTTCGGTGACAGAAAGTTATGGAATCTGAGAGGAGCCACAAATTTCCTTCCACCCGGCGTTCCCCCAAGTCTCCCGATAAAAATGATACCTCACTTGTGTGGGTAGGCCTAGCGCCGGCGACAGGAAACGCCCCAAAGCGCAACGTGGACACATCCAAATTTTTGGAAGAAAACAGAGGAGTTTTTTGAGAAGTGCCTTCCTGTAGATTTTGGCCTCTAGCTCAGCCGGCACCTAGGGAAACCTACCAAACCTGTGCATTTCTGAAAACTAGAGACCTAGGGGAATCCAAGGAGGGGTGACTTGCGGGGCTCGGACCAGGTTCTGTTCCCCAGAATCCTTTGCAAACCTCAAAAAGTGGCTAAAAAAACAAGTTTTCCTCAGATTTCGGTGACAGAAAGTTCTGGAATCTGAGAGGAGCCATAAATTTCCTTCCACCCGGCGTTCCCCCAAGTCTCCCGATAAAAATGATACCTCACTTGTGTGGGTAGGCCTAGCGCCCGCGACAGGAAACGCCCCAAAGCGCAACGTGGACACATCCAAATTTTTGGAAGAAAACAGAGGTGTTTTTTGAGAAGTGCCTACCTGTAGATTTTGGCCTCTAGCTCAGCCGGCACCTAGGGAAACCTACCAAACCTGTGCATTTCTGAAAACTAGAGACCTAGGGGAATCCAAGGAGGGGTGACTCGCGGGGCTCGGACCAGGTTCTGTTACCCAGAATCCTTTGCAAACCTCAAAAAGTGGCTAAAAAAACAAGTTTTCCTCACATTTCGGTGACAGAAAGTTCTGGAATCTGAGAGGAGCCACAAATTTCCTTCCACCCGGCGTTCCCCTAAGTCTCCCGATAAAAATGATACCTCACTTGTGTGGGTAGGCCTAGCGCCCGCGACAGGAAACGCCCCAAAGCGCAACGTGGACACATCCAAATTTTTGGAAGAAAACAGAGGTGTTTTTTGAGAAGTGCCTACCTGTAGATTTTGGCCTCTAGCTCAGCCGGCACCTAGGGAAACCTACCAAACCTGTGCATTTCTGAAAACTAGAGACCTAGGGGAATCCAAGGAGGGGTGACTCGCGGGGCTCGGACCAGGTTCTGTTACCCAGAATCCTTTGCAAACCTCAAAAAGTGGCTAAAAAAACAAGTTTTCCTCACATTTCGGTGACAGAAAGTTATGGAATCTGAGAGGAGCCACAAATTTCCTTCCACCCAGCGTTCCCCCAAGTCTCCCGATAAAAATGATACCTCACTTGTGTGGGTAGGCCTAGCGCCGGCGACAGGAAACGCCCCAAAGCGCAACGTGGACACATCCAAATTTTTGGAAGAAAACAGAGGAGTTTTTTGAGAAGTGCCTACCTGTAGATTTTGGCCTCTAGCTCAGCCGGCACCTAGGGAAACCTACCAAACCTGTGCATTTCTGAAAACTAGAGACCTAGCTGAATCCAAGGAGGGGTGACTTGCGGGGCTCGGACCAGGTTCTGTTACCCAGAATTCTTTGCAAACCTCAAAAAGTGGCTAAAAAAACAAGTTTTCCTCACATTTCGGTGACAGAAAGTTATGGAATCTGAGAGGAGCCACAAATTTCCTTCCACCCGGCGTTCCCCTAAGTCTCCCGATAAAAATGATACCTCACTTGTGTGGGTAGGCCTAGCGCCCGCGACAGGAAACGCCCCAAAGCGCAACGTGGACACATCCAAATTTTTTGAAGAAAACAGAGGTGTTTTTTGAGAAGTGCCTACCTGTAGATTTTGGCCTCTAGCTCAGCCGGCACCTAGGGAAACCTACCAAACCTGTGCATTTCTGAAAACTAGAGACCTAGGGGAATCCAAGGAGGGGTGACTTGCGGGGCTCGGACCAGGTTCTGTTACCCAGAATCCTTTGCAAACCTCAAAAAGTGGCTAAAAAAACAAGTTTTCCTCACATTTCGGTGACAGAAAGTTCTGGAATCTGAGAGGAGCCACAAATTTCCTTCCACCCGGCGTTCCCCCAAGTCTCCCGATAAAAATGATACCTTACTTGTGTGGGTAGGCCTAGCGCCCGCGACTGGAAACGCCCCAAAGCGCAACGTGAACACATCCAAATTTTTTGAAGAAAACAGAGGAGTTTTTTGAGAAGTGCCTACCTGTAGATTTTGGCCTCTAGCTCAGCCGGCACCTAAGGAAACCTACCAAACCTGTGCATTTCTGAAAACTAGAGACCTAGGGGAATCTAAGGAGGGGTGACTTGCGGGGCTCGGACCAGATTCTGTTACCCAGAATCCTTTGCAAACCTCAAAAAGTGGCTAAAAAAACAAGTTTTCCTCACATTTCGGTGACAGAAAGTTATGGAATCTGAAAGGAGCCACAAATTTCCTTCCACCCGGCGTTCCCCCAAGTCTCCCGATAAAAATGATACCTCACTTGTGTGGGTAGGCCTAGCGCCGGCGACAGGAAACGCCCCAAAGCGCAACGTGGACACATCCAAATTTTTGGAAGAAAACAGAGGAGTTTTTTGAGAAGTGCCTTCCTGTAGATTTTGGCCTCTAGCTCAGCCGGCACCTAGGGAAAACTACCAAACCTGTGCATTTCTGAAAACTAGAGACCTAGGGGAATCCAAGGAGGGGTGACTTGCGGGGATCGGACCAGGTTCTGTTCCCCAGAATCCTTTGCAAACCTCAAAAAGTGGCTAAAAAAACAAGTTTTCCTCAGATTTCGGTGACAGAAAGTTCTGGAATCTGAGAGGAGCCATAAATTTCCTTCCACCCGGCGTTCCCCCAAGTCTCCCGATAAAAATGATACCTCACTTGTGTGGGTAGGCCTAGCGCCCGCGACAGGAAACGCCCCAAAGCGCAACGTGGACACATCCAAATTTTTGGAAGAAAACAGAGGTGTTTTTTGAGAAGTGCCTACCTGTAGATTTTGGCCTCTAGCTCAGCCGGCACCTAGGGAAACCTACCAAACCTGTGCATTTCTGAAAACTAGAGACCTAGGGAAATCCAAGGAGGGGTGACTCGCGGGGCTCGGACCAGGTTCTGTTACCCAGAATCCTTTGCAAACCTCAAAAAGTGGCTAAAAAAACAAGTTTTCCTCTCATTTCGGTGACAGAAAGTTCTGGAATCTGAGAGGAGCCACAAATTTCCTTCCACCCGGCGTTCCCCTAAGTCTCCCGATAAAAATGATACCTCACTTGTGTGGGTAGGCCTAGCGCCCGCGACAGGAAACGCCCCAAAGCGCAACGTGGACACATCCACATTTTTGGAAGAAAACAGAGGAGTTTTTTGAGAAGTGCCTACCTGTAGATTTTGGCCTCTAGCTCAGCCGGCACCTAGGGAATCCTACCAAACCTGTGCATTTCTGAAAACTAGAGACCTAGGGGAATCCAAGGAGGGGTGACTCGCGGGGCTCGGACCAGGTTCTGTTACCCAGAATCCTTTGCAAACCTCAAAAAGTGGCTAAAAAAACAAGTTTTCCTCACATTTCGGTGACAGAAAGTTATGGAATCTGAGAGGAGCCACAAATTTCCTTCCACCCGGCGTTCCCCTAAGTCTCCCGATAAAAATGATACCTCACTTGTGTGGGTAGGCCTAGCGCCCGCGACAGGAAACGCCCCAAAGCGCAACGTGGACACATCCAAATTTTTGGAAGAAAACAGAGGTGTTTTTTGAGAAGTGCCTACCTGTAGATTTTGGCCTCTAGCTCAGCCGGCACCTAGGGAAACCTACCAAACCTGTGCATTTCTGAAAACTAGAGACCTAGGGGAATCCAAGGAGGGGTGACTTGCGGGGCTCGGACCAGGTTCTGTTACCCAGAATCCTTTGCAAACCTCAAAAAGTGGCTAAAAAAACAAGTTTTCCTCACATTTCGGTGACAGAAAGTTCTGGAATCTGAGAGGAGCCACAAATTTCCTTCCACCCGGCGTTCCCCCAAGTCTCCCGATAAAAATGATACCTCACTTGTGTGGGTAGGCCTAGCGCCCGCGACAGGAAACGCCCCAAAGCGCAACGTGAACACATCCAAATTTTTGGAAGAAAACAGAGGAGTTTTTTGAGAAGTGCCTACCTGTAGATTTTGGCCTCTAGCTCAGCCGGCACCTAAGGAAACCTACCAAACCTGTGCATTTCTGAAAACTAGAGACCTAGGGGAATCTAAGGAGGGGTGACTTGCGGGGCTCGGACCAGATTCTGTTACCCAGAATCCTTTGCAAACCTCAAAAAGTGGCTAAAAAAACAAGTTTTCCTCACATTTCGGTGACAGAAAGTTATGGAATCTGAGAGGAGCCACAAATTTCCTTCCACCCGGCGTTCCCCCAAGTCTCCCGATAAAAATGATACCTCACTTGTGTGGGTAGGCCTAGCGCCCGCGACAGGAAACGCCCCAAAGCGCAACGTGGACACATCCTAATTTTTGGAAGAAAACAGAGGAGTTTTTTGAGAAGTGCCTACCTGTAGATTTTGGCCTCTAGCTCAGCCGGCACCTAGGGAAACCTACCAAACCTGTGCATTTCTGAAAACTAGAGACCTAGGGGAATCCAAGGAGGGGTGACTTGCGGGGCTCGGACCAGGTTCTGTTACCCAGTATCCTTTGCAAACCTCAAAAAGTGGCTAAAAAAACAAGTTTTCCTCACATTTCGGTGACAGAAAGTTCTGGAATCTGAGAGGAGCCACAAATTTCCTTCCACCCGGCGTTCCCCTAAGTCTCCCGATAAAAATGATACCTCACTTGTGTGGGTAGGCCTAGCGCCCGCGACAGGAAACGCCCCAAAGCGCAACGTGAACACATCCAAATTTTTGGAAGAAAACAGAGGAGTTTTTTGAGAAGTGCCTACCTGTAGATTTTGGCCTCTAGCTCAGCCGGCACCTAAGGAAACCTACCAAACCTGTGCATTTCTGAAAACTAGAGACCTAGGGGAATCTAAGGAGGGGTGACTTGCGGGGCTCGGACCAGGTTCTGTTACCCAGAATCCTTTGCAAACCTCAAAAAGTGGCTAAAAAAACAAGTTTTCCTCACATTTCGGTGACAGAAAGTTATGGAATCTGAGAGGAGCCACAAATTTCCTTCCACCCGGCGTTCCCCCAAGTCTCCCGATAAAAATGATACCTCACTTGTGTGGGTAGGCCTAGCGCCCGCGACAGGAAACGCCCCAAAGCGCAACGTGAACACATCCAAATTTTTGGAAGAAAACAGAGGAGTTTTTTGAGAAGTGCCTACCTGTAGATTTTGGCCTCTAGCTCAGCCGGCACCTAAGGAAACCTACCAAACCTGTGCATTTCTGAAAACTAGAGACCTAGGGGAATCTAAGGAGGGGTGACTTGCGGGGCTCGGACCAGGTTCTGTTACTCAGAATCCTTTGCAAACCTCAAAAAGTGGCTAAAAAAACAAGATTTCCTCACATTTCGGTGACAGAAAGTTCTGGAATCTGAGAGGAGCCACAAATTTCCTTCCACCCGGCGTTCCCCTAAGTCTCCCGATAAAAATGATACCTCACTTGTGTGGGTAGGCCTAGCGCCCGCGACAGAAAACGCCCCAAAGCGCAACGTGGACACATCCACATTTTTGGAAGAAAACAGAGGAGTTTTTTGAGAAGTGCCTACCTGTAGATTTTGGCCTCTAGCTCAGCCGGCACCTAGGGAAACCTACCAAACCTGTGCATTTCTGAAAACTAGAGACCTAGGGGAATCCAAGGAGGGGTGACTCGCGGGGCTCGGACCAGGTTCTGTTACCCAGAATCCTTTGCAAACCTCAAAAAGTGGCTAAAAAAACAAGTTTTCCTCACATTTCGGTGACAGAAAGTTCTGGAATCTGAGAGGAGCCACAAATTTCCTTCCACCCGGCGTTCCCCTAAGTCTCCCGATAAAAATGATACCTCACTTGTGTGGGTAGGCCTAGCGCCCGCGACAGGAAACGCCCCAAAGCGCAACGTGGACACATCCAAATTTTTGGAAGAAAACAGAGGAGTTTTTTGAGAAGTGCCTACCTGTAGATTTTGGCCTCTAGCTCAGCCGGCACCTAGGGAAACCTACCAAACCTGTGCATTTCTGAAAACTAGAGACCTAGGGGAATCCAAGGAGGGGTGACTTGCGGGGCTCGGACCAGGTTCTGTTACCCAGAATCCTTTGCAAACCTCAAAAAGTGGCTAAAAAAACAAGTTTTCCTCACATTTCGGTGACAGAAAGTTATGGAATCTGAGAGGAGCCACAAATTTCCTTCCACCCAGCGTTCCCCCAAGTCTCCCGATTAAAATGATACCTCACTTGTGTGGGTAGGCCTAGCGCCGGCGACAGGAAACGACCCAAAGCGCAACGTGGACACATCCAAATTTTTGGAAGAAAACAGAGGTGTTTTTTGAGAAGTGCCTACCTGTAGATTTTGGCCTCTAGCTCAGCCGGCACCTAGGGAAACCTACCAAACCTGTGCATTTCTGAAAACTAGAGACCTAGGGGAATCCAAGGAGGGGTGACTTGCGGGGCTCGGACCAGGTTCTGTTACCCAGAATCCTTTGCAAACCTCAAAAAGTGGCTAAAAAAACAAGTTTTCCTCACATTTCGGTGACAGAAAGTTCTGGAATCTGAGAGGAGCCACAAATTTCCTTCCACCCGGCGTTCCCCTAAGTCTCCCGATAAAAATGATACCTCACTTGTGTGGGTAGGCCTAGCGCCCGCGACAGGAAACGCCCCAAAGCGCAACGTGGACACATCCAAATTTTTTGAAGAAAACAGAGGAGTTTTTTGAGAAGTGCCTACCTGTAGATTTTGGCCTCTAGCTCAGCCGGCACCTAAGGAAACCTACCAAACCTGTGCATTTCTGAAAACTAGAGACCTAGGGGAATCTAAGGAGGGGTGACTTGCGGGGCTCGGACCAGGTTCTGTTACCCAGAATCCTTTGCAAACCTCAAAAAGTGGCTAAAAAAACAAGTTTTCCTCACATTTCGGTGACAGAAAGTTATGGAATCTGAGAGGAGCCACAAATTTCCTTCCACCCGGCGTTCCCCCAAGTCTCCCGATAAAAATGATACCTCACTTGTGTGGGTAGGCCTAGCGCCGGCGACAGGAAACGCCCCAAAGCGCAACGTGGACACATCCAAATTTTTGGAAGAAAACAGAGGAGTTTTTTGAGAAGTGCCTTCCTGTAGATTTTGGCCTCTAGCTCAGCCGGCACCTAGGGAAACCTACCAAACCTGTGCATTTCTGAAAACTAGAGACCTAGGGGAATCCAAGGAGGGGTGACTTGCGGGGCTCGGACCAGGTTCTGTTCCCCAGAATCCTTTGCAAACCTCAAAAAGTGGCTAAAAAAACAAGTTTTCCTCAGATTTCGGTGACAGAAAGTTCTGGAATCTGAGAGGAGCCATAAATTTCCTTCCACCCGGCGTTCCCCCAAGTCTCCCGATAAAAATGATACCTCACTTGTGTGGGTAGGCCTAGCGCCCGCGACAGGAAACGCCCCAAAGCGCAACGTGGACACATCCAAATTTTTGGAAGAAAACAGAGGTGTTTTTTGAGAAGTGCCTACCT
The DNA here is from genome assembly GCF_031143425.1 of Pleurodeles waltl. NCBI lineage: Eukaryota > Metazoa > Chordata > Amphibia > Caudata > Salamandridae > Pleurodeles > Pleurodeles waltl. The sequence continues at coordinate 336,674,411 of NC_090438.1, read as the reverse complement.
GTAGATTTTGGCCTCTAGCTCAGCCGGCACCTAGGGAAACCTACCAAACCTGTGCATTTCTGAAAACTAGAGACCTAGGGGAATCCAAGGAGGGGTGACTCGCGGGGCTCGGACCAGGTTCTGTTACCCAGAATCCTTTGCAAACCTCAAAAAGTGGCTAAAAAAACAAGTTTTCCTCACATTTCGGTGACAGAAAGTTCTGGAATCTGAGAGGAGCCACAAATTTCCTTCCACCCGGCGTTCCCCTAAGTCTCCCGATAAAAATGATACCTCACTTGTGTGGGTAGGCCTAGCGCCCGCGACAGGAAACGCCCCAAAGCGCAACGTGGACACATCCAAATTTTTGGAAGAAAACAGAGGTGTTTTTTGAGAAGTGCCTACCTGTAGATTTTGGCCTCTAGCTCAGCCGGCACCTAGGGAAACCTACCAAACCTGTGCATTTCTGAAAACTAGAGACCTAGGGGAATCCAAGGAGGGGTGACTCGCGGGGCTCGGACCAGGTTCTGTTACCCAGAATCCTTTGCAAACCTCAAAAAGTGGCTAAAAAAACAAGTTTTCCTCACATTTCGGTGACAGAAAGTTATGGAATCTGAGAGGAGCCACAAATTTCCTTCCACCCAGCGTTCCCCCAAGTCTCCCGATAAAAATGATACCTCACTTGTGTGGGTAGGCCTAGCGCCGGCGACAGGAAACGCCCCAAAGCGCAACGTGGACACATCCACATTTTTGGAAGAAAACAGAGGAGTTTTTTGAGAAGTGCCTACCTGTAGATTTTGGCCTCTAGCTCAGCCGGCACCTAGGGAAACCTACCAAACCTGTGCATTTCTGAAAACTAGAGACCTAGGTGAATCCAAGGAGGGGTGACTTGCGGGGCTCGGACCAGGTTCTGTTACCCAGAATCCTTTGCAAACCTCAAAAAGTGGCTAAAAAAACAAGTTTTCCTCACATTTCGGTGACAGAAAGTTATGGAATCTGAGAGGAGCCACAAATTTCCTTCCACCCGGCGTTCCCCTAAGTCTCCCGATAAAAATGATACCTCACTTGTGTGGGTAGGCCTAGCGCCCGCGACAGGAAACGCCCCAAAGCGCAACGTGGACACATCCAAATTTTTTGAAGAAAACAGAGGTGTTTTTTGAGAAGTGCCTACCTGTAGATTTTGGCCTCTAGCTCAGCCGGCACCTAGGGAAACCTACCAAACCTGTGCATTTCTGAAAACTAGAGACCTAGGGGAATCCAAGGAGGGGTGACTTGCGGGGCTCGGACCAGGTTCTGTTACCCAGAATCCTTTGCAAACCTCAAAAAGTGGCTAAAAAAACAAGTTTTCCTCACATTTCGGTGACAGAAAGTTCTGGAATCTGAGAGGAGCCACAAATTTCCTTCCACCCGGCGTTCCCCCAAGTCTCCCGATAAAAATGATACCTCACTTGTGTGGGTAGGCCTAGCGCCCGCGACAGGAAACGCCCCAAAGCGCAACGTGAACACATCCAAATTTTTGGAAGAAAACAGAGGAGTTTTTTGAGAAGTGCCTACCTGTAGATTTTGGCCTCTAGCTCAGCTGGCACCTAAGGAAACCTACCAAACCTGTGCATTTCTGAAAACTAGAGACCTAGGGGAATCTAAGGAGGGGTGACTTGCGGGGCTCGGACCAGATTCTGTTACCCAGAATCCTTTGCAAACCTCAAAAAGTGGCTAAAAAAACAAGTTTTCCTCACATTTCGGTGACAGAAAGTTATGGAATCTGAGAGGAGCCACAAATTTCCTTCCACCCGGCGTTCCCCCAAGTCTCCCGATAAAAATGATACCTCACTTGTGTGGGTAGGCCTAGCGCCGGCGATAGGAAACGCCCCAAAGCGCAACGTGGACACATCCAAATTTTTGGAAGAAAACAGAGGAGTTTTTTGAGAAGTGCCTTCCTGTAGATTTTGGCCTCTAGCTCAGCCGGCACCTAGGGAAACCTACCAAACCTGTGCATTTCTGAAAACTAGAGACCTAGGGGAATCCAAGGAGGGGTGACTTGCGGGGCTCGGACCAGGTTCTGTTCCCCAGAATCCTTTGCAAACCTCAAAAAGTGGCTAAAAAAACAAGTTTTCCTCAGATTTCGGTGACAGAAAGTTCTGGAATCTGAGAGGAGCCATAAATTTCCTTCCACCCGGCGTTCCCCCAAGTCTCCCGATAAAAATGATACCTCACTTGTGTGGGTAGGCCTAGCGCCCGCGACAGGAAACGCCCCAAAGCGCAACGTGGACACATCCAAATTTTTGGAAGAAAACAGAGGTGTTTTTTGAGAAGTGCCTACCTGTAGATTTTGGCCTCTAGCTCAGCCGGCACCTAGGGAAACCTACCAAACCTGTGCATTTCTGAAAACTAGAGACCTAGGGGAATCCAAGGAGGGGTGACTCGCGGGGCTCGGACCAGGTTCTGTTACCCAGAATCCTTTGCAAACCTCAAAAAGTGGCTAAAAAAACAAGTTTTCCTCACATTTCGGTGACAGAAAGTTCTGGAATCTGAGAGGAGCCACAAATTTCCTTCCACCCGGCGTTCCCCTAAGTCTCCCGATAAAAATGATACCTCACTTGTGTGGGTAGGCCTAGCGCCCGCGACAGGAAACGCCCCAAAGCGCAACGTGGACACATCCACATTTTTGGAAGAAAACAGAGGAGTTTTTTGAGAAGTGCCTACCTGTAGATTTTGGCCTCTAGCTCAGCCGGCACCTAGGGAAACCTACCAAACCTGTGCATTTCTGAAAACTAGAGACCTAGGGGAATCCAAGGAGGGGCGACTCGCGGGGCTCGGACCAGGTTCTGTTACCCAGAATCCTTTGCAAACCTCAAAAAGTGGCTAAAAAAACAAGTTTTCCTCACATTTCGGTGACAGAAAGTTATGGAATCTGAGAGGAGCCACAAATTTCCTTCCACCCGGCGTTCCCCTAAGTCTCCCGATAAAAATGATACCTCACTTGTGTGGGTAGGCCTAGCGCCCGCGACAGGAAACGCCCCAAAGCGCAACGTGGACACATCCAAATTTTTGGAAGAAAACAGAGGTGTTTTTTGAGAAGTGCCTACCTGTAGATTTTGGCCTCTAGCTCAGCCGGCACCTAGGGAAACCTACCAAACCTGTGCATTTCTGAAAACTAGAGACCTAGGGGAATCCAAGGAGGGGTGACTTGCGGGGCTCGGACCAGGTTCTGTTACCCAGAATCCTTTGCAAACCTCAAAAAGTGGCTAAAAAAACAAGTTTTCCTCACATTTCGGTGACAGAAAGTTCTGGAATCTGAGAGGAGCCACAAATTTCCTTCCACCCGGCGTTCCCCCAAGTCTCCCGATAAAAATGATACCTCACTTGTGTGGGTAGGCCTAGCGCCCGCGACAGGAAACGCCCCAAAGCGCAACGTGAACACATCCAAATTTTTGGAAGAAAACAGAGGAGTTTTTTGAGAAGTGCCTACCTGTAGATTTTGGCCTCTAGCTCAGCCGGCACCTAAGGAAACCTACCAAACCTGTGCATTTCTGAAAACTAGAGACCTAGGGGAATCTAAGGAGGGGTGACTTGCGGGGCTCGGACCAGATTCTGTTACCCAGAATCCTTTGCAAACCTCAAAAAGTGGCTAAAAAAACAAGTTTTCCTCACATTTCGGTGACAGAAAGTTATGGAATCTGAGAGGAGCCACAAATTTCCTTCCACCCAGCGTTCCCCCAAGTCTCCCGATAAAAATGATACCTCACTTGTGTGGGTAGGCCTAGCGCCCGCGACAGGAAACGCCCCAAAGCGCAACGTGGACACATCCAAATTTTTGGAAGAAAACAGAGGAGTTTTTTGAGAAGTGCCTACCTGTAGATTTTGGCCTCTAGCTCAGCCGGCACCTAGGGAAACCTACCAAACCTGTGCATTTCTGAAAACTAGAGACCTAGGGGAATCCAAGGAGGGGTGACTTGCGGGGCTCGGACCAGGTTCTGTTACCCAGAATCCTTTGCAAACCTCAAAAAGTGGCTAAAAAAACAAGTTTTCCTCACATTTCGGTGACAGAAAGTTCTGGAATCTGAGAGGAGCCACAAATTTCCTTCCACCCGGCGTTCCCCTAAGTCTCCCGATAAAAATGATACCTCACTTGTGTGGGTAGGCCTAGCGCCCGCGACAGGAAACGCCCCAAAGCGCAACGTGAACACATCCAAATTTTTGGAAGAAAACAGAGGAGTTTTTTGAGAAGTGCCTACCTGTAGATTTTGGCCTCTAGCTCAGCCGGCACCTAGGGAAACCTACCAAACCTGTGCATTTCTGAAAACTAGAGACCTAGGGGAATCCAAGGAGGGGTGACTTGCGGGGCTCGGACCAGGTTCTGTTACCCAGAATCCTTTGCAAACCTCAAAAAGTGGCTAAAAAAACAAGTTTTCCTCACATTTCGGTGACAGAAAGTTCTGGAATCTGAGAGGAGCCACAAATTTCCTTCCACCCGGCGTTCCCCCAAGTCTCCCGATAAAAATGATACCTCACTTGTGTGGGTAGGCCTAGCGCCCGCGACAGGAAACGCCCCAAAGCGCAACGTGAACACATCCAAATTTTTGGAAGAAAACAGAGGAGTTTTTTGAGAAGTGCCTACCTGTAGATTTTGGCCTCTAGCTCAGCCGGCACCTAAGGAAACCTACCAAACCTGTGCATTTCTGAAAACTAGAGACCTAGGGGAATCTAAGGAGCGGTGACTTGCGGGGCTCGGACCAGATTCTGTTACCCAGAATCCTTTGCAAACCTCAAAAAGTGGCTAAAAAAACAAGTTTTCCTCACATTTCGGTGACAGAAAGTTATGGAATCTGAGAGGAGCCACAAATTTCCTTCCACCCAGCGTTCCCCCAAGTCTCCCGATAAAAATGATACCTCACTTGTGTGGGTAGGCCTAGCGCCCGCGACAGGAAACGCCCCAAAGCGCAACGTGGACACATCCAAATTTTTGGAAGAAAACAGAGGAGTTTTTTGAGAAGTGCCTACCTGTAGATTTTGGCCTCTAGCTCAGCCGGCACCTAGGGAAACCTACCAAACCTGTGCATTTCTGAAAACTAGAGACCTAGGGGAATCCAAGGAGGGGTGACTTGCGGGGCTCGGACCAGGTTCTGTTACCCAGAATCCTTTGCAAACCTCAAAAAGTGGCTAAAAAAACAAGTTTTCCTCACATTTCGGTGACAGAAAGTTCTGGAATCTGAGAGGAGCCACAAATTTCCTTCCACCCGGCGTTCCCCTAAGTCTCCCGATAAAAATGATACCTCACTTGTGTGGGTAGGCCTAGCGCCCGCGACAGGAAACGCCCCAAAGCGCAACGTGAACACATCCAAATTTTTGGAAGAAAACAGAGGAGTTTTTTGAGAAGTGCCTACCTGTAGGTTTTGGCCTCTAGCTCAGCCGGCACCTTAGGAAACCTACCAAACCTGTGCATTTCTGAAAACTAGAGACCTAGGGGAATCTAAGGAGGGGTGACTTGCGGGGCTCGGACCAGGTTCTGTTACCCAGAATCCTTTGCAAACCTCAAAAAGTGGCTAAAAAAACAAGTTTTCCTCACATTTCGGTGACAGAAAGTTATGGAATCTGAGAGGAGCCACAAATTTCCTTCCACCCGGCGTTCCCCCAAGTCTCCCGATAAAAATGATACCTCACTTGTGTGGGTAGGCCTAGCGCCCGCGACAGGAAACGCCCCAAAGCGCAACGTGAACACATCCAAATTTTTGGAAGAAAACAGAGGAGTTTTTTGAGAAGTGCCTACCTGTAGATTTTGGCCTCTAGCTCAGCCGGCACCTAAGGAAACCTACCAAACCTGTGCATTTCTGAAAACTAGAGACCTAGGGGAATCTAAGGAGGGGTGACTTGCGGGGCTCGGACCAGATTCTGTTACCCAGAATCCTTTGCAAACCTCAAAAAGTGGCTAAAAAAACAAGTTTTCCTCACATTTCGGTGACAGAAAGTTATGGAATCTGAGAGGAGCCACAAATTTCCTTCCACCCGGCGTTCCCCCAAGTCTCCCGATAAAAATGATACCTCACTTGTGTGGGTAGGCCTAGCGCCCGCAACAGGAAACGCCCCAAAGCGCAACGTGGACACATCCAAATTTTTGGAAGAAAACAGAGGAGTTTTTTGAGAAGTGCCTACCTGTAGATTTTGGCCTCTAGCTCAGCCGGCACCTAGGGAAACCTACCAAACCTGTGCATTTCTGAAAACTAGAGACCTAGGGGAATCCAAGGAGGGGTGACTTGCGGGGCTCGGACCAGGTTCTGTTACCCAGAATCCTTTGCAAACCTCAAAAAGTGGCTAAAAAAACAAGTTTTCCTCACATTTCGGTGACAGAAAGTTCTGGAATCTGAGAGGAGCCACAAATTTCCTTCCACCCGGCGTTCCCCTAAGTCTCCCGATAAAAATGATACCTCACTTGTGTGGGTAGGCCTAGCGCCCGCGACAGGAAACGCCCCAAAGCGCAACGTGAACACATCCAAATTTTTGGAAGAAAACAGAGGAGTTTTTTGAGAAGTGCCTACCTGTAGCTTTTGGCCTCTAGCTCAGCCGGCACCTAAGGAAACCTACCAAACCTGTGCATTTCTGAAAACTAGAGACCTAGGGGAATCTAAGGAGGGGTGACTTGCGGGGCTCGGACCAGGTTCTGTTACCCAGAATCCTTTGCAAACCTCAAAAAGTGGCTAAAAAAACAAGTTTTCCTCACATTTCGGTGACAGAAAGTTATGGAATCTGAGAGGAGCCACAAATTTCCTTCCACCCGGCGTTCCCCCAAGTCTCCCGATAAAAATGATACCTCACTTGTGTGGGTAGGCCTAGCGCCCGCGACAGGAAACGCCCCAAAGCGCAACGTGGACACATCCACATTTTTGGAAGAAAACAGAGGAGTTTTTTGAGAAGTGCCTTCCTGTAGATTTTGGCCTCTAGCTCAGCCGGCACCCAGGGAAACTTACCAAACCTGTGCATTTCTGAAAACTAGAGACCTAGGGGAATCCAAGGAGGGGTGACTTGCGGGGCTCGGACCAGGTTCTGTTCCCCAGAATCCTTTGCAAACCTCAAAAAGTGGCTAAAAAAACAAGTTTTCCTCAGATTTCGGTGACAGAAAGTTCTGGAATCTGAGAGGAGCCACAAATTTCCTTCCACCCGGCGTTCCCCCAAGTCTCCCGATAAAAATGATACCTCACTTGTGTGGGTAGGCCTAGCGCCCGCGACAGGAAACGCCCCAAAGCGCAACGTGGACACATCCAAATTTTTGGAAGAAAACAGAGGTGTTTTTTGAGAAGTGCCTACCTGTAGATTTTGGCCTCTAGCTCAGCCGGCACCTAGGGAAACCTACCAAACCTGTGCATTTCTGAAAACTAGAGACCTAGGGGAATCCAAGGAGGGGTGACTTGCGGGGCTCGGACCAGGTTCTGTTACCCAGAATCCTTTGCAAACCTCAAAAAGTGGCTAAAAAAACAAGTTTTCCTCACATTTCGGTGACAGAAAGTTCTGGAATCTGAGAGGAGCCACAAATTTCCTTCCACCCCGGCGTTCCCCTAAGTCTCCCGATAAAAATGATACCTCACTTGAGTGGGTAGGCCTAGCGCCCGCGACAGGAAACGCCCCAAAGCGCAACGTGGACACATCCAAATTTTTGGAAGAAAACAGAGGAGTTTTTGAGAAGTGCCTAACTGTAGATTTTGGCCTCTAGCTCAGCCGGCACCTAGGGAAACCTACCAAACCTGTGCATTTCTGAAAACTAGAGACCTAGGGGAATCCAAGGAGGGGTGACTCGCGGGGCTCGGACCAGGTTCTGTTACCCAGAATCCTTTGCAAACCTCAAAAAGTGGCTAAAAAAACAAGTTTTCCTCACATTTCGGTGACAGAAAATTATGGAATCTGAGGGGAGCCACAAATTTCCTTCCACCCAGCGTTCCCCCAAGTCTCCCGATAAAAATGATACCTCACTTGTGTGGGTAGGCCTAGCGCCGGCGACAGGAAACGCCCCAAAGCGCAACGTGGACACATCCAAATTTTTGGAAGAAAACAGAGGTGTTTTTTGAGAAGTGCCTACCTGTAGATTTTGGCCTCTAGCTCAGCCGGCACCTAAGGAAACCTACCAAACCTGTGCATTTCTGAAAACTAGAGACCTAGGGGAATCTAAGGAGGGGGTGACTTGCGGGGCTCGGACCAGGTTCTGTTACTCAGAATCCTTTGCAAACCTCAAAAAGTGGGCTAAAAAACAAGTTTTCCTCACATTTCGGTGACAGAAAGTTCTGGGAATCTGAGGAGCCACAAATTTCCTTCCACCCGGCGTTCCCCTAAGTCCTCCCGATAAAAATGATACCTCACTTGTGTGGGTAGGCCTAGCGCCCGCGACAGAAAACGCCCCAAAGCGCAACGTGGACACATCCACATTTTTGGAAGAAAACAGAGGAGTTTTTTGAGAAGTGCCTACCTGTAGATTTTGGCCTCTAGCTCAGCCGGCACCTAGGGAAACCTACCAAACCTGTGCATTTCTGAAAACTAGAGACCTAGGGGAATCCAAGGAGGGGTGACTCGCGGGGCTCGGACCAGGTTCTGTTACCCAGAATCCTTTGCAAACCTCAAAAAGTGGCTAAAAAAACAAGTTTTCCTCACATTTCGGTGACAGAAAGTTCTGGAATCTGAGAGGAGCCACAAATTTCCTTCCACCCGGCGTTCCCCTAAGTCTCCCGATAAAAATGATACCTCACTTGTGTGGGTAGGCCTAGCGCCCGCGACAGGAAACGCCCCAAAGCGCAACGTGGACACATCCAAATTTTTGGAAGAAAACAGAGGAGTTTTTTGAGAAGTGCCTACCTGTAGATTTTGGCCTCTAGCTCAGCCGGCACCTAGGGAAACCTACCAAACCTGTGCATTTCTGAAAACTAGAGACCTAGGGGAATCCAAGGAGGGGTGACTTGCGGGGCTCGGACCAGGTTCTGTTACCCAGAATCCTTTGCAAACCTCAAAAAGTGGCTAAAAAAACAAGTTTTCCCTCACATTTCGGTGACAGAAAGTTATGGAATCTGAGAGGAGCCACAAATTTCCTTCCACCCAGCGTTCCCCCAAGTCTCCCGATAAAAATGATACCTCACTTGTGTGGGTAGGCCTAGCGCCGGCGACAGGAAACGACCCAAAGCGCAACGTGGACACATCCAAATTTTTGAAGAAAACAGAGGAGTTTTTTTGAAAAGTGCCTACCTGTAGATTTTGGCCTCTAGCTCAGCCGGCACCTAAGGAAACCTACCAAACCTGTGCATTTCTGAAAACTAGAGACCTAGGGGAATCTAAGGAGGGGTGACTTGCGGGGCTCGGACCAGGTTCTGTTACCCAGAATCCTTTGCAAACCTCAAAAAGTGGCTAAAAAAACAAGTTTTCCTCACATTTCGGTGACAGAAAGTTATGGAATCTGAGAGGAGCCACAAATTTCCTTCCACCCGGCGTTCCCCCCAAGTCTCCCGATAAAAATGATACCTCACTTGTGTGGGTAGGCCTAGCGCCGGCGACAGGAAACGCCCCAAAGCGCAACGTGGACACATCCAAATTTTTGGAAGAAAACAGAGGAGTTTTTTGAGAAGTGCCTTCCTGTAGATTTTGGCCTCTAGCTCAGCCGGCCACCTAGGGAAACCTACCAAACCTGTGCATTTCTGAAAACTAGAGACCTAGGGGAATCCAAGGAGGGGGTGACTTGCGGGGCTCGGACCAGGTTCTGTTCCCCAGAATCCTTTGCAAACCTCAAAAAGTGGCTAAAAAAACAAGTTTTCCTCAGATTTCGGTGACAGAAAGTTCTGGAATCTGAGAGGAGCCATAAATTTCCTTCCACCCCGGCGTTCCCCCAAGTCTCCCGATAAAAATGATACCTCACTTGTGTGGGTAGGCCTAGCGCCCGCGACAGGAAACGCCCCAAAGCGCAACGTGGACACATCCAAATTTTTGGAAGAAAACAGAGGTGTTTTTTGAGAAGTGCCTACCTGTAGATTTTGGCCTCTAGCTCAGCCGGCACCTAGGGGAAACCTACCAAACCTGTGCAATTCTGAAAACTAGAGACCTAGGGGAATCCAAGGAGGGGTGACTCGCGGGGCTCGGACCAGGTTCTGTTACCCAGAATCCTTTGCAAACCTCAAAAAGTGGCTAAAAAAACAAGTTTTCCTCACATTTCGGTGACAGAAAGTTCTGGAATCTGAGAGGAGCCACAAATTTCCTTCCACCCGGCGTTCCCCTAAGTCTCCCGATAAAAATGATACCTCACTTGTGTGGGTAGGGCTAGCGCCCCGCGACAGGAAACGCCCCAAAGCGCAACGTGGACACATCCAAATTTTTGGAAGAAAACAGAGGTGTTTTTTGAGAAGTGCCTACCTGTAGATTTTGGCCTCTAGCTCAGCCGGCACCTAGGGAAACCTACCAAACCTGTGCATTTCTGAAAACTAGAGACCTAGGGGAATCCAAGGAGGGGTGACTCGCGGGGCTCGGACCAGGTTCTGTTACCCAGAATCCTTTGCAAACCTCAAAAAGTGGCTAAAAAAACAAGTTTTCCTCACATTTCGGTGACAGAAAGTTATGGAATCTGAGAGGAGCCACAAATTTCCTTCCACCCAGCGTTCCCCCAAGTCTCCCGATAAAAATGATACCTCACTTGTGTGGGTAGGCCTAGCGCCGGCGACAGGAAACGCCCCAAAGCGCAACGTGGGACACATCCACTTTTGGAAGAAAACAGAGGAGTTTTTTGAGAAGTGCCTACCTGTAGATTTTGGCCTCTAGCTCAGCCGGCACCTAGGGAAACCTACCAAACCTGTGCATTTCTGAAAACTAGAGACCTAGGTGAATCCAAGGAGGGGTGACTTGCGGGGCTCGGACCAGGTTCTGTTACCCAGAATCCTTTGCAAACCTCAAAAAGTGGCTAAAAAAACAAGTTTTCCTCACATTTCGGTGACAGAAAGTTATGGAATCTGAGAGGAGCCACAAATTTCCTTCCACCCGGCGTTCCCCTAAGTCTCCCGATAAAAATGATACCTCACTTGTGTGGGTAGGCCTAGCGCCCGCGACAGGAAACGCCCCAAAGCGCAACGTGGACACATCCAAATTTTTGGAAGAAAACAGAGGTGTTTTTTGAGAAGTGCCTACCTGTAGATTTTGGCCTCTAGCTCAGCCGGCACCTAGGGAAACCTACCAAACCTGTGCATTTCTGAAAACTAGAGACCTAGGGGAATCCAAGGAGGGGTGACTTGCGGGGCTCGGACCAGGTTCTTTTACCCAGAATCCTTTGCAAACCTCAAAAAGTGGCTAAAAAAACAAGTTTTCCCTCACATTTCGGTGACAGAAAGTTCTGGAATCTGAGAGGAGCCACAAATTTCCTTCCACCCCGGCGTTCCCCCAAGTCTCCCGATAAAAATGATACCTTACTTGTGTGGGTAGGCCTAGCGCCCGCGACTGGAAACGCCCCAAAGCGCAACGTGAACACATCCAAATTTTTGGAAGAAAACAGAGGAGTTTTTTGAGAAGTGCCTACCTGTAGATTTTGGCCTCTAGCTCAGCCGGCACCTAAGGAAACCTACCAAACCTGTGCATTTCTGAAAACTAGAGACCTAGGGGAATCTAAGGAGGGGTGACTTGCGGGGCTCGGACCAGATTCTGTTACCCAGAATCCTTTGCAAACCTCAAAAAGTGGCTAAAAAAACAAGTTTTCCTCACATTTCGGTGACAGAAAGTTATGGAATCTGAGAGGAGCCACAAATTTCCTTCCACCCGGCGTTCCCCCAAGTCTCCCGATAAAAATGATACCCTCACTTGTGTGGGTAGGCCTAGCGCCCGGCGACAGGAAAACGCCCCAAAGCGCAACGTGGACACATCCAAATTTTTGGAAGAAAACAGAGGAGCTTTTTGAGAAGTGCCTTCCTGTAGATTTTGGCCTCTAGCTCAGCCGGCACCTAGGGAAACCTACCAAACCTGTGCATTTCTGAAAACTAGAGACCTAGGGGAATCCAAGGAGGGGTGACTTGCGGGGCTCGGACCAGGTTCTGTTCCCCAGAATCCTTTGCAAACCTCAAAAAGTGGCTAAAAAAACAAGTTTTCCTCAGATTTCGGTGACAGAAAGTTCTGGAATCTGAGAGGAGCCATAAATTTCCTTCCACCCCGGCGTTCCCCCAAGTCTCCCGATAAAAATGATACCTCACTTGTGTGGGTAGGCCTAGCGCCCGCGACAGGAAACGCCCCAAAGCGCAACGTGGACACATCCAAATTTTTGGAAGAAAACAGAGGTGTTTTTTGAGAAGTGCCTACCTGTAGATTTTGGCCTCTAGCTCAGCCAGCACCTAGGGAACCTACCAAACCTGTGCATTTCTGAAAACTAGAGACCTAGGGGAATCCAAGGAGGGGTGACTCGCGGGGCTCGGACCAGGTTCTGTTACCCAGAATCCTTTGCAAACCTCAAAAAGTGGCTAAAAAAACAAGTTTTCCTCACATTTCGGTGACAGAAAGTTCTGGAATCTGAGAGGAGCCACAAATTTCCTTCCACCCGGCGTTCCCCTAAGTCCTCCCGATAAAAATGATACCTCACTTGTGTGGGTAGGCCTAGCGCCCGCGACAGGAAACGCCCCAAAGCGCAACGTGGACACATCCACATTTTTGGAAGAAAACAGAGGAGTTTTTTGAGAAGTGCCTACCTGTAGATTTTGGCCTCTAGCTCAGCCGGCACCTAGGGAAACCTACCAAACCTGTGCATTTCTGAAAACTAGAGACCTAGGGGAATCCAAGGAGGGGTGACTCGCGGGGCTCGGACCAGGTTCTGTTACCCAGAATCCTTTGCAAACCTCAAAAAGTGGCTAAAAAAAACAAGTTTTCCTCACATTTCGGTGACAGAAAGTTATGGAATCTGAGAGGAGCCACAAATTTCCTTCCACCCGGCGTTCCCCTAAGTCTCCCCGATAAAAATGATACCTCACTTGTGTGGGTAGGCCTAGCGCCCGCGACAGGAAACGCCCCAAAGCGCAACGTGGACACATCCAAATTTTTGGAAGAAAACAGAGGTGTTTTTTGAGAAGTGCCTACCTGTAGATTTTGGCCTCTAGCTCAGCCGGCACCTAGGGAAACCTACCAAACCTGTGCATTTCTGAAAACTAGAGACCTAGGGGAATCCAAGGAGGGGTGACTTGCGGGGCTCGGACCAGGTTCTGTTACCCAGAATCCTTTGCAAACCTCAAAAAGTGGCTAAAAAAAACAAGTTTTCCTCACATTTCGGTGACAGAAAGTTCTGGAATCTGAGAGGAGCCACAAATTTCCTTCCACCCGGCGTTCCCCCAAGTCTCCCGATAAAAATGATACCTCACTTGTGTGGGTAGGCCTAGCGCCCGCGACAGGAAACGCCCCAAAGCGCAACGTGAACACATCCAAATTTTTGGAAGAAAACAGAGGAGTTTTTTGAGAAGTGCCTACCTGTAGATTTTGGCCTCTAGCTCAGCCGGCACCTAAGGAAACCTACCAAACCTGTGCATTTCTGAAAACTAGAGACCTAGGGGAATCTAAGGAGGGGTGACTTGCGGGGCTCGGACCAGATTCTGTTACCCAGAATCCTTTGCAAACCTCAAAAAGTGGCTAAAAAAACAAGTTTTCCTCACATTTCGGTGACAGAAAGTTATGGAATCTGAGAGGAGCCCACAAATTTCCTTCCACCCGGCGTTCCCCCAAGTCTCCCGATAAAAATGATACCTCACTTGTGTGGGTAGGCCTAGCGCCCCGCGACAGGAAACGCCCCAAAGCGCAACGTGGACACATCCAAATTTTTGGAAGAAAACAGAGGAGTTTTTTGAGAAGTGCCTACCTGTAGATTTTGGCCTCTAGCTCAGCCGGCACCTAGGGAAACCTACCAAACCTGTGCATTTCTGAAACTAGAGACCTAGGGGAATCCAAGGAGGGGTGACTTGCGGGGCTCGGACCAGGTTCTGTTACCCAGAATCCTTTGCAAACCTCAAAAAGTGGCTAAAAAAACAAGTTTTCCTCACATTTCGGTGACAGAAAGTTCTGGAATCTGAGGAGGAGCCACAAATTTCCTTCCACCCGGCGTTCCCCTAAGTCTCCCGATAAAAATGATACCTCACTTGTGTGGGTAGGCCTAGCGCCCGCGACAGGAAACGCCCCAAAGCGCAACGTGAACACATCCACATTTTTGGAAGAAAACAGAGGAGTTTTTTGAGAAGTGCCTACCTGTAGATTTTGGCCTCTAGCTCAGCCGGCACCTAAGGAAACCTACCAAACCTGTGCATTTCTGAAAACTAGAGACCTAGGGGAATCTAAGGAGGGGTGACTTGCGGGGCTCGGACCAGGTTCTGTTACCCAGAATCCTTTGCAAACCTCAAAAAGTGGCTAAAAAAACAAGTTTTCCTCACATTTCGGTGACAGAAAGTTATGGAATCTGAGAGGAGCCACAAATTTCCTTCCACCCGGCGTTCCCCCAAGTCTCCCGATAAAAATGATACCTCACTTGTGTGGGTAGGCCTAGCGCCCGCGACAGGAAACGCCCCAAAGCGCAACGTGGACACATCCAAATTTTTGGAAGAAAACAGAGGAGTTTTTTGAGAAGTGCCTACCTGTAGATTTTGGCCTCTAGCTCAGGCCGGCACCTAGGGAAACCTACCAAACCTGTGCATTTCTGAAAACTAGAGACCTAGGGGAATCCAAGGAGGGGTGACTTGCGGGGCTCGGACCAGGTTCTGTTACCCCAGAATCCTTTGCAAACCTCAAAAGTGGCTAAAAAAACAAGTTTTCCTCACATTTCGGTGACAGAAAGTTATGGAATCTGAGAGGAGCCACAAATTTCCTTCCACCCGGCGTTCCCCTAAGTCTCCCGATAAAAATGATACCTCACTTGTGTGGGTAGGCCTAGCGCCCGCGACAGGAAACGCCCCAAAGCGCAACGTGGACACATCCAAATTTTTGGAAGAAAACAGAGGTGTTTTTTGAGAAGTGCCTACCTGTAGATTTTGGCCTCTAGCTCAGCCGGCACCTAGGGAAACCCTACCAAACCTGTGCATTTCTGAAAACTAGAGACCTAGGGGAATCCAAGGAGGGGTGACTTGCGGGGCTCGGACCAGGTTCTTTTACCCAGAATCCTTTGCAAACCTCAAAAAGTGGCTAAAAAAACAAGTTTTCCTCACATTTCGGTGACAGAAAGTTCTGGAATCTGAGAGGAGCCACAAATTTCCTTCCACCCCGGCGTTCCCCCAAGTCTCCCGATAAAAATGATACCTTACTTGTGTGGGTAGGCCTAGCGCCCGCGACTGGAAACGCCCCAAAGCGCAACGTGAACACATCCAAATTTTTGGAAGAAAACAGAGGAGTTTTTTGAGAAGTGCCTACCTGTAGATTTTGGCCTCTAGCTCAGCCGGCACCTAAGGAAACCTACCAAACCTGTGCATTTCTGAAAACTAGAGACCTAGGGGAATCTAAGGAGGGGTGACTTGCGGGGCTCGGACCAGATTCTGTTACCCAGAATCCTTTGCAAACCTCAAAAAGTGGCTAAAAAAACAAGTTTTCCCTCACATTTCGGTGACAGAAAGTTATGGAATCTGAGAGGAGCCACAAATTTCCTTCCACCCGGCGTTCCCACCAAGTCTCCCGATAAAAATGATACCTCACTTGTGTGGGTAGGCCTAGCGCCGGCGACAGGAAACGCCCCAAAGCGCAACGTGGACACATCCAAATTTTTGGAAGAAAACAGAGGAGCTTTTTGAGAAGTGCCTTCCTGTAGATTTTGGCCTCTAGCTCAGCCGGCACCTAGGGAAACCTACCAAACCTGTGCATTTCTGAAAACTAGAGACCTAGGGGAATCCAAGGAGGGGTGACTTGCGGGGCTCGGACCAGGTTCTGTTCCCCAGAATCCTTTGCAAACCTCAAAAAGTGGCTAAAAAAACAAGTTTTCCTCAGATTTCGGTGACAGAAAGTTCTGGAATCTGAGAGGAGCCATAAATTTCCTTCCACCCGGCGTTCCCCCAAGTCTCCCGATAAAATGATACCTCACTTGTGTGGGTAGGCCTAGCGCCCGCGACAGGAAACGCCCCAAAGCGCAACGTGGACACATCCAAATTTTTGGAAGAAAACAGAGGTGTTTTTTGAGAAGTGCCTACCTGTAGATTTTGGCCTCTAGCTCAGCCAGCACCTAGGGAAACCTACCAAACCTGTGCATTTCTGAAAACTAGAGACCTAGGGGAATCCAAGGAGGGGTGACTCGCGGGGCTCGGACCAGGTTCTGTTACCCAGAATCCTTTGCAAACCTCAAAAAGTGGCTAAAAAAAACAAGTTTTCCTCACATTTCGGTGACAGAAAGTTCTGGAATCTGAGAGGAGCCACAAATTTCCTTCCACCCGGCGTTCCCCTAAGTCTCCCGATAAAAATGATACCTCACTTGTGTGGGTAGGCCTAGCGCCCGCGACAGGAAACGCCCAAAGCGCAACGTGGACACATCCACATTTTTGGAAGAAAACAGAGGAGTTTTTTGAGAAGTGCCTACCTGTAGATTTTGGCCTCTAGCTCAGCCGGCACCTAGGGAAACCTACCAAACCTGTGCATTTCTGAAAACTAGAGACCTAGGGGAATCCAAGGAGGGGTGACTCGCGGGGCTCGGACCAGGTTCTGTTACCCAGAATCCTTTGCAAACCTCAAAAAGTGGCTAAAAAAACAAGTTTTCCTCACATTTCGGTGACAGAAAGTTATGGAATCTGAGAGGAGCCACAAATTTCCTTCCACCCCGGCGTTCCCCTAAGTCTCCCGATAAAAATGATACCTCACTTGTGTGGGTAGGCCTAGCGCCCGCGACAGGAAACGCCCCCAAAGCGCAACGTGGACACATCCAAATTTTTGGAAGAAAACAGAGGTGTTTTTTTGAGAAGTGCCTACCTGTAGATTTTGGCCTCTAGCTCAGCCGGCACCTAGGGAAACCTACCAAACCTGTGCATTTCTGAAAACTAGAGACCTAGGGGAATCCAAGGAGGGGTGACTTGCGGGGCTCGGACCAGGTTCTGTTACCCAGAATCCTTTGCAAACCTCAAAAAGTGGCTAAAAAAAACAAGTTTTCCTCACATTTCGGTGACAGAAAGTTCTGGAATCTGAGAGGAGCCACAAATTTCCTTCCACCCGGCGTTCCCCCAAGTCTCCCGATAAAAATGATACCTCACTTGTGTGGGTAGGCCTAGCGCCCGCGACAGGAAACGCCCCAAAGCGCAACGTGAACACATCCAAATTTTTGGAAGAAAACAGAGGAGTTTTTTGAGAAGTGCCTACCTGTAGATTTTGGCCTCTAGCTCAGCCGGCACCTAAGGAAAACCTACCAAACCTGTGCATTTCTGAAAACTAGAGACCTAGGGGAATCTAAGGAGGGGTGACTTGCGGGGCTCGGACCAGATTCTGTTACCCAGAATCCTTTGCAAACCTCAAAAAGTGGCTAAAAAAACAAGTTTTCCTCACATTTCGGTGACAGAAAGTTATGGAATCTGAGAGGAGCCACAAATTTCCTTCCACCCGGCGTTCCCCCAAGTCTCCCGATAAAAATGATACCTCACTTGTGTGGGTAGGCCTAGCGCCCGCGACAGGAAACGCCCCAAAGCGCAACGTGGACACATCCAAATTTTTGGAAGAAAACAGAGGAGTTTTTTGAGAAGTGCCTACCTGTAGATTTTGGCCTCTAGCTCAGCCGGCACCTAGGGAAACCTACCAAACCTGTGCATTTCTGAAAACTAGAGACCTAGGGGAATCCAAGGAGGGGTGACTTGCGGGGCTCGGACCAGGTTCTGTTACCCAGAATCCTTTGCAAACCCTCAAAAAGTGGCTAAAAAAACAAGTTTTCCTCACATTTCGGTGACAGAAAAGTTCTGGAATCTGAGAGGAGCCACAAATTTCCTTCCACCCGGCGTTCCCCTAAGTCTCCCGATAAAAAATGATACCTCACTTGTGTGGGTAGGCCTAGCGCCCCGCGACAGGAAACGCCCCAAAGCGCAACGTGAACACATCCACATTTTTGGAAGAAAACAGAGGAGTTTTTTGAGAAGTGCCTACCTGTAGATTTTGGCCTCTAGCTCAGCCGGCACCTAAGGAAACCTACCAAACCTGTGCATTTCTGAAAACTAGAGACCTAGGGGAATCTAAGGAGGGTGACTTGCGGGGCTCGGACCAGGTTCTGTTACCCAGAATCCTTTGCAAACCTCAAAAAGTGGCTAAAAAAACAAGTTTTCCTCACATTTCGGTGACAGAAAGTTATGGAATCTGAGAGGAGCCACAAATTTCCTTCCACCCGGCGTTCCCCCAAGTCTCCCGATAAAAATGATACCTCACTTGTGTGGGTAGGCCTAGCGCCCGCGACAGGAAACGCCCCAAAGCGCAACGTGGACACATCCAAATTTTTGGAAGAAAACAGAGGAGTTTTTTGAGAAGTGCCTACCTGTAGATTTTGGCCTCTAGCTCAGCCGGCACCTAGGGAAACCTACCAAACCTGTGCATTTCTGAAAACTAGAGACCTAGGGGAATCCAAGGAGGGGTGACTTGCGGGGCTCGGACCAGGTTCTGTTACCCAGAATCCTTTGCAAACCTCAAAAAGTGGCTAAAAAAACAAGTTTTCCTCACATTTCGGTGACAGAAAGTTCTGGAATCTGAGAGGAGCCACAAATTTCCTTCCACCCGGCGTTCCCCTAAGTCTCCCGATAAAAATGATACCTCACTTGTGTGGGTAGGCCTAGCGCCCGCGACAGGAAACGCCCCAAAGCGCAACGTGAACACATCCAAATTTTTGGAAGAAAACAGAGGAGTTTTTTGAGAAGTGCCTACCTGTAGATTTTGGCCTCTAGCTCAGCCGGCACCTAAGGAAACCTACCAAACCTGTGCATTTCTGAAAACTAGAGACCTAGGGGAATCTAAGGAGGGGTGACTTGCGGGGCTCGGACCAGGTTCTGTTACCCCAGAATCCTTTGCAAACCTCAAAAAGTGGCTAAAAAAACAAGTTTTCCTCACATTTCGGTGACAGAAAGTTATGGAATCTGAGAGGAGCCACAAATTTCCTTCCACCCGGCGTTCCCCCAAGTCTCCCGATAAAAATGATACCTCACTTGTGTGGGTAGGCCTAGCGCCCGCGACAGGAAACGCCCCAAAGCGCAACGTGAACACATCCAAATTTTTGGCAAGAAAACAGAGGAGTTTTTTGAGAAGTGCCTACCTGTAGATTTTGGCCTCTAGCTCAGCCGGCACCTAAGGAAACCTACCAAACCTGTGCATTTCTGAAAACTAGAGACCTAGGGGAATCTAAGGAGGGGTGACTTGCGGGGCTCGGGACCAGGTTCTGTTACTCAGAATCCTTTGCAAACCTCAAAAAGTGGCTAAAAAAACAAGTTTTCCTCACATTTCGGTGACAGAAAGTTCTGGAATCTGAGAGGAGCCACAAATTTCCTTCCACCCCGGCGTTCCCCTAAGTCTCCCGATAAAAATGATACCTCACTTGTGTGGGTAGGCCTAGCGCCCGCGACAGAAAAACGCCCCAAAGCGCAACGTGGACACATCCACATTTTTGTAAGAAAACAGAGGAGTTTTTTGAGAAGTGCCTACCCTGTAGATTTTGGCCTCTAGCTCAGCCGGCACCTAGGGAAACCTACCAAACCTGTGCATTTCTGAAAACTAGAGACCTAGGGGAATCCAAGGAGGGGTGACTCGCGGGGCTCGGACCAGGTTCTGTTACCCAGAATCCTTTGCAAACCTCAAAAAGTGGCTAAAAAAACAAGTTTTCCTCACATTTCGGTGACAGAAAGTTCTGGAATCTGAGAGGAGCCACAAATTTCCTTCCACCCGGCGTTCCCCCTAAGTCTCCCGATAAAAATGATACCTCACTTGTGTGGGTAGGCCTAGCGCCCGCGACAGGAAACGCCCCAAAGCGCAACGTGGACACATCCAAATTTTTGGAAGAAAACAGAGGAGTTTTTTGAGAAGTGCCTACCTGTAGATTTTGGCCTCTAGCTCAGCCGGCACCTAGGGAAACCTACCAAACCTGTGCATTTCTGAAAACTAGAGACCTAGGGGAATCCAAGGAGGGGTGACTTGCGGGGCCTCGGACCAGGTTCTGTTACCCAGAATCCTTTGCAAACCTCAAAAAGTGGCTAAAAAAACAAGTTTTCCTCACATTTCGGTGACAGAAAGTTATGGAATCTGAGAGGAGCCACAAATTTCCTTCCACCCAGCGTTCCCCCCAAGTCTCCCGATTAAAATGATACCTCACTTGTGTGGGTAGGCCTAGCGCCGGCGACAGGAAACGACCCAAAGCGCAACGTGGACACATCCAAATTTTTGGAAGAAAAACAGAGGTGTTTTTTGAGAAGTGCCTACCTGTAGATTTTGGCCTCTAGCTCAGCCGGCACCTAGGGAAACCTACCAAACCTGTGCATTTCTGAAAACTAGAGACCTAGGGGAATCCAAGGAGGGGTGACTTGCGGGGCTCGGACCAGGTTCTGTTACCCAGAATCCTTTGCAAACCTCAAAAAGTGGCTAAAAAAACAAGTTTTCCTCACATTTCGGTGACAGAAAGTTCTGGAATCTGAGAGGAGCCACAAATTTCCTTCCACCCGGCGTTCCCCTAAGTCTCCCGATAAAAATGATACCTCACTGTGTGGGTAGGCCTAGCGCCCGCGACAGGAAACGCCCCAAAGCGCAACCTGGACACATCCAAATTTTTTGAAGAAAACAGAGGAGTTTTTTGAGAAGTGCCTACCTGTAGATTTTGGCCTCTAGCTCAGCCGGCACCTAAGGAAACCTACCAAACCTGTGCATTTCTGAAAACTAGAGACCTAGGGGAATCTAAGGAGGGGTGACTTGCGGGGCTCGGACCAGGTTCTGTTACCCAGAATCCTTTGCAAACCTCAAAAAGTGGCTAAAAAAAACAAGTTTTCCTCACATTTCGGTGACAGAAAGTTATGGAATCTGAGAGGAGCCACAAATTTCCTTCCACCCCGGCGTTCCCCCAAGTCTCCCGATAAAAATGATACCTCACTTGTGTGGGTAGGCCTAGCGCCGGCGACAGGAAACGCCCCAAAGCGCAACGTGGACACATCCAAATTTTTGGAAGAAAACAGAGGAGTTTTTTGAGAAGTGCCTTCCTGTAGATTTTGGCCTCTAGCTCAGCCGGCACCTAGGGAAACCTACCAAACCTGTGCATTTCTGAAAACTAGAGACCTAGGGGAATCCAAGGAGGGGTGACTTGCGGGGCTCGGACCAGGTTCTGTTCCCCAGAATCCTTTGCAAACCTCAAAAAAGTGGCTAAAAAAACAAGTTTTCCTCAGATTTCGGTGACAGAAAGTTCTGGAATCTGAGAGGAGCCATAAATTTCCTTCCACCCGGCGTTCCCCCAAGTCTCCCGATAAAAATGATACCTCACTTGTGTGGGTAGGCCTAGCGCCCGCGACAGGAAACGCCCCAAAGCGCAACGTGGACACAATCCAAATTTTTGGAAGAAAACAGAGGTGTTTTTTGAGAAGTGCCTACCTGTAGATTTTGGCCTCTAGCTCAGCCGGCACCTAGGGAAACCTACCAAACCTGTGCATTTCTGAAAACTAGAGACGTAGGGGAATCCAAGGAGGGGTGACTCGCGGGGCTCGGACCAGGTTCTGTTACCCAGAATCCTTTGCAAACCTCAAAAAGTGGCTAAAAAAACAAGTTTTCCTCACATTTCGGTGACAGAAAGTTCTGGAATCTGAGAGGAGCCACAAATTTCCTTCCACCCGGCGTTCCCCTAAGTCTCCCGATAAAAATGATACCTCACTTGTGTGGGTAGGCCTAGCGCCCGCGACAGGAAACGCCCCAAAGCGCACGTGGACACATCCAAATTTTTGGAAGAAAACAGAGGTGTTTTTTGAGAAGTGCCTAACCTGTAGATTTTGGCCTCTAGCTCAGCCGGCACCTAGGGAAACTTACCAAACCTGTGCATTTCTGAAAACTAGAGACCTAGGGGAATCCAAGGAGGGGTGACTCGCGGGGCTCGGACCAGGTTCTGTTACCCAGAATCCTTTGCAAACCTCAAAAAGTGGCTAAAAAAAACAAGTTTTCCTCACATTTCGGTGACAGAAAGTTATGGAATCTGAGAGGAGCCACAAATTTCCTTCCACCCAGCGTTCCCCCCAAGTCTCCCGATAAAAATGATACCTCACTTGTGTGGGTAGGCCTAGCGCCGGCGACAGGAAACGCCCCCAAAGCGCAACGTGGACACATCCAAATTTTTGGAAGAAAACAGAGGAGTTTTTTGAGAAGTGCCTACCTGTAGATTTTGGCCTCTAGCTCAGCCGGCACCTAGGGAAACCTACCAAACCTGTGCATTTCTGAAAACTAGAGACCTAGGTGAATCCAAGGAGGGGTGACTTGCGGGGCTCGGACCAGGTTCTGTTACCCAGAATCCTTTGCAAACCTCAAAAAGTGGCTAAAAAAACAAGTTTTCCGTCACATTTCGGTGACAGAAAGTTATGGAATCTGAGAGGAGCCACAAATTTCCTTCCACCCGGCGTTCCCCCAAGTCTCCCGATAAAAATGATACCTCACTTGTGTGGGTAGGGCCTAGCGCCCGCGACAGGAAACGCCCCAAAGCGCAACGTGAACACATCCAAATTTTTGGAAGAAAACAGAGGAGTTTTTTGAGAAGTGCCTTCCTGTAGATTTTGGCCTCTAGCTCAGCCGGCACCTAGGGAAACCTACCAAACCTGTGCATTTCTGAAAACTAGAGACCTAGGGGAATCCAAGGAGGGGTGACTTGCGGGGCTCGGACCAGGTTCTGTT